>NC_066543.1:8406845-8486215 GCF_024679095.1 Eriocheir sinensis
TCTCTCTCTCTCTCTCCTCCACATCTCCCCTTGGCTATACTCTTTTCCCTACCTCTTCTCCTTTCTCCCTCCTCCCTTTCCTCCTCCTATTTCCCTTTTTCCTCTCCTTCCTTCCCTCCCCACCTCCTGCATCCTCTTCTCCCCTTCCTCTTTCTCATTCTCGCCCCTTCCCCTGTCTCCTCTTCGCCTCTTCCCTTGCCTCCTCTTCGCCTCTCCCCCTGCCTCCTCTTCGCCTTTCCCCTTGCGTCCTCTCCGTCACCCCCTTTCTCCCCCTCCCCCTTCCCCCCTCGTCCATGCATTATCATGAAATATTCAGAACAAGACTCAGGCGACACTCGTCCTCGACATTAAGCTTATGAGCCGCATATCGAGAAGACACATCCTCGTGCCCTCAGTTCATGTATTTTTCCTTCCCTTTCCTTCCCTTCCCTTTCCCTTATTCCTTATCTTTCCCTTACTTTCCCTTCCCTTCACTTCCCTTCCCTTCCCGTCACGTCCCCTTATTCCTTATCCACCCCTTCCCATCCCTTTAATTTCTTTCCTTTATCTTCCCTCCCCTTACTTTACCTTCCTTCCTCTTCCCTTCCCTTCCCTTCATTTCCCTTCCCTTCCTTTCCCTTTCCTTTTTTTCATTCCTTTGAGTTCCTGTCTCCTTCTCCTTGCCTTTCTTTCTCCACGTTTTCCATCTAATCGGTTCCTCTCCCAGCCCTATGTCCCCCTCCGTCTCTCTCCCTCGCTCTCTCCCCATCTCTCCCTTACTTCCTCTCCCATTGCTTCCTTTCCATTTTACATATGCACTTCTGTAATTCTTGCACCACCTGTTTTTGTTTAATTTTTGCTTGTTTATTTTTATACGTGAAACATTAATGACCTTCAAGAGAGTAAACTAAACGTGTAGAAAAGTGGAAGCTACATAGGAGGGATTAAATTTCTGCAGTGTTGGTATGTGTTTCTGGATGAGGTTGGATGGGAGGAAGGAAGGGATTTCGTGTGTGTGTGTGTGTGTGTGTGTGTGTGTGTGTGTGTGTGTGTGTGTGTGTGTTTGACATATGGGTGTAGCTACAAAGTCATAAAGTTTACTCCCATAACTTTCTGTGACGCTCGACCGAAACGAATTACGCCTTCAATGGCCTCCGGTTTCTCTACACTCACACACACACACACACACACACACACACACACTCACCACCACCACCACCCCCACACACACACAAAAAAAAAAATACACCTGACAAGCAACACAAGGGTATACACGAACACAAAGTATGAACACTTCAGACCCACATACTGAGACTGACACGGCAAACTTGTGCAGATTTTACCCAGGTCGTCTCATGAGCCTTGCAGAGACGCGTTGGTTATTCAGAGGCACAGCACAGCACGCGCCGCACGAGACGAAAATATTTATACACGCAAGACGGACCAGACGCCCTCCCCCTTTACACTTTTTGTCACTCCTTTTAGACTCAGAATTTTGTTGGCCACGGAAGAGATGAATGAAACCCAACTATGATAAATTTTACACACACCTAACCTCAACCCCCTCCCCCATCCCACGCACACATGAACATACCACTACATACCCCACTCACACCCACTGATCCACTGATACATAACCTGCTCCTCCTTTTAAGTAAAACACCAAAAATCTAGAATGTAAACGAAGCTCCAATTGTTGAAAAAAAGGGTGTTCATGAATGAGAAAAGGAAATAAAAACACTAGCATGAAGTAATAGGGAATAATTGGCGTGAGAGAGAGAGAGAGAGAGAGAGAGAGAGAGAGAGAGAGAGAGAGAGAGAGAGAGAGAGAGAGAGAGAGAGAGAGAGAGAGAGAGAGAGAGAGAGAGAGAGAGAGAGAGAGATGGGCACCCGATATTTCAGACCACGCAAAGGGCTCCACCAATGGCTGGCAAGGAAGTCGGGGCTAGGCTAATTGGAAGAATCAATATGCAGAGTGACGACAAAATTGGGGGACCTCAATTTCCTGTCGGCAAATTTGAAACATTCATACGTGCTTTTGTGTGGTACTGTGTGTGTGTGTGTGTGTGTGTGTGTGTGTGTGTGGGTGTGTGTGTGTGAGTGTGAGAGAGAGAGAGAGAGAGAGAGAGAGAGAGAGAGAGAGAGAGAGAGAGAGAGAGAGAGAGAGAGAGAGAGAGAGAGAGAGAGAGATACACAGACATACACAGACACCTCTCGAATCTAAATTGACCGCCTTCCTTTGAAAATCCTCTTGGCCTTTTCTTTTGTGTGCTCTTGTTTTTTTGTTGTTTCTTTGTGTTTGCTTGGCCCTTGACCTGGCCCCTTCAGTATAAAAAAAAGCTGTTCCCAAATATTTTTCTTGAAGGTTTAGTTAGTGGTCTGTTTTCTGCTTTGCCTTGAGAAATCCCGAAAATCAGACACAGTATCAGATCAAATTCACTTCATAGACGAGTGACATTTTGAAGATATAAAATTATCTGTGATTATTTTTTTCTACAATTCCGTGTGAACGCCTTGGCATTTTCCGACATTAAGTGACATTTTTTCTATTCTGAGCGCCGGATAATTCTGAGAAGTCGAGTTGTGATTAACTGTTCGTCATCGTGTGTCAGATCTACTGAAGGTCTTTGAAACTTAAAATTTTAAACCAAAAATTGTAAGGAGGCTCTTCATAGGAACTGAAGGTCGTTAATGGTCTTTTCAGCGCAAAATCTAAAAAAAATATATATATTGAAATACTCTACGAAGAAAGTGGCGGTGTGTAAGTTCTTTGTAATGTAAAATCTAGAAAAAAACAGAACCTGGGGATTTCTGCTGGAGTGAATTTCCCTAAGTTAACAAATATTGACAAAGAAGGTTGAATATGAGGACAGTGTCGCGAGGTTTAGCAAGCCACGCTGAGAACCAGTAATAGACATTGTAGCTTTTCCTTATCACTTTAGTTAACTTATTTAAATTTATAGTGTTTGACTTGAAAAAATGTATGTACCATTAACATTTTAAAGAGATATGCTTTCCAGAGTCACGTGATAGCCTTCAATGCTTTGCGAGGTCTTTTTTTTAAGGGGTGCTATTTTAATATGACCTGATTTCTGTTTCACGCTACGGCTTTTACGATGCATTGATTTTACGCTTAGATTGATATGAATATTGTTACTGTATCGTGAGAGAGAGAGAGAGAGAGAGAGAGAGAGAGAGAGAGAGAGAGAGAGAGAGAGAGAGACGATGACGAAGAAAAAATACTCTCGTGATATCAGAAAAACGTTTAATTAGTTCACTGAGATTCTCCCGCATGAAATGAAGAAAAAGAATTGTTTCGAGATAGAAAAAAAGAAAAACAGCGGCCAGATGAATGCCACGAGAGAGGGAGGAGAGAAAAATGATATAAGAAGAAGAAGAAGAAGAAGAAGAAGAGAAGGAGTAGGACGAGGACGAGGACTAGGAAAGAGAAATATCAAAACGAAAAAGGAAGCTTAGAAAAGAAGAATAAATGGAAGAAGAAAAGGGAAAGGGGAGGAATGGGAAGATAACAGGAAGAAAAGACTACGAATAAAAAGAAAATATAGAAAGGAAAATAGGGACGAGGAGGCGGAAAAGGAGGAGGAGGAAGAGGAGGGAGAGTAAGAAGGGGAGCTCCTCGGGTCTCTGCTAATGGCGGTAAATGAAGATGAATGAATACCAGATTTTCGAGTCTCTCTCCCTCATCGTCACCCTCACGCCTCGTCCTCATCTCCTCCCATTCATAAGTATCCTATCTTCTTTCCTTCCTTCCCTATTTTTTTCCTTACCTCCTTTCCTTTCTCCCTTACCTTTTCCGTCCTTTCCTTTCCTTCCTTGCGTCCTGCCTTCTTCCTAACTTTTTCCTTCTTTATTTTTTTCCCTCCTTACTTTCTTCCTTCTCTTTAATTCTTTCTTTCCTTGTTTTCTTTTCCTTTCTTCCTTTTATTTTATTTCCTTCCTAGCGTCCTTCCTTCTCCCTAACTTTTTCCCTCCTTAGTTTCTATCCTTCCTTCCTGCTTTCCTATTCCCTAGCGCTTTCCTTTAGTAATTTATTTTTCTTTCCTTACTTCCTTTCCTTTCTCCCTAACTTTTTCCTTCCTTATTTCCTTTCCTTCCCTTCCTTCCTTCTCCCTAAGTTTTTCCTTCCTTATTTCCTTTCCTTCCTTCCTTTCTTCGTTCTTCCTAACTCATTCTTTCCTTATTTTCTTTTCCTTTCCTTACCTCCTTTCCTTCCTCCCTAACTTTTTCCTTCCTTATTTCCTTTCCTTCCCTTACTTCCTTCTCCCTAAGTTTTTCCTTCCTTATTTCCTTTCCTTCCTTCCTTTCTTCCTTCTTCCTCACTCATTCTTTCCTTATTTTATTTTCCTTTCCTTACCTCCTTTCCTTTCTCCCTAACTTTTTCCTTCCTTATTTCCTTTCCTTCCCTTACTTCCTTTCCTTCTCCCCAACTCTTTCCCTCTGTCCTTGCCTTCCTCACTTCCTGTCATTTCTCCTTATAAATCTCTTCCTCCCCATTCATCTCTTCTTCCTCTTCCGCCTCACTCTACTGCCGCCACCTTCCTACCTTCCAATTTTTTTTTATTGTCTATTTTCTTTCTTTCCTTCTTTCTCTTCTACATCGAAGCTAAATAATTTGGCTTGTTATTAAACGATATGCACAGTTATAATGGTAAGGATGATGATGATGATATAATAAAGATGGTGACAATAATAATAATAATAATAATAATAGTAATAATAATAATAATAATAATAATAATAATAATAGTAATAATAAATGCTTTTCTATTACTGTGTGTCTGTGTGTAATCTCAGTGTGATGAAAAGAACCAAAGTAAAAATAAGTTTCAAATGAGCATCCTTAATGTGTACAAACCGCTCATTTAATATCCTTTCCGGTTCATTATATCTCAAACAAAAATTGAAGAAGTAGCGTTTATTTGCTGATAAAGTCTAGTTACTCTAAGCCTTTTATTGTTTTACTGTGAAAAACATAATAATTTCTGGCTACAAAGACAGCTGAATTCCTAACCTGCGTGTCATGTTAGATTTAGTATGAATGTGTTCCAGTGTAGAGTGACGAAGTGATTATCAGGTAACTATTTTTTTTATATCAATCGTCACACTGTTCTCCTGAAAGATATTAAAAGTGGCGGCGGATCAGGTATTGCATGTAAGGACGCTGCGTTTAAAAGAGAGAGAGAGAGAGAGAGAGAGAGAGAGAGAGAGAGAGAGAGAGAGAGAGAATCTAAATTGACCGCGTTCCTTTAAAAATCCTCTTGGCCTCTTCTTTTAGTGGGAGCAGTGTTTTGTGTGCTCTTGTTTTTTTGTTGTTTGTTTGTGTTTGCTTTGCCCTTGACCTGTTGTGTGGGTATGGACGGCGCTGTGATGGAGGCCAGTCTCAAGGTACAGACAAAAGTTCCTAAATAATGTGTGTATCGATTAGTATATATCTCCCGTATGCTTTATTTTCTCATTTAAAAAATTCTGCTTACATTTTACTTTTCTCGGCAAAATTCACATCTTCCCATAGTTTCTCCTGTCAATGTTTATGTTTTCAGGCATTAAAAGTCTAGCTTGACCTCACCGCGCTGTTTCTGAGGACAACCAGTGATAGTGATGATTAGAACGTTACATTTTTTTTTACCGGGTTCGTTTACCGAGAATAACGAAATCACCGGCGGAAGGTGTGCTACTTACTTTCTCAAGGCTTCATTATAACTTAAGTTCCAACATATCGTACGGTAAAGGAGGCAGTAGAAGGGCTGCAGAAAGAGCTGTTTGCTGCTTTTTGTTCCTATGAAGAAAAAAAAAATCCCCCAAATAAAATGAAACTCAAAATAGAAAAAATAATACACGCAAATTTATGATCTCCGCTTCCCTCTACTCTCCTCATCAACATCTATATAAAGAAAATTCAGCGGAGCTAATCCTCAATCGCCCCACTAGCTGAACAGGTTAATTGCTATAAGTCTCTTCGAGGAGGCGCGCCAGCCGAACATAAACAAAATTTGCCTGACTTCGCCAAAGGTTGTTACTCCTCAGCTAGTAGCGCATGGGCATTATTTTTAACCTTTACAGGGACACCACAAAAGAAACTGCAGCAAATATTCTTTTTTAGGGGGAAGAAGTTAAGGGGATGAACATTTCTGAGCGGCTCTGTCTCATGGAAATACCTGAAGTTTGTCTGATTAACCTGTCCCCTACCGTATTCTTACCTCTCGCTCTCCTCCATCTGCCCCTCCCTCTCCCTCCTCATCACCTCTCTCATTTTAGTCTTATCATTTAGTCTTACCACTTTCCCTCCTCCCCGTGCCCTCCTTCTCCCCCTCCTTCCCCTCCCCTCCTCCCTTCTTACTCAATCTTTGCTCTCTCTTCCCCATTTCATCTACTCTTACTTTTCTCCCTTCTCCTCCTCCCCTCCACTCGCCCTTCTTACTCTAGCCTTACCTCTTGCTCCTTTCTCCTCTTACCTCTCTCCCTCCTTCCCCTCCCCTCTTCCCTCCTCCTCTTCCCCATTTCATCTATTCTTACTTTTCTCTCTCCTCCCCCTGCCCCCCTCTCTCCCCCTCCCTCCCTCCCCCTCTACCCTTTCTTCTTCCTTTCACGTACTTTAACCTCTCTCCCTTTTCCCTTTATCGTCGCCTCTAACTTCTCCCTCCTACCTTGTCGTTCTTACCCTCTCCCACCTTCCCTTGCCTCTCCCCGCCCTTCCTCCTATCCTTACTTTTCTCTCTCTTTATTGTTCTCTATTTTATTATCTTCTATTGCTGTTGTTCTCCTCCTCTCTCTCTCGGTTCTCCATCCTCTCTCTCTCTCCTACCTTAATTTTATTCATTCCTCCTTCTAACCCTTATTTCTCTCCTTCCCTCTTCTTAACCTTATCTATATGTGTGTGTGTGTGTGTGTGTGTGTGTGTGTGTGTGTGTGTGTGTGTGCTAGCTTCACAGGTATTTACAAATCCTCAACATTAAAGGTTATAATACCTTCTGTAAACACTTAACTAAGGGAAAACATTCATTATAAACCTTTACTGACCTGGGGCCCACGTTGATACCGAATTTAGGTTCGTGGCGGAAACTGAGGACAAAAGAAAGGAAATGTAAGACATGAGACTCCTGCTTTCTCCTGGAACACTCCAAAGTAACCAAAACAATATTCCTAAATACTGCACCATACTCCTTTTTTTATGTTATCTAACGTAACCAAAGTAAATCTATATTCACCACATGAATTAAAAGTTACCTCCACCGTCGTCCTTAGAATCAGCCATGTCAGCGTGAACTAAAACTTCCTGCATCCTGTCTGGCCGCCTCTCAGTGTCACCATAATGTTTTATTTCTTGTGATCATCTTCATTTCACTTATCTATAAGTAAGTCAGTTCGATGCTAAGTCGGGGCTCAAAGTTTTGTTTGGGTAATCACAGTGCAGTCCACACAGCTGTTTGTTACCTTGATTGTAGGGCGACAAACTTGTAAGTAGAAAGTGGAAGGATGGGGAAGGTGGGTTGTGACAGGCACCACCCAACACTATAAGTGTCCAAATTAACTTGGCCAATTTGCACCGAGAAGCCCCTCCCACACACTGGCTAAGCTCCACCCCCTTGCACCCGATTGGCTGTTCATGACGTCATGTAATGTTTCAGAGACACGTACCAAATATATATGATTGTGATAATCTAGCTAGTTTCATGATTAAAAAATATTCGTAATTTAATTGAATGACTGCACTCTAATTTAGCAATCAATGACATCACCTAAGAAACAAAGTACAATACTACTACTACCAGTTTTCGAGGGAGAACGGGCCCTTCAAGACAATACAGCAGCAGCATTGAAGGCGATGATAGTAGGCTATCAATAAAAGTAATGCACACTTTCCGTCATTATTTCCTACATAGCTCATTCATATAGGCATACTAAATATAATCACATAAAAAAGTATCTTCTACAGTAACTTCATACAGGTAGGAAGGCGTCAAGACAGTCTGACACAGTTCTCATTTTAGAAACATCTCATCGTGGTTCATTTTTCGTTTTATTTTGTCTGACTATTTTGTTATTTCTTTCTTTTTACCGAGTTTTACCAGAGCATATTTGTTCACCGTGCTTGTCAGTCTTTGTGCATATCAGAATCTCTCTCTCTCTCTCTCTCTCTCTCTGAGGAACATTTTAAATAAACAAGTAAGACGGAGATATCAACAACAGCGTCGTGAAAGGAGGAAATGTCACGTGCTAAATTGAGTCATCCTGCATGCACAAACCAATTATGTATGCGCCTCAGAAGCTCCCGTGTACGCTTTTTCTTTTCATTTCGTGCTGTCGTCCACCTCATCCCTCCTCCGTCACTTTTCAATCCTTCTCTTTCCTCTCCTCGTTATCAATCTCACTCCACTTCTTTTTCCACCTCCTCCTCCTCATCATCATCATCATTAACATCATCATTATCAAAATCACCATCATCATTGTACTTGTTACGTCTAAATGTTGTTTCTCTTAAGCTTTCCTCCTCCGCCTCCCTCCTCCTCCTCCTCCTCCTCCTCCTCCTCCTCCTCCTCATTCTCATTCTCTTACAACATTCTAACGCCTTTGATTTCGTGTGTGTGTGTGTGTGTGTGTGAGAGAGAGAGAGAGAGAGAGAGAGAGAGAGAGAGAGAGAGAGAGAGAGAGAGAGAGAGAGAGAGAGAAATGTAGGCCTGGGGGTGGGGGGGTGATTGAAGGGACGGCATGAAGTTTGGACAGGATGACATGCAGACTAAGTGTGAACTATCAGAGTCCATCCTCAGAGTAGAAAAGAATAAAAAATAGACCACTGTTGTTCCGGTGCTCAAGAAGGGACTGATCGGTGACGTTAAGATACCCCCAGATTGTTTCATTATTATTTGATTATGACCATGGCAGTCTGTTACAGCACAAAATATCCCTGAATATAAAAAAAAAAGTACAGTTTGATCCTCCCGAAATTGACCCCTCTTTCGGCCACCTCCTTGGATTCTCTTTTGGAGCAGCGAGTAGCGGGCTTTTTTTTTATTATTGTTTCCTTTTTTGTGCCCTTGAGCTGCCTCCTTTGTTGTAAGAAAAAAAAAAAAGGCTTCCAGTGTGACTTTATTAACGGTAAATCGCAAATATTTTGAGGTCTTCCAAAAAAAAAAAAAAAACGTATACGAACCGAAAGTTACAAACAAAAATTGATATTATATTACTGATTTTTGAGACGATTTTGACACGACTCCTCAGCATATGCCTCGTTGTAAACTAAAAGCGCATGGGAGAAAGGATGAATTTTTGAGTCTTGGTGACTAAAACGGACTTCAGATATACGGATTGATATCAGAATGGGCGAGAGTTGCTAGTGACGTCCCACAAGGCTTAGTTTTAGGTTCATTACTGTTTACTCTTTACAGCACTGATCATGACTGCGGTATAACAAGTGACATCAGAAAATTTACTGATGACAAAAAATGATGACTGTTGAGAGAGAGAGAGAGAGAGAGAGAGAGAGAGAGAGAGAGAGAGAGAGAGAGAGAGAGAGAGTTCATGAAATTGGAAACTTACGCAAGAAACATGTTTTTAAGAAGACCACGCTTTCCTTTCCTCCTCCTCCTCCTTCTCCTCCTCCTCCTCCTCCTCCTCCTCCTCCTCCTCCTTATGCTAAACTATCCCTGTGTCCCTTCATCCTAACCCCTCGCATCCCTCCATGTATTGCAGTCTCCCCTTCCTTCCCTCCTTCACCCTCTTTCATGCATTCTTCTTTTCCTTTCCCCAATGTCCTCCATCCCTGTCTCCTTTGCATCCTCTTCCTATCTTCCTCCCACGACTTTCCTTTCCCTGCCTGTACTTCTTTCTACCCTCTCACTGCAGCCTCCACTCCTTTATCTCTCTACCGAT
Source organism: Eriocheir sinensis (assembly GCF_024679095.1). NCBI lineage: Eukaryota > Metazoa > Arthropoda > Malacostraca > Decapoda > Varunidae > Eriocheir > Eriocheir sinensis. Next base: position 8,416,713 of record NC_066543.1, read on the forward strand.
TCGTGTGTCTCCAATGCGTATCTTCATCCCCCATCTTTCCCCTTCGTCCTCATTCTCCTTTCTTTCCTGGCCTATTTACTTCCCATTCCTCACTGCATCCCCCACTCCCCAATCTCCCCACCATTCCCTCAATCTCCTGGCCTCCCTCACGCTCTCCCACACCTGTCCTCCACGACCTCCTCCTCCTCCTCCTCTTCCTCCTCCTTCCCCCTCTGGACGGCAGCCAAGACCCACCTTCCACCAGCGGCCACACGAATAACAGGAAGAGTGGAATGGGCTACACATGCCATCATTTCCCTCCTCTTCTTTTCTTCCTTGTTCTTTTTTTTTTTTGTTATTCCTAGTGTTGTCCTTTTCTTTTATTGTTCATGTTCTTGTTTTTTTTCTTTTTCCTCCTTGTTTTTCTTGCTCTTGTTTTTGTTTTTCTTGTCCTTGTTGTTGTTGTTTTTCTTCAATTTTTTTCTTCTTGTTTTATGCTCTTTTTCTCATCTTTTTTTTTATTTTCTTCATTTTTCTTCATTGACTTTCTAATCATCTTTATCTCATTATTCTTATTCGTTTTCTTTTCTTTTTTCTCTCTTCTTGTCGTCCCCGAAGTCGATGTTTTCGTGTTTTCTTATGCCTTGTTTACCCATTTCTTGCTCTCGCTTTCTCCTCCTTTTCTCCTACATTTTTTTCTCTTCTTTGTCAGACCCTTTGTGCTTCTCGGCTGCTTCATTCTCCAAGGCTGTCCTCCTCCTCTTCCTCCTCCTCCTCCTCCTCTCCTCCTCCTCCTCCTCCTCCTACTCCTCCCTCATTTCTTGTAGTTTCTTCTTGTACTTTCTAGTGGGGTTTTTTTACGTTATTTTTCTTTATTTTTCTTTTAACATGTCTAAGAGATTATAATTGACTTTTTCTTATGTGCGTCTCTCTCACTGGCGCGCAAACACACACACACACACACACACACACACACACACACACACACACACACACAGACACACACACACACACACACACACACACACACACCTTCCCTCATGCACACCCACACCCTCACTCACACACACATATCTCCCCCACACAAATAGGCATACCCGCCCCCCCATACGTATATATACTCACACACACACACACACACACACACACACACACAAGCACACACACACACACACACACACACACACACACACACACACACACACACACACACACACACCTCTGCTACACCCAATACACGTGTACACACTCGCGACACGGTCAGGCAAAGTTTCACTCCGTCCTAATTTACTTTTCTCCCTTTTCATCGAACACGTCAGCTGGCAATGAAATGCATGCGACTTTTTTTTCCCTGGCCTTTTATTTTTATTTTTTTTTAGTTGCCCCGAATGTTTTGATATAATGTAATCTCGATCGTGTTTGCTCAGCGTGGTCCAGGGAGTGCGCGAGGCCGCCGCTGATTGGAGGACCCGTTGTGGATGCAAGCCGCGTGCTGGTTGGCCACTTTTCCGTGCACGCTTTCCTAGCTTATTGGCTGATTGGGGCCGTGTGGGGGGCGGGTGGAGGGAGAGGGGAGGGGGAGGCTGTGTGTGAAGGAGGGAAGGAGGGATTTGAGTGTGTGTCGGTGGGTTGCTGTGTGTGTGTGTGTGTGTGTGTGTGTGTGTGTGTCCAGAGCAGTGGTCGCACACGCTTGCTCTGCTAATTACAGCGGGAATAGGTCAGTGAATAAATAGTTAATGAGACAAATTGCTCAAATAAAGTAAAACCATCGATTTCCCTCCGTGATGAAATTATTCTGCTTGTGCAAATTGGAAAAAAGGATTATGGTTTAAAATGCTATGATGACATTTTTGATTTGCAATTCCCAGTGTGTGTTATCGATTAGTGATGAAAGCTAGTAAATTTGGATGGCCTGGAAATTAAAAGTGAGGAAGAGAGCCAGGATTTTTTTTCAGTAACTTTAAGTAGACATACCAAGGGCTTAAGAAGACGATACGAATTACGTTTCTCCATCATCTTCATTAAAATTAATATCATCATTATCTTATTATTCTTATTCATATTTTACTTCTGCATCTGTTTCTTTTTGTCGTCCCCAAAGTTGATGTCTTGTTTTCTAATCACTTTTTATTATTTCCTGCTCTCGCTTTCTCCTCCTTTTTCTCTCCATTTTGTTTGTTTGCTCCTGTCTGACCCTTTTTGCTACTCGGCATCGAAAACAGAGATATGTCAAACAACTGGGTGATCCTGCTCTGCACTGCCAGTATCACAGTTGTAGCGATGTTACTCGTGTGATAGCGTCAGCCGCGCAGGTGTGTTGAAACTAATTATTTCACCTGCATCACCTAATCACGGCAATAAAATACTGACTCCCAGTAAGGATGACGACAGGGAACGAATAACTCTTAACCATAACTATGTATTTGTTTTACAGCCATGGAGTTTAGTAGGTCATTAAAAACTACCCTGCTCTTTTCATGATATTTTACCTTAAAATGTTTTGTCGGGTATTACTTTGATCATATACTTACAAGATCTAAAAAAAAACTTGTTACTTTGTACCGATCTTATTCTGTTCCTCAGATATTTTCTTACAAGATTAAGAAACAAATCATTCCAGAGAAAATAATGGAAGAAAATGGGAGAGGAAAGCAAAGAATAAAAATGAGTTGCTAAAAGAGAAATGATGGCAGATTTTTTATTAGAATTTCAATTGTTATCGATGTCTTTGTTGTTGTTCTTGTTTTAATTATAATGGTGTGTTTTCTGGTCATCCGTGTGTTACTTTATTATACATCCATTGCTGCTTTTTATTGATCTCTTTGATTTTCCGTTTTATTTTATTTTATTTATTTTTTCTGGCGGCCGTCTGTCGCAACGAATCTTCCGTAGCAACTTGTAACGCTATTTTTCGTGTGTTAAGGTCATCGGTGTCATCAGTCAGCGGTGAATTAATCCTTCGTTGACTGGCGGCCTTTCCAACCGATCAACATTATATATACATCTCCCACACTGCCCTTTCCCTGCTCCTCCCTTCCCTCCCTTTCCCTTCCCTCTCTTCCTTACCTCTCTCTAACCTACCGTCCCCTCCCTCCCTGTCACCCGTATAACTATTTTTCTGTCTGACTATTTACCTGTCTGCATGTTTGTGTATGTGAGTTTGTTTGTTTATTGATGTGTGTGTGTGTGTGTGTGTGTGTGTGTGTGTGTGTGTGTGTGTGTGTGTACTTCTTAAAATCTTCTCTTTCTGAATATTTGCCTGAATACCTGTCTGTTCTTCCATTACCCCGTCTGTGTTTCTCTCTCTCTCTCTCTCTCTCTCTCTCTCTCTCTCTCTCTCTCTCTCTCTCTCTCTCTCAGTAAAATCTCTTCTTTTCTTTAACTTTTTCTTTCTTGTCCAGCGTTTCAGGACTAGTTCATACATACGTATTACGCGGCCGATCATTTTTTTTTTTTACTTTTATTCATACATTTTTTCTCATTCTGATTTTACATTCGAGTTTTTTTTCTCCTCATAACTTTTTAAGGAACGAAGTGGAAATGCCTCCCCCTCTCCCTCCTCCTCTTCACGGTCCACTTTTACGTATATCTGTAAGACCCACGTGCACCTGCGGCCTTACTTACCTGGGACCAAGGCGCAAAGGTAATGTTGTCAAATTGTATTACGTCTATTTTCATTCTACTTCTCTGTAACGAGTTCTTTTCTTCTATATTTATTTCATGACTTGCATAATTTTTGTACTTTTTATTCGACCTTTTTTTTATTCACTTCTTTTTTTTAATTAATTTTGTACTCTATTTCTTTATTGCTATCTATTTTCTTCCGTTTCGAACCCTATCACCCAAGAATCCACCACCATCATCATCATCATCATCGCCATCAGCATCATTCTCATCATCTGACACTCAACTGTGATTTCTATTTTCTTATGACGATCTATTTTCTTTTACTTCAGACGCTATCACCCAGAAAGCACCCGTTATCATCACCATCATCATCATCACCATTATCATCATTGCTATCATCATCAGTACCATTCCCATTATCTAGAACTCACCTATGATATCTACTTCCTTATAACGATCTAATTTCTTACTCTTCAGACCCTATCACCCATCATCTTCATCATCACCGTCAGCATCATATCCATCATCTCCCGCCCATTATCATCTAACACGTGTAGCTATCCGTCGCTGCGGCATCATACACTCCGCCGCCCCTTCACTCCTCCCCCATTATCACACTCCATTATCTGTCCCTCGCCATTATCGCCCCTACATTAAGGCGTGATGAGCACCTCCATAGATCGCCTCCTCGTCTTTGATTGTTTATCTTCTCTGATTGTTTATATTTCTGGACGCGTTCTCCACCACGTTAGAGATGGAAGAAAAGGAGAATGGAAAGGGGGGGAGGAGGAGGAAAAAGAGGAGGAAAAAGAGGAGGAGGAGGATAGAAGGATAAAGAAGAAGAAGAAGAAAAAGAAGAAAAGTAGAAGCGACAGAAAAGAAGAAAAAGAAGAAAGAGGAAGAAGAAGAAGAAGAAGAAGAATAAGAAGAAGAAGAAGAAGAAGAAGAAGAAGAAGAAGAAGAAGAAGAAGAAGAAGAAAAGAAGAAAATAAAGAAGAAAATGAGAAAAAAAAGAAAGAAAAGAAAAAGAAAAATCGAAAAGAAAACAAAATAAAAGAAGTTGAAAGAGGAGGAGAAGGAGAAGGAAAAATCGGAAAAGTAGAAGTAAGTGCTATAGGACGTGGTGGATGTAGGTAGTCACCCCGGTAGGCTTTCGTCACACACTAGGAACAAACAGCAGCGTTGCCAGCACTGCCTTTACCTTCTCCCCGTCAGCACAAGGAATCACGCCGAAGAGAGGAGAGGTCGGTCGCGTCTTCTTCATCTATTGCTCTTGCGTGTATCGTTCCCTAACCTGCCTCCTCAGCCTCGTGCGTTTGTTTCAGGTTATACTTTTTTTTCACCTGTGTCACCTGTAAGGTTATGTTAACTTTACACTGGTGATAAATCTATTCCTTTTAGCTTTACTCGTGTCAACTTTTCTTATGTTAACTTTACTTCGGTCATGCTTAACTTTTGTTCCTGTTAACTCTACTCAGGTGAAGTTTACTCATATCAACTTGGCCTTGTTTATTTGTTTCATATTACCTTTACGAGAGAGAGAGAGAGAGAGAGAGAGAGAGAGAGAGAGAGAGAGAGAGAGAGAGAGAGAGAGAGAGAGAGAGAGAGAGAGAGAGAGAGAGAGAGAGTTATCTTCAGTGCTAGAGTAATACCCTTTGTCTTGTCATGTTGAAGCAAAGGATTTAACTTTTCAGGAGTTTGGGAATCGATGCGGGGGCGTGGAGACTGCGGGAACGAGGGAACGGAAGAGGGGGGACAGAGAATGTGCTGTGGGTGCGGGAAGGTGAGGGAAGGTGAAAGTGTGTGAGGGAGATCGGGGCAGGCATGACATTAGAAGTACACGTATGGGGGAGGAGTGGAGAGAGTGAGTATATGAGAGTCAAATTAAGAGACAGGGGTAAGATTATAGAGTACATGAGCATGGGAGATATTAGATGTGTAGAAAATGACAATATAGGGGTCGTGAAGAGAGGCATAATACAAAAAGGAACACAAAGGAAGGACAAACAACAGCAGACCTGCTGGTCCTTACGAATAGGAGGAGGCAGTAGTAGAATTTGCTAAGTCGAGTTGTCTGCCGGAGGGTAGGGCCACCTCTGTGTGGGCGTGCATTGCTGCAGGTCTCAGGCCCTCCACACGGCGATGCGTCTGTTCCGCTATGTGGGTAAACCTGGATTGACTTTTTTTTAGCCGCGGGCTGCGAGGGACTCCCGCACTCCCCTCCGCCCCAAGCGCTGTTGCCCCGGCGCTACGCGGAGCAGCCCCCTCCATACATACCATCCCCTGCACCTTCGCCAGCCCGCCACCGTTCCTTCGTCAGCTCCTCGTGCCCTCCCTTCCTAATTATGCATAATCTTTGTTTATGCTCCGTGTTTTTATTACTTCATATCAGTATTGCTCTAACTTCCCCTCGTGACTCTTTTGTTCCTAACAAAAGATTTCTGTAGCTTTATTTTTTTTAACTTTCCTTGTTTCCCTTTTGTTGCCTTTCATCTCGCGGTCATTAATCCCCTCGTTTTGTTCTGTCGTTTCGTTTGCTTACTTATTAGTCTCTCCTCCATTGTTGAATGCATTCAATTGAACAGAGCAAGAATACGTTCTTACGGAAAAATAAAATAAAAACCATAACCGTATCCCCCAAGCGGCAAATAAACGCAGTGCTTCGCTAATTTTAAATATACGCCGCGCCGAGCGAGCTCCGCCAAAACATCCATAAAACAAATTCTAAGCGCATGTGAGCTGGAAAAAGCCGATTTCCTTCCACTTTCCTCCCTCGCCTCCCTCTTCTCCCCCTCCTCACACACACTTCCCTCGGGCGGGTCACGGGCATGCGGAAAATCAACAGACGGGAGAATGAGATCCTAACCTATTAGTGGCAGGCTGAGCATCGCGCGCCGAGTCGATACAGGGTGTTGGATCCTCCTTTGTCAGTACAGGGGTTGCCTGAGTCGCTGGGGCTCGTAATGGTGGGAGATCATTGGACTAGCAGAGGATGGAAGGATGGGCGAAGAATGGATAGGGCGGCGGGGACTGGGATAGGACGTGTGTGGCGAAATGTGTGATTTGAGGGAGGAGAGCGTTACGTAGAAGACAGTTAAGAGGCGAGGTTTGGGCGCGAAGGAGGGGGTGGAGAAGATGGAAGAGGAGGAGGAGGAGAAGAAGAAGAAGAAGAAGAAGAAGAAGAAGAAGAAGAAGAAGAAGAAGAAGAAGGAGGAGAAGGAGGAGAAATGGAGAAGAAAAAGCACAAGAAAAAAACAGAACGAAAAGAGGAAGAAAAAGAAGAAGAAGAAGAAGAAGAAGGAGAAGAAGAAGCAGAAAGAAGAAAGGAGGAGGGGGAAGAAGAGGAAGAGGAGTAACGAAGGGAGGAAGGACTGAGATTGGTTAGACTGGCTTGGAATCGGTTGAGAGAGAGAGAGAGAGAGAGAGAGAGCGAGAGAGAGTAAAGGGATCATGGATAAGGCAGTGATAGTCGCTGAGGAGGTGCCCTGAGGGAGGAGGGGGACAGAGAGAGTGAGGGCCATAGTGGTAGGGGGTTATTTGGTAGGGTTGATTGAAGTGGCCTGGAAGGGGATCTGTAGAGGGCTAGGAGGTGAAGGGGGAGGATGCTGGGGCTGAGTGAAATAACGATGGGGAACAGAGGAGGAGAGAGAGAGAGATGTGAGAGAAACAGAGGGATGAGGGGAAAGGAGGTGACTTGGGTAAAGGGAGTAAAGGGAGGTATGGGTGTTGGAAGAGGAGTAAGAATGGCATCTAAGTGTTAAAATAGGGAGTTGGGTATGTCATGAAAGGGAGAGGCCTAGGGTAGGGGACGGGGCGAGCTTGGAGGGAGGATGAAGTGATGGATGAGAGACGCAGGTGGGGGAGGAAAACGGGGTGCTGGATAAGGACAGTGAAGGAGGGGTGACGAATGGGGATGCTGGATGAGTTAGGGACGGATGGAGAAAGGGGTGAGGGAGTGGGAGTGGTTCGTGGGGGAGGAGTGAAGGAAGCAAACGGAGGAAGAGGAAGAGGAGGAGAAGCGAGAAGGGAGGAAGGAGTGAGACCAAGATAGGGAAAGGGCGATGGATGAGGGCGGCAACGGGAGAGGGAGTAGGTGCGTGAAGGGAGGGAGGAGTGAGAGCGGGGTAAGGATTGGGTGAGAGGAGGAATTAGGGAAGGAGGAGGAGGGGGAGATGGGATGGAGTTACGAGTCCCATTTGGAGGTTCACAATTATCCGGGGAGAGGGGGGCGAGGGTAAGGCAGCCAGCATCACCGAGACGCCGCAGAACGTTCCCTTAAACTACTCTTCCCCGACTGCTGGAGAACACCGCCTACTGCCTTACACCGCCACGCCAGCACCAGACCTAAGCGACTCTGCTACTGAATGAACCAAATTGATAAGATGTACTAGAGTCAGGGCAGCAAAAATCATGTACTTCTAATAATTAATGAATGATGTTTTAGTACCAATAGCAAGATCATTATGTGCTGAACCATGATATTGTGACTAAGATGGGCTAAGTTGTATGCGGAGGTATGGTGTATTAGTAGGATTTGGTGCTATTGAAGGGCTTTGTGGAGGGAGTGGAAAGTGAGGGGACGGGAGGAAACACTATAGGATTCTTCTTCTTTTAATTTTTTATTCTGCTTTTTCTTCTCCATTTCTCCTCCTCCGCCTCTTTCATCTTCACCCCCTCCTTCGCGCCCAAACCTCGCCTCTTAACTGTCTTCTACGTAACACATAGACACGTTTCTCTGGTTGTTTGAGGCAGATGTGAATAAGTTTGTATTTCAGAGAGTTGACGTTTTAATGGCTTCCCTCGGTGTCGTGTGATCGTTTATTCATGGCCGCTATCATTGCCGGCTCTCAGTAGGCAACAAGGATCATGTGTCTCTGTTATTAAAAAGGTTCCGTTGCGGGGAGAGGCACCTGCACCTAAAGCTCCTCGTGGTAGTGTTAAGGTAAGTTAGGCAAGGGGTGACAGTTCTAAGATTCTGCCACTTGTTACTTCAAATTCTTACACTCCCGTAATTGACCTCTCTTTTAGCCACTTTGTAATCCTTAAGAGCAGTAAGTAGCGGGCTTTTTATTTCATTACTGTTTTATTTTTTTGTGTGCCTTTGAACTGTCTCCTTTGCTGTAAAAAAAAATATGTCGAGGCAGAATGGGGAAGAGCTACCTTGCATTTACCTAATCTCAAACTCTTCCTTGTCCTAGTTTTTAAAGGAGAGAGGGAGAGAGCAACAATTGGCCAGAATCATTCGTCATTTAATACTTTAACCCATTTATATTTCATTTTTAGTGACACAGTTTCGAACCTCTTGACCGCCTTTATATCTTTCACCATCTGGTATTCATTTATTTAACTGGAAAAAAATGGTAGCCAAAAATACTAATCTATCGAGACACACAATATCAAGAACCCTGAATAAGATTGGCTTCCTTTGCATGACTTCCTCTTTGCATATCTCTAGGGGAAGCGAGGCAGTCGTATACCTAAACCAGAACGCCTCGAGGCAGACCGAACACGAGATAACTACTTCCAAGATTGCTTTCCGTGACGTCATAGGCATCAGCGGGGAGGTGTATATATCGCCTAGCTGGGGTGGAGGTCGGGCTGCCGCGATCAGAGCCTCACAGCTGCCAATCCCGTCGCACTACCCCGGGCCGCCGCCTCTCTGTGACCCGCGGGAGGTATAAAGGCTGAGGGTGTAATGGAGTTTCTGGGGTTGAGGGACAGACAGACGGATTGACGCAAACATCGGCGAACCGACTCTGTGATGGGAGCCTAAACTTGCGACAGGCGAGAACTAATGAACCGACAGACATCAAACGTTTCCACTCGAGCCCGGAAGGGAATCGCCTCCCTCACCCACTCTATCCTCCCTCCCGCTCTCTCTCTCTCTCCCTCCTTCCCTCCCATTCTCCCTCTCCCTATCTCCCACCCGTTATAGTCATTCATCCCTTGTTGCCTTCACAGATGATATTCCTTCTCCAGATCCTTCTTCCTTTCGTCCTCCTCCTCCTCCTCCACCTCCTTCTCCGTCTCCGCCTCCTCCTGTTTCTCCTTCACCTTCTCCACCTCCACCTCCTCCTGTTTCTCCTTCACCTTCTCCACCTCCACCTCTCTTTCTTCCTCCTCCTCCTCCTCCTCCTCCTCCTCCTCCTTCTTCTTTTCTTCCTCCTCCTCCCATTTCCTCTCCTTTGCTCACTCATTATAATAGCATTTCCCTGAGCCACCGAGGCCCATCATGGCTTCATAATTTTCATCACATTCACCCCTATAAGTTAGCCGCCCTCTCCTTGCCCCGTCGTCTCGCCACGGCTCCTCTCTTCCAGTTGTCGGAAACCACCCACTCATAAGCCTTTTTTGCGTATGTGCTGGCTGTTGGACAGAATACAAGTTAAAAATCCAATAGTTTTAGTACTAATGTCAGAAGTTATTTGGCACACATCATTGGCTGTTAACAGTGTACACTTAATTAATTCTTCGTGTCCACCACTCCACCGTGAGCAGATTTATTTACGTCATCAGCAGAGGGTTGCTTTGATCGAGGCCCAGGTGAACAGGTCCACAGAAACACGAAAGAAGAGAAGTTTTCAGCCTCAGTGTTTGCCGCGCGTCCTGCCCACACAGCTGAGGCTTTCCATCACGGTTCGCGGCGTCCAGTTGACTCGACGTTTCTTCAGTGTCCGGTAAACTCATCAAGCTTTCCTTTGCACTTCCGTCGGTTTTACTAGAAGAGTTTATATTTTTCGTCCGTTGTTGTTGTTATTATTATCATTATTATTATTAAAAGTCCACTCATCTCTCTCGCCACAGCCACCAGTACCACCACCACCTTAGTCCACACACTTTCATCACCACCACTAACTCCACCACCACTTACAAGTTCACTACCCCCACCAACTCCACCACCGCCACCACCCTCCACTCCCCACCACTCACTACCTCCCTTACGCTCCCATATCACCAACACCGCCACCACACTCCACTCCCCACCACTCACTACCTCCCTTATGCCCCCACATCACCACCACTGCCCTTCATCACCCTCCCCTCCTCACCACCATCCCCGCCGGCAAATCAGGTTAAATGAGGGACAAAGCACCCGTTTCGCAAATACTAACGGTGAAAATATATGCGTGCAGATAATATGATTAGAACGAGTTTGCTAACGTCCCATAATTTTATAACTCAACGCAATACTGTAACCGCATGTGTAGAGTTGTAATGAAGCGGATATTTTGTATACCACATGAAAGCAACGCAAGGCTGTTTCTATACGACACTGTGCTTCAAGAAATTCGGAAACTCACTAATTCCTACTAGCTTGCTCTCTCTCTCTCTCTCTCTCTCTCTCTCTCTCTCTCTCTCTCTCTCTCTCTCTCTCTCTCTCTCTCTCTCTCTCTCTCTCTCTCTCTCTCTCGCGGGTTATTTAAATTTCCCGCCTGAAGTCTCCGCCAATGGGGAATAAGATAGATGTGAATGGGGGAGGGAGGGGGGTCCAATAGGGCAACCACGTCCAGGGCCCACTCAGACGCTAGGGGGAGTGGGTCGCACTGGGTCGTCCCGGTAGTCTGTCTAGTGTTGTGAACCCTGGTGAGGCCCTGGCAGGACACCCCGTGACGGACACTGGACAGAGGGCAAAGTGAGTAGCTTCAGTATGATTCATTCTGTTTTTCTTGGTTGTCAGGCAGCGGTTAGCAATGTGGAGTGAGAATCTATACGTGTTTCCATGTGTCGGTAAATTTTTCAACAGCTAGTTATGTGGTTCAGTACTCCTGTTTTCCGCAGGTATTCGTTCATCCAAATTTTTTTAGTTTATACAATTAGGAAGGGTGTTAAGTGTACACACACAACGATAAATACACCAGCTGATGTTTTCACTTCTACTTAAGTATCCATTATTAACCGCCATGTTCAACCAGGCAACCACCCTCCTGAGAACTCTAACCCGAAGCGCTCATTCCGTCGTTTGTTCATTCACTTCTGGTGATATTTTAGTATTTCAGCAGAGCAGGAAGCGTAATTAGTGTACACACATCGAAAAATGCTCCAATGCCTTTATTTATAATTAGTTTATCCATCACTGAACCGCCATCCTCAACTAGGCAACCACCATCCTCTGACTCTAACACAAAGCGCTCATTCGGTAGTTTGCTCATTCACTTCTGATATTTTTTTTTGTTCCCATTTCATATGAGTAGGCAGCGTGAAAATTAGTGTGCACACTCGAAAAATGCTCCGGTGCTTTCCTTTCTGTATGAGTTAACCATAACTGACCGCCGTATTCAATTAGGCAGCCACCATCCTGCGACTCAGACACGTAGCGAGCACAAACGCTCGTTTACTTCGGTCCACGGTCCTAACTGATTCGGATCCGCCATGAACTATCGAACCCCGACAAGCTTGTACAACCTAGACTAAACAGCAATCTAGTCATAGCAAGTATAGTAAGCAACCTTGTATTACCAAACAAACATATTCACACTCAGGCAATGACCACCTAACCGTACCAAATTAGTGTAACCAAGTCTTGTAATGCGCTCCAAACCAACCCGAGCCGAGAAAGTGTTAAGTAGCTTGAAGCGGCACGCAACCTCTCATCGCACACATAATATCGTTGCAGCATCACTCATTATCAAATTTGGTTGGTAAGAAAAACTGGCTAGAAAATAACGTCAGATTAATTTCGCTTACTAATCAAGCTTCCTCGAATGAAATGTCAATAGGCTTTCACCGATGTATCACAGTTATTTAGGTCATTACACGTGTTTTCCACTTTTCTTCACATCGGTAATGCTTAATTATGTCATTGCTCGTGATAATGTAATACTAATAATGAAGTAATCAGCGTAACTCGGCCAGCCTACGAGACCAAAGATTTTATACGCGATTGTTATTCTTTGTGCATTGTTTGGTGCGGTATGTGCGTATTTAGCTATATTAGAACAGAGTATTGTTTTTTATATGAATCTGCAACGAAGACCTCCATTAGTGGATGAGTATAAACGAGTTTCATTTCGGTTCCTTTATTAGCGCCACTCTTTCTTAAAATGAGTTTATTGTTCATTGCATTGAAGCCTCGGCCGCTGTGGGAGGCTCGGCGTGACCAAGACGTGTATTCATGGAGGACATAGCGAAGTGATCCATCCGGTTATTAATGAAGTGTGTGTTGGTGTTGAGTCCTCGGCGTCTGGTGTAAAACAGTGCTAGGCGTCTTGTGTATATTCATGTGGACCTATGTATTATTTGAGCACACCCTTGACTCTTTTATATATTAGATAAGAATGGTTAACTTCTGCTACGGTTTTCACATGGAAGTAATAATGGAACAATGAATAGTTTAAAAGAACATTACCTGCCTAGCCAAGCGAAAAGTCTCCATTCTTAACGTTTGTCACTTTATATTTTAAGGCATCACTATACACCCCTAACACCACCACCCTTACCACACCCCTAACACCACACCCCTAACACCACACCCCTAACACCACACCCCTAACACCACACCCCTAACACCACACACCTAACACCACCACCATCAGCAGCATCACAAACAAAATCTCCGCCCACTAGTTAAACCCACCTACCTACGTACCACAATCATCACATGCTACCGCTACCACAACCACTATCAACTCCAATACCACCACCACCACCACCACCAATGGCGCCACGTCCTAATTACACACACACATTTCCCCCTTACCCTCTCCCTTCCTTCTGGTCTTCCTCCCTCCTTCCCTCTCCCCAGTATAGCCGGCATCGGGGAGAGAAGGGATCGGAGGAGGGAGGGTCTTGGGTGCTCCGGGCCGAAGCTATCACCATAATATTCTCGGGCGCTAATATCGGGTTACATTACCAGTCTCGTTAGCTGCTTATATCCAGTCTAGAATTAGTAGAGCAAGCCACGTTATCCCCGGCTCGTGAATCTGATACTCTTATGCAAATAATGTAATACGGGCGTGGCTATTAACATTACTTGATTATGTGGCCGGGATTTAGGACTACAGGAGAAGGATAGGAGGGTGAAGAGGAAGGTGTGTGGATGTGTGTTAATTAGTTCGTTGTCAGTCAGTTATTAGTTTGCTATACTTGGAATGTTAATGTGTGGATGTTTCTTTCTTTAGTAATTAGTGGACGAAGTCAACGAACCTTATTGGAGGTGATGGTTGTATTGGTGATTGTAGTTGTAGTGATTTCGAGTGTCCGTAATGGTGATTGGTATTGAAGTGATTGTAATGGTTGCGGTGACGACCATAATGGAAGGTACTTAATGGTAATGGTATTGACGATTTTGTTTGTTAGACACTCTACATGGTGTTAGGAAAAGCGTATTATGATGTAAGGATCGAAGCCATAAGAACATTACTCTGATTTTATTAATTTGTTCATTCATTGTTATATTTTGTTCCTCATTCAATGCAGACGCTATATTAAACCTATGATAATCTTCCCGGTAAAATCCCTCCCCTTTTTTTTACTGATAATGAAGGCGAGTTTTATCACTTTAACAAGGTAATGATGGGGGGGGGGGGGGTATAAGCGTCTCAGTTCTACCATTATGATGTGATAAAGTTTGGAGTTTAACGCTATCTGTTTTTAGAAGCCTTGATGAAATAATTCTTCTTCTAAATGAAAAAACATTTAGTGCGTTTTTCCTACCTTGATAATGACCGTTTTTTTTAATGTCTTCGATGCTCGTCTCTAGTTTTGGAGAACTTTTCGATTTGTAATTATGTGTCTTTTTACTCGAACGAACAATTAGTATATTTTCTTGTGGTAATTGAGTAATGATTGATCTTTAGGTGTACTTATTTTTCAACAGTTTTTACTACTGGAACACTTATCGAGAAGCAATTATTCTACTAACGTGAAGGAACAATTATTTTTTATCATGATACGGTAATTATTGAACATTTGTATAGTAATCTTCGGTACTGTAAAGTCTTGGGGCAGATGTATTGATAATCATTTTAACCGTATGAATTATTTGTTTGTGATTTCGTAATATTTGAAAAAAAAATCTTCATCGCTCTTAATTTGATTGCACTTAGACATGTAATTATGATTCTTTTAACATTGATTTATTTTTCGATGTGTTAAGTGGTGTGGTTTAATTGCGTCGGGGTTGTAGACTGTGTTACGCATAGTATTTGAACTTTCCCGGCCTAACGTATTCCAGTGGTTTTATTAGCGATGACAAATGATGTTGCGACGATGTGTGAATTTGTTTGACTTGACATAGGGGGCGGCTAAATCTTTGAAACAGTCACCCTTCAATAGTATCACTGATGTTGGTGACAGTGGTAATGGAGAGCAGAAGAATGGAGGGGAAGAGGGTAGCGAAGGGAAGATGGAAGAGAGAAATCAGCAAGGTCAAGAATTAGTAATATGGATTTAACATCTGAGTACCATTGGAAGCGGAGGAAGGGAAGAATGGGAAAGAAAGGAGAACAAGGGATGGAGTAGCAGGAATAGGGATAGAACATTTGATGGGAATGAGTGATGACAGTGACAGGGGTGAAGTAGCAGGAATAGAGGTTGAAGATATGAGCACCTTGTTGAAGCGAAGGAAGGGAAGATGGGAAAGAGAGGAGAGCAAGGGCGTGAAGCATATAGTAGGAATAGGAACAGAACTTTTGATGGGAATGAGATGACAGTGATAGGGGTAAAGTAGTAGGAATAGAGGTTGAAGATATGAGCACCTTGTTGAAGCGAAGGAAGGGAAGATGGGAAAGAGAGGAGAACAAGGGCGTGAAGCATATAGTAGGAATAGGAACAGAACTTTTAATGGGAATGAGATGACAGTGATAGGGGTGAAGTAGCAGGAATAGAGGTTGAAGATATGAGCACCTTGTTGAAGCGAAGGAAGGGAAGATGGGAAAGAAAGGAGAGCAAGGGCGTGAAGTAGTAGGAATAGGAACAGAACATTTGATGGGAAAGAGATGACAGTGGAGAGGGTGTAGTGGGAGCAGGGGCTGTAACTGCACGTTTAGACACCGGTGCAAGGGAGAAGAGAAGGAGAGGACTACATGAATTTTGAACGTCGTGGATGCTGTATAATGATCCTTTTTAAAACAACCAGCGTGTTTTCATATTCTTTAACATCACTCATTTCCTAAACCATTACACGAGAAGCATAAGGGGTAGGGGTGGGGGAGTAATGATATTATTTTTAAGTGTCTTCCCCTCCAACCCCCCACCCACCCACACAGGTAATTACAGGGGGTGGGGAGTAGGGGGTTAAGGCAATAAAGCCCCCCTGTGCCAGCCAAGCCCGAGGTGAGTCAGCCCCAGTGTGTCTCCCCCTAACAACAAACAAGCCCCAAGCCCCTCAGCCCCGTAACATTTTTCAGTAAGAGGAAGCCGCGCGCCGCCGCCTCGCCCGCTGTATAAAAAGCAATCTCGGGCCGCGGCCTCGTCTGCGTCAGAAGACTTTGATTCATCCGCCGCCCTGATGAGTTTGTAACTTGGGCTGCCGCGGCTACCTACACACACACACACACACACACACACACACTCACACACACACTCACACACACACACACACACACACACACCCTTCTCCACCCCCCCCCACACACACTCACTACTTGTTTCTTTATCTACATATATATCTAGTATCTACCCAACTATCTAATATATCTATCCAACTATCTATTTATCCATTTACTATCAAATTATTGTTTTTTCATACATTTGCACAGAAGCCTCCACACACACACACACACACACACACACACACACACACACACATACACACACTCGTGCATTCACCTTCAAACAAGTCGTGACGCACTGGCAACAAAGAAGCAGAAAACGTCTCTCAGAGGTGGAGGGAAGTCTTCATTACCGCACCACCGCAATAAAGATATCTATTGACGTTCCTCTTACATTACGCTTCCCTTTCCCCCTTTTTCCCGGCCCTATAAACAGCAGCGGGAGGGTGAGACGAGAGGGGTGGAGATTTTGGCCTTGGGAGGGGGAGCAGGGGGCGGCGGGGGCGGGAGGTAGGGCAGGATTCTTGGGATTATTAAACTCATCTTGAGGTAAAAGAGACAGGAGGGGCCCGGGATGGGAGGAAGGGGTAGAAAAATCACTCTTACCTCCAGTAATTAGAGTTCGCTTCTGGATTTTTTACAAACTTCGACTAATTTTGGTTTTGAAAGAGGCCTGTGTTGGGGGAAAGGGGGAGTGTAATTGGGGGGAGGGTGGAAGGAGATTAATAGTTAAGGGTGAAGGAAAGTGAAGGGTTGGGGGAGGAGGGGGAGTAGTTGTGTGATCGTAGGAAGAGGAAATAAGGGAAATAGAGGGAGGGAGGGGAGTGGAGGAAACTTTACGGACGAAGAAAGATTTGGAGGGAAAATTGTTGTATGAGATTGCATGGAAAGAGTGGAGGGGGGGAGGATAGGAGGAAAGGAAGAAGTGATGGAAGAAAGGGCAATCTCGGGGAAGAGGAGGAGGAGGAGGAGGAAGCAAATTCAAGAACATGGACGTCAAAATAGGATATAAATAACGTGAATGTGTCTTGATAATCATAATATTCCCTCGGCAAAATAATAGTAATAGATTTTTACCTTACATATGATAATTCTTGACGAGTAAATTCTGAAGACCAACCACCAGGAAAAAGAGAAAGATCAGGGAGGGGCGGGAGGTGTACTCATGACATCAACAACCTTCATGTTTCTCTGTACAAAACACCGATCCATTCTTTCCCTCCGTCCTTCACCGCTAATTCCTTTTCTGGCATTCATAATATCCAGGTGACGTGTTTTTTATTACCCCTCGCCGAAACAAGTCCGCGGGTAACCTCTGTGGGCCACGCTGATTGCCCCTGTGACCTGTATTTTGCCTTAATTTCTTAGTTCTGAGGTTAAACTAATCCTGAGCTGGAGTCTTCTTTAGGTTTTCACATAATAAATAACTGATTGACGTTTATTATTCCCATTTGAGTTAACTTTATTTCGTAGAAGGTGAATGTTCTCGTCGTTGTTGTAATCACGCGGCAAATATTTTCACACCTTTAAAGTAAGTGAGAAATCTAGACGCTCTTCCTTTGCCTCTGATTTTTATGGGGAATTAGAGCGACCGACCGAGAATTAAACAAAAGCGTGTAAAATAAAAACTCGTCCACACGTCGCTGCTGTCACCAAGATAAATAAATGACCCGGAAAAAAAGAACGATCGAATTAGCTCCCGAGGTGTGTGTTGCCATGGTGTGCTTTGCGTTTAGTATTCCCGCCAGCCAGACGCAGCCACACGCGCACCGCTGACGCATTCATATTACTTTGCGCGGCCATTTGTCTGACTTTCCAACTTCCCGAGCGTCAGCGGCGTCAGGGCGCAGCGGCCGGGCGAGGCAGGGCTGGCGGAGCTGTGGATGTGTAACTCGTAGTGACTGATCTCTTAACTTGACCAACCTCTTGTTTTGGTTAAGTCTGTCTCGTGCACTGTGCCTCGGAAAAATAGTAGAAAATCTGTTGACGTGTAATTCGCACAGATAGAAAATTTAATATGACTCCAATTGTTTTTTTGGGGGGGCAGAACTCGATAAGATGGTTTTATTATGTCATAAGTGATAAACATATACAAATTAAATTCTTTGTCCAGAACCTCACCAGCAGCATTACGTAAAAAAAATTGTCAACCATATTTTTGTTGACAGTGCCTTAAAACTCTTTCTTTGTATCTCATTTGGGGGTCATAGATCACGTTCGAACACACACACACACACACACACACACACACACACACACACACACACACACACACACACACACACACACACACACACACACACACACACACACACACACACACACACACACACACACACACACACACACGGACACCAGTCTCTGTATATTGTTTCATATAAAAATAATACAACCATCACACGCCAAATAAAATAAAAATATCCCATAAAAAAACATCCTCCAGAGTCTTTAAAATAGTTCCGTGTAACATTCACAGGTGGCGCGGAACGGTGATTAATATGCCTCACCTGTCACAAGCGTTGCCATTTGGATACCTGAATGCCTTAATTGTTGACCTGAATGATTAAAAGTCCAAGGGTAAAGTGTTTAATTCGATGGCTGGTCGGATTAAAGCTGAGTTGTTGTTACCAGTTCGAATACCGGCGAAGCTCCTGAGGCCTCGAGGCACAACGCTCGCCTGACCCTGACAAAGCCGCTCAAAGAAAGCATAAAATGACAAATAAGGGGAAATTGGGTCCCGAAAGTCTCCTCTTAGTCTCTTTAACTCTTTCTTTTTCACCTCTATCCGTTTCCCTCTTTGTCACCCCTTTCCTCTTCCCCCTATCTTCTTCACCCTGACTCACCTTCCCCTTCTTGTTTCCCTTTACCCTCTTCTTCCTATCTACCCTTTCGTTTTCCTCTTTTTCCCCTTATCCTCTTCTCCCTGACTCCCCTTTTCCTTCTTGTTTCCCCTTACCCTTTCTCCTTAACTCCCCTTTTCTATTTTTCTTCTCCTACCCTCTTCTCCCGGTCTCCCCTTCCCCTTTTCCCGTTATCCTCTTCTCTTTCTCCCCTTTCCCCTTCTCCTCTTACTCTCTTCTCTGTCTCCCTTTTCCTCTTCTCTCCTTACCCTCTTCTCCCAGTCTCTCCCTCCCTCTCTCCTAACCCTTTCTGTTTCCTTCTTCATCCCCCTTCTTTCAATATTCCCTCCCCTATGTTACCGTTTTCCCCTCATCACCCCTTAACCCTTTCCCCTCTTTACCTATCTCCCCTTACCCTTTCTACCCCCGCCCCCCTCCCATCCCCCCCTCCCCTCTTCAATAATGAGGATGATCTACAACGTGTTTAAGCGGTGCTCGGGAACATAAATCCTTCCCCTCACAATGGCGGCCCGGAGAGAGAGGGGGAGGGAGGGAGGGAGAAGGGGTGAGAGGGAGGGGGGGGGAGGAGAGAAATATTCCCTCCCTCTGTCCTCCTCCTCCTCTCCCTGTCTCCCCCTTTCTCTTCCTCGGCCCCACTTATATTTCCCTCCCTTCTCCCTTCCCTCTCTTCATCCCTCCCTCCCCCTCTCCTCCTCCTCTTCCGTGTGGTATTGTTCGCTTCCGGTAATTTCGTCATTTATTTCCGAGTTATGCTTTGTCGTTTCTCTCCTTTTTTTGTTTCCTTTTTTTTTTTTTGGAGAGGTGGGGGGAAAGGAGGAGGAGGGGGGGGTCCTTCGCGTTAGTATATTCCCTCGCTTTGGGTATTACAACTCCTCTCCGTTATTTATTTTATTTTTCACTTCATTCCGCTGTTCTCGGTATTACGTGGACTTAATACTGTTTTTTTTTTTTTTTTTGTTTGGGGTTAATATTTTTTTTTGGCTATTCTTCTCTTGGGTTTGTTGATGGTTTCTCCTTCTCGTTTTCATTCTGTATCTGGCTGTGTCTGTGTCCGTCTGTCTGTCTCTGTCTGTTTCTGTGTGTCTCTGTGTCTCTCTCTCTCTCTCTCTCTCTCTCTCTCTCTCTCTCTCTCTCTCTCTCTCTCTCTCTCTCTCTCTCTCTCTCTCTCTCTCTCTCTCTCTCTCTCTCTCTCTCTCTCTCTCTCTCTCTCTCTCTCTCTCTCTCTCTCTCTCTCTCTCTCTCTCTCTCTCTCTCTCATATGTGGGAGTGAGTACCTGTCTGCCCCTCAGTTATCATAAGCTCTTCCGGGAATTCATGATTATCTCGCATTATAAGTAGTTTTATTTTATTTTTTACTTACCTGCGGCCTGATTGTGCGCGTCTGGGTACGTTTTTGTTGTTGTTGTATTGTTGGAGTGTTTTACAATCATAAGCTATTCATGATTATTTTCTTTTATTTTTTTTTGTTATTTTTATTATCTTTTGTTTCATTGTGGTTCAGGAGGCGTGAATGTTTATTTTATTTTATTTCTTTGTTCTTATTATTCTTTCTCTTTTGTGGCAGACAATAATAAACTAATCACGCTCTCTGCAGGTATTACTGAATGTTCTATGATTTTTTTTTTTTTTTGCTTTTGTTTATTATTCGCGGATACTACTGACTTGTTATTCTATTCTGTTGTTGTTGTTGTTGTTTTTGTTTTTGTTGTTGTTGTTGTGCTCTCTTGATTCATGAATGTTCTTATCTTCGTCCTTTTGTCTGACCATCTGAAGAAAGTCACATTTCTATCAAGCTGTTAACATTTTTTTTCCTAATCTTACTTCATATGCGTGTGTCTTCTCCTTTCTTAACGACTCAACGATTCGCAATAATTATCGACTCACTTTGATGCAATTTTTTTCCTTCGTTTAAAACAAGAAACATTCCAAATAGATTCTTTTTATTCTGGCGCCCAGCATCCCTCCGCGCACCTGCGTCTCGCCTCCTAATTGGCGATAACCTGGAGATAATTAATTACCTGCCATTTGCCGGTCACGCTCCTTTGATTTCTGAAAGAGGAGGCGATTTGTGGATTTTTTGTCTTGTCTGCTGCCTGTCTGTCTGTGTGTCTGTCTTTCCGTCCGTCCGTCCGCCTGCCCGTCTGTCTTTGTCTCTTTGTATGTCAGTGTCTGTCTGTCTGTCTGTATGCCTCTCTCTCTCTCTCTCTCTCTCTCTCTCTCTCTCTCTCTCTCTCTCTCTCTCTCTCTCTCTCTCTCTCTCTCTCTCTCTCTCTCTCTCTCTCTCTCTCTCTCTCTCTCTCTCTCTCTCTCTCTCTCTCTCTCTCTCTCTCTCTTCCCCCCACTTCCTTCTTTTTAACCGTTGTGCTGAGCGGTGGCAGCGGTAGCTTGGGCGGAGAGGCTGTACCCGTGTCACTGGGCTCCAAGTGGCGCTGAGCTCTGTGGGGCTGAGGCGGGCGGTCGGCGGTGGTGGCGGGGCGGCAGGCGGTAATCATATTTGTCAATTAACCTGCCGTCGTAATCGAATCAGCAGGTTATTCACTCGTCTGTAATGTCGTTGCCCTTTTATCCTCCTTCTTTTCGCGCGTTCCGGCCGCCTGTTTAGCGTTGTCGAGAGGTCAGGGTGTTTTTGAGTGTGAGGCGGAACACATAAATGAGGTGAGGCGTAAAGGTTGTATTCGGTTAGGTTAGGTTAGGTTAGGGTTAGGGATGGAGTCAAGGTGAGAGGATGGTAACGTGTGCGGGTATAGAAAGAATGTAGAGTTTATTGTTGGGTGTAAACGGGCGATGTGTTTGAAAAGGGAAGAAGGAAGACAAGAGTGAGGAGGGGTGGCCTAGCTAGAGAAGGGGTGGAGGGGTTGGTGTTTAGATAGGGAAGCAGGGGTGTGTGATGTGATGTGCTGTGAGGTGGACAATAAACAGAATGATGTGTTAAGGAAAGGGTGGGCAAGGGAAAAAGAGGATGATTTAAGGGGAAACTATATAGGCGGAATAATGTATTGTAGGTTCAAATACCCCTGATGGTGTGTGTGTGTGTGAGTGTGAGTGTGAGTGTCTCCAATAATAGTAAAGGTGGTGGTGGAGGTGGTTGTTGAATACGAGAAGGAAACTGAGGAGGAGTAGGAGGGGGGAAGGGAACATCAGTATCAGGGGGAGGGATACATGGATACATCACCAAGCCCACATTACACACACTAATCGGGCGGCACATTACAGCGGCGAGGAGATGGAGGAGCCGCGGAGGGAGGGAAGGAGAAGGAGGGAGGAGAGGGAGGGAGAGAGGGAGGGACGAGGAGGGAGAAACGCGGAAGGAAACAGCGAGAAAGCGAAGATAGAAGAGGGGAGGAGAGGAGAGGAGAAGTGAGTGGAAAGAGGGCGAATCGGGAGGAGGAGGAGGAAGAAAGGAGGTAATGAGTGCAGGAATTTGTTTGAGAGAGAGAGAGAGAGAGAGAGAGAGAGAGAGAATATAATGGACGGGGGGAAGAAGGATAAGAGAAAAAGCGATATTAAGAATGGAGAGAAAAATCGGGGGAAAATAGCGAATAAAAGGATTAAATTGTTTAAGGACGAGGAACAAAAGGAGGAGGAGGAGGAGGAGGAGGAGGAGAAAAACAATAAGCGTCAAGAAAATGATGAAAAGGTTAATGGCATATAAGAGGGAAGGCGAAGGATGGATGGAGGGAAGGAGTGAAAGAGAGAAGAAAGGAAGGAAAAAAGGAAGGAAATAAAGAGTGAAGGACGGAAAGAAGGATTTAGTAAAAGAGGGAAGGAAGAAAAGAAGGCTTGAGTGGAGGTAGGAAGGAGTAAAGGGAGGAAGGAAAGGGAGAGGAAGCGAAGGGAGAGGGAGGGAGGGGGGCGCCATGTGATGGAGAGAGCGAGGGGAATCCTGATGAGAAATCGTGTTAATGAGAATGTGAGGGAATGTGGCAGACAGACCGATAGATAGATAGATAGATAGATAAGTTGCAAAGTTTCGTTTAGTCGGCGCAACATCTGTGGTCATATAGATAGATAAATATACCTTGATAGATATCGTCACTGAGATAAATAAGAAAAGCATGCATAGACACGATTGATGGTATAGACAGAACGATTAACGTTGAGATATGAAAACATGGAAACGCAGGCAACAGAAAGCCTTTTGACTCATTACGAGGTTGCCTGCTTTTGTGATTTAATGTGCTCGGCAGCTGATGAAAGCACTTCGCATTCAGTTAACAGACGCAACGAAATGACGGTTGATAGGAAGCTAAAGATAGATAGATAGATGTATAGATAGAAAGATAGATAGATAGATAGATAGATAGATAGATGAATATACAGGGAAATGGTGTGAAAGTGGTTTATACAGACAGTGAGGAAAGAGAATGTTTCGTAATAATAATAATGATAATAATAACAACAATAACAATAACAATAACAATAATAATAATAATAATAATAATAATAAGAAGAAGAAGAAGAAGAAGAAGAAGAATGAAATAATGATAGTAAACTGTTGTTCCGAAGAGGTTTAAATATAAGGAATTTTGAAGACAAGTTGATCATAAAATTCCTTACAACCCAGTCGCCTTAACGTAGAAAAACAAACACGAGGAGGGGACAGAAAACGCTAAACCATAAAAAAAAAAACGCGACCAGCCACACACACACACACCCACCCACCCACCCACCCACACACACACACACACACACACACACACACAGTTTAATGGACAAAGTGATGCTAAAAACGACACGATCAATACACTGTCAGTTGCATCTCCGTGTGTGTGTGTGTGTGTGTGTGTGTGTGTGTGTGTGTGTGTGTGTCTGTGTGTTTGTTTGTTTGTCTGTGTGTGTGTGTGTGTGTGTGTGTGTGTAAGGGTTCAAGAGGGACACCTTCAAGAAATTCTCAATATTATAACGTAAAGGAAGTGTCGCAGAGAAAAAAAGCGTATTTCTCTTATTTTCCTTATTTTTTCCCTCTCCTCATTCATGCCTTCCTTCCCTTCTCTCTTTACCTCCTCCGGCGCTCATTAATCTACCTCTTCTCCTGTTATGTTCTCCCCCTTCCTAAGTCATTTTTATTTACATTTCTCCGCACTCACCACTTTTTTCATCCTCGTCCCTTTTCGTCTTTCTTTTCTCTCCAAGCATCGCCTTTTACGCTCATTATCCATCTACGGGCGAGTCTTTTTTAATTTGTTCCGATATTCAGCAGCCTCACGACGATGGCAAATTATCTATCTCTCTCTTTAAAACGCCGTCATTTTTCTTTCCTCTTCCTCCTCGTCACCCTCCTTCTCTCCCTCCCTCCCTCCCTCTCTCCCTCTCTCCGGCTGCCAGATTAGGTAAACACGGAGACTAAAATTGCAGAGGAAAGTCACCCACCTGAGCGACCCATTAACCTTTTTTCCCTTCCTCTTTCCTCCATCTCCCTCCTCCTCCTCCTCCTCTTCTCCCTCATCCTTCCCTCCCCCCCTTTCAATCTTCTTTACCCCTCTCTTCTCCTGGTGTGCTGGGTTCCCTTTTTCATCCTTTCTCCCAATCTGTTACCCCCCTCTCCCCCCCCCCTGTTCCTCCTTCGGTACTTTTCTCTCCCTCTTTCCTCCCTCCCTCCCTTCCTTCACGGTCCATCCTCCCCCTCATGCCCCTCCTTCGCTCCTTTTCTCTCCCTCTTTCCCTCCCCCTTCCTTTCTTTACGTTTCCTTCTCTCCTTCTTTCTCCTCCTTTCTCCCCTTTTCTTTTCCTCTTTCTCCCCTCCCTCTCTCCTTTCCTTTCTTCTTGTTCCCATTTTTCTCTCCTTCCTTTTCAATCTTCTTTTTCCTTTATCCTACATCTACTCCCCATCCTCCTCCTCCTCTTTCTCCTCCTTTCTCTCCTTTTCTTTTCCTCTTTCTCCCCTCCCTCTCTCCTTTCCTTTCTTCTTGTTCCCATTTTTCTCTCCTTCCTTTTCAATCTTCTTTTTCCTTTATCCTATATCTTCTCTCCTTCTGTCACTCATATCTTTTCGGTCTCCTATTTGTCTATCCTTTATATCTTTCTTACTAGTTACATATTTTCATTACTTATTTATCAGTGTCAATTATATATTAACCTTCATTTCAACGCTCCAGAAATTTAATCTTCTTTTCCTTTTTTTCCCTATTCGATTTCTACTTTTTCCATCCTTAGCCGTTTTTCTCTCTTCCTTTTGTCTTCCTTTCCTACTTGGCACATTTTTTCTTAGCTACATTTTCTTTCTCAACTATTACAATGTTATTCTATCCTTGTTTCCAAAAGTCAAACGTTTCCACTCATGCGATAATTTACTTCACTACATAAACGTCGGAAGCTCTCGTGCTCTCCCTTCATTTTTATCTTCTTTCTGCGCTCCCTCCTTCCATCCATTCTCCTCTTTCGATTATCCCGACTCCTTCATTTGTTCCTCCTCTCCGCTCCTTCCCGTTCTCCGATATCTAAATTTCCCTCTCTTAAATGCTTCGTTCTGGTGCTTTGGTTTTTAAGTTTCCTCTTTCCTAATTTTACTATCGCATACTTTAATCCGTTTCCTGGTCCTCCTCCTAGCGGCGTCCTCTTTCTCCTTGTTCTCCTCCTCGTCGTCTTCCTCTTCTTCTTCTTCTTCTTCTTCTTCGAACTCATCCTCCTCCTCCTCCTCCTTCTCCTCCTTTACTAAATGGTTTGGAAGTTGCTCTTGACTTCTTCACGTCAGATGAGGTTTTAAAATCCTTTTTTGAGAGAAGTCTCTGTTTTCATTACACTCGTTCAGACGCATGCGCTTTCTCTCTCTCTCTCTCTCTCTCTCTCTCTCTCTCTCTCTCTCTCTCTCTCTCTCTCTCTCTCTCTCTCTCTCTCTCTCTCTCTCTCTCTCTCTCTCTCTCTCTCTCTCTCTCTCTCTCTCTCTCTCTCTCTCTCTCTCTCTCTCTCTCTCTCTCTCTCTCTCTCTCCACACACACACACACACACACACACACACACACACACACACTAGTTTGTCTATTCGTGTACCCAGGAGTGTCGTCAGGCAAGGCAGAGCAATAATCAACAAGGAACATATCCATCACATTTGAACACCTTATCAAGCTCAACTCAGGCGAATCCTAACCTAACAATCTTTCCTGGCCGTACCCAACCTAGACAAATAAGTATCTAACCTTACCGCTAATATGAACTCATTAGCTTCATTAACTTTACGTAAGCTTTCTCTTCCTTACCAAAGTTTACCTAACATTACCTAGCCTTAGCCTGCCTAGACAAAGATAAACACTTGGACACCTCTTGGCTTATTCATTCTCTTACTTAATACTAAATATGCTGTACCTAGCTTAGATAAATAACAACCTATTGGCTTCACTCTTTTCCTTTCCTAATTTAATCTAATTTTTTATAAGCCTAGAGAAGAGAAAACAATTAATGTAACCCTTAAGCTTCACTCAATCGCTTAACTAACTACCTAACGAAACATATTCACTTCATTTCATCTCATCTAGCATCGACTCACTTCACCTCACCTCACCTAACCTTTCCCAACCTCAATAGTGTACAGTCTATCTGCGTGGCCGGTCCGGGTGTTGCCAGCCCGGCCTTGAGGCGAGGGCTACTCGGGGTGTCGTTGGCGATGTGTTTACTGCGCCGTGTTGTCCGAATCTGATGAACCACCCGGCCAACAATCGCCGCGCTGACCCCTTATCGACTCCCCCTGTTGCCAGCCTCCGTGTGTGTGTGTGTGTGTGTGTGTGTGTCAGTAAAGTTGACCCACCAATAGTCCCACAAAAATAAGCTCACAAAATGCTGTTCCTACAAAGGCTATAAAAGAAAAGTAAGCCAAAAAGAGATTATTAATTTAGCTTCAGAGGTGTCATGTTGCTCCTGCGTCTGACGGGCTTCATGCGGCATGCTCGGAGCGGTGGCGGTAGTGGTGGTGGCTTTCAAGCGAGTCGAGGCGATGTGACGTCACGCCGCGTAAAGTCGGGTGTAATCTCTCGTTTGTGTGTGTCAGGGCTTATGTTGGTCCTCTGCGTGACGTGCCTTGCCGGGGCTGCAGGGAGCGGTGACGGTGATGGTTTGTAAGCGAGACGGGGCGACGTGACAACATGCCGCGTAGAGGCTGCCAGCGCTGCCAACAGTGGTGCAGGGACGTCAGTGTCTTTTTTTGTCCCTCTGGACGCAAAGGAATACCGGAGCGACACGCCTTCACCGCTTCCTCCGCATTACTGTAGCGTCTTTGTCTTTGTTATGCTGGCCGAAGGAGAGATGAGTGTGGCGTATAGGTGTCTGGGCAGGAAGGTGGTGGTAGATGATGATCTGTTCGGTGTATGAAAAGCAATTCCGGAGTGACAGCCGCAACCATCAGCACATGAACTGGTTGAGGGAGAAAAGGATGATGATGAGGAGGAAGAAGACTAGCAGCTGGAGGAGGGTGTCGTAGTTAACTCCCTGTGTGTTCGTCTCCCTCACACGCTCACTCAGTCTCGGGCAGGAGCGGCAGACGGTAGATGAGGACGAGAGTTGGCAGGGGTCCAGCATGCTTGGCAGGATCCACGGTTTCCTGCAGAGGCTGGGAGCGGGGAGGGAAGGACCGGGGATGGAGGTGAGGGCTTGGGAAGGAAGAGGAGGGTATAGCTAGGAGAGGTAGGGAGGGAAGGGTGAGGTAGGGGGAAAGGACTATAGGATGAGATTCAGGGGATTAGTAAGGAAGGGAGGACCAAGGGATGGGGAAGAGAAGGGTTGGGGAAGGAAGGCGGGAAGTCGGAGGAAGAGAGGGAGCAAGTAGGAGTGATGAGACGTGAAGGAAGAGGAGGAAAGTCAAGGGTGTGGAAAGGGGTGAAAAAAAGGAAAAAAAAAGAAAAGGAGAGATTTGGAGACGGTGCGAGTCAGACCGAGACGAAGAGAGCGAAAGATGGACGTGAAGATAAACCAGACGAACGAGGTGATAGGCGAAGAGGCGCGGAGACAGATAGAAAGACATGTAGCAAAGTGCAGACAGACAAAGAGGAATGCAAACCTAAAAAAAAATGTTATTCCAGAAATTGTCAAAGTGAGTGTGTGCGAGTCTGTTGCTGCGCCTGTCTGCCTTGCCTGCTATTGTGTCTGTCTTTTTTTTACAGGAAAGGAAGCAGCTCAAGGGCATATAAAAAAGTGTAGAAAAGAATACCACTAAACTCTGCTCCTAAAAAAAAAGGTAAAAGTAAAGAGTGGTCGAAAGAGAGGTCAATTTCGGGTGGAGAGGTGTCTTCATACCGTCTGTATCTGCCATTTTTCTCTAACTGTACAACAAAACTCACAACTTCATTTCATCTTATCACAAGTTCTTCCTTTAAATCATCCTCAGACATCCTTCTCCTCATGTTTTTCTCACACATCCTCCCTCATCACACATCCTCCTGCCCCTTCAACATCCTTCTTTTCCCCCTCAAATTCCCATCTTATGTTAGCCAAGTTATTTTTGCCGTGCAGATAACTGGAAACCCTCATCTCAAGACGCCTGAACCTGCTCGTGAATAGACGCGGACATGCTTATATCCGCTCGTCATCCGTCTTTGACTAATCCTCGACATAATTGCAGTTCTTGGTAGTGGAGGCTTTGCTAGCTCTTTCCCTACCCCCCCATTTGTCTCCATCTTCCCCCTTTCTAACCCCCTTCCCTTTTTCTTCCCCTTTCCGACTCGCTTTCTTCCCCTTTCTTCTTTCTTTCGGACCTTCCTTCCTTCCCCTTTCTTCTCCCTTCCTCCCCCTTTTTCTTCCCCTTTCCGACTCGCTTTCTTCCCCATTCTTCTTTCTTCCACACCTTCCTTCTTTCCCTTTTCTTCTCCCTTCTCCCTTCTACCCCCTTTCTTTTCCTTTTTACCTTTTTCTTTTCCTTTTTCTTCCCCTTCCCTCTTTCTACATCCCTTTCCCCTTCTCCCTCCTTTCCCCTGCTCCCCCCTTTCCCCTTCTCCCCCCCTTTCCCCTTCCGCCCTTTCCCATTTTCCCCAATTTCCCCTTCTACCCCTCTTTCTTTTCCTCTTCCCCTTTTTCTCTCCCTTTTTCTCTCCTTTCCCTCTTTCTTCATCCCTTTTCCCTTCTCCCCCCTTTCCCCTTCTCCCTCCTTTCCCCTTCTCCCCCCTTTCCCCTGCTCCCCCCTTTCCCCTGCTCCCCCCTTTCCCTTTCTCCCCCCTCTCCCCTTCTCCCTCTCTCCCCTACCGTACCGGAATCTCGTCACACCGCTCACGAGATAACTCAAAACGCCGTAAATTTTCCAAACCAATTTTAGTCACCGGCGGACAGGTGTGGTTCGTCCTCCTCCTCCTCCTCCTCCTCTCTTTTTTTTTTTCTAGTTCTCTTTCGTCATATTTCTCCTCCTCCTCCTCCTCCTCTTCCTGTAACTCTTTCTCATCCTCTTAAGCATTTTCTCCGTTCTCTTTGTCATTCACTTTTACTTTTTGTCCTCCTCCTCCTCCAACTCCTTGTATTGTTCTTCCTCTTCTTTTTCTCTTCCCTCACCTCAATTTGTCTTATTTTCTTATCTTTCTTTCGATCACATTGTATCTGTCTGCCCGTGCATCCCTCCATTCTCTCTCTCTCTCTCTCTCTCTCTCTCTCTCTCTCTCTCTCTCTCTCTCTCTCTCTCTCTCTCTCTCTCTCTCTCTCTCTCTCTCTCTCTCTCTCTCTCTCTCTCTCTCTCTCTCTCTCTCTCTCTCTCTCTCTCTCTCTCTCTCTCTCTCTCTCTCTCTCTCTCTCTCTCTCTCCTCCCGTCTATTCCCTCCCCTTCCCCCACCCATCGCTCTCACTACGTTGAAGGGGGGAAGGGGAGGAGAAGGGGGCAAGGGGAGAGAGTTAAGGGTAATGTTCTCCCTTCCCCCTCCGTAAATCTTTTGCCAAACGTAAAAAACAGGTATTTACAGCGTCACTTAACACTGATTTCTCCTTTTTTGTCCTTTTTGCCTGCATTACTGTGTCACACGAGGGGTGAGTTAAAGGGGCGCGACGCACACACACACACACACACACACACACACACACACACACACACACACACACACACACACGTATTGGAGTCATAAATTTGCCTTAATCTGTTCTTCCCTTTCTGCTTCTTGCACGTGACGGGAACTAATGTCAAACTGCTTTTTTCTTTTTCTTTTATTTTTTCATACATCTTTTTTTTTTTTCCCTCTCTCTCCCTCCCTCCCTCTCTCGCTGCGTCATGTTTTAAAGCTTACCGAGAACACGCCAACGTTATATGCAAATCCCGTCGCGTCGTTTTTTACGTTATAGTTTTCAAGGATGATTAATTACAGCAGCTTTTTTTGGTGCGTGTTTTGTCATGCCGTCTGTCTGCACCGATGCGAGGAGGAGGAGGAGGGGGAGGTGGAGCTGCCGGTTTGATATGCGCATTGTAAAGGACTGCAGATACACGGAATAAAGAACAATTAGAATAGAAGAAGGGAGGCAAAGCGAGTTAATGTAAGATGAAGCAGAACAAGGGAGGAGATATAAGAGGAGGAAGAGGAGAAGGAAGAAGCAAGTTAATATAAGAAGAAAAAAACGTGAAAGCGGAGAAATCGAGATAAAGAAGAGGAGGAGAAAGACGAAATGAAGGGAACAAAGAAAAGACAGGAGGAGAGAGAGAGAATTGAGACAGAGGAGTAGGTAGAAGCAAAGGAAAGAGGAAGAGAACGAGGAAGATAACAGGGGAAGAGAAGTAATAGGAGGATAAG
This sequence comes from Eriocheir sinensis, assembly GCF_024679095.1. Lineage (NCBI taxonomy): Eukaryota > Metazoa > Arthropoda > Malacostraca > Decapoda > Varunidae > Eriocheir > Eriocheir sinensis. The sequence continues at coordinate 8,447,349 of NC_066543.1, forward strand.
GAGAACGAGGAAGGGGAAGTGGAGGAGGAGGAATTAGGAAAGCTTGTAAATGTGGAATAATGGAGGAAGAGGGAGAGGGGCCGATATTGGGCAGGTATTAAAGAGAAAACCGGGAGAGAGAGAGAGAGAGAGAGAGAGAGAGAGAGAGAGAGAGAGAGAGAGAGAGAGAGAGAGAGAGAGAGAGAGAGAGAAAATTCCAGGCAGACCCTTTCAGAATTATCATAAAAAGACAATCTGAAACAACGGTGATTTGAAGCTTCCACCAACTTTTGACGCGCATTATAAAGTGTTGGTCAATATTTAAGGACGAGTTAAGCGCGCCAAACTACCGCCTTCACCTGTCGCTTCCTACAGCCCGCCATTGTTCGAACTTTGCCATTTTGTTTTCCGGATTCGGGAGGAAAAATGTAAAAAAAAAAAAACTCAAAACGAAGGAAAAACGTGTAAACAGTTGTGTTCGTGCTGTTTTTTGATGGATAAGTATATATTTTTTTTATCGTTTATATCCACATTGGAAGCAAATTCGGTTGTTAATGAAATGTAGGAAACGAGTATTCCTTTTCAAGACTAGTATAATAAATGTTAAGGGAACTACTTCATTTTCTCATATGTGTACGCTTGTATGTTTGTATAATTTCTACCCTTACAGATCAGTGAGATACGCGATAAAAAAAAACTACGGAGAATATAAAGGCCTATTAACCTCAAAGTTAGCCTGTTGGTGCTTACTTGTCTTTCAGCAAAACAAAACAAAAAATGTGAGCAAAGAACAAAATGCGAGTTGAGTGGTACTGTTCATGTTCTTCTATACCCTCTTCCCACCCGTTTTCCCTCTCTTTCCCTCCTTTTAGTATCCCTTTCCTTCTTGGTTAATTGCAATAAAGCAACACAAGAGCAAACTGTAAGCAGAGAGCAAACGAGTGGAGTGGAGTGGTAGAGGTCATTCTTACGCATACCTGCACGGAACCCTCACCTGTCGTCACCTTCCTAACTTGACCTATTAACCTTAAAATTAGCGTTAGTACTTCTGTTGGTCCTTCAGGAAAACTAAAGCAGACTGTAAGCAGAGAACAAACGGGTGGAAGTGGAGTGGTTATTCTTACACATACCTGCACGGAGCCCTCACCTGTCCTCACCTTCCTAACCTGACCTATTAACCTTAAAATTAGCCTTTGCGTTGGTACTTCTGTTGGTCCTTCAGGATAACTAAAGCAAATTGTAAGCAGAACAAAAGTGTGTTGTGTGGGAGTGGACATTCTTACACATGCCTGCACGGAATCCTCACCTATCCTTACCTTCTTACACCTTGCCAATTACCCTTAGAATTAGTCACTTTGCCTGTAATTCTGTCCGTCCCCCAGTAGAGCAAAGCCAAACTAAGCAGTGAACAAAACTTGGAGTGATCTTTTTTACACACGGTATCCTCACCTGCCCTCACCTTCCCATACCTGGCCTATTAACCTCAAAATTAGTCTCTTGGTGCTTGCTTGTCCTTCAGCAAAAACAAAAACTGTGAGCAAAGAACAAAATGCGAGTGGAATAGGAGTGTTCACGTTCCTCTATACCCTCTTCCCACCCTTTTCCTCTCTTCTCTCCTTTTAGTATCCCTTGCCTTCTCCCCTCATCCTTCATCCCTACTCCCCTCCTCCCTCCCTTCCTCCTTTTCTCCTCCATAGTGTACATCGACCCAGGGCACAATTCAGTTATTTACACCAATGCACGGAGTCCACACCTGTGCTCACCTGGCCGAATAACCTTAAAAACTAGCCTTTGTCTCAGTGTTTCATTCTGTCCTTCAGCTTAAAGTGCGAGCAATCGAGGGCGCGGCGGTCAAACACATCACTGACGCAACGATTGAGTAACTGAGCGACTGTAATACTTCGTCAATCACAATATTATTTCTGCTTTGCTGGATCAGGATAATTACTTTGACGCAATTAACCCACGAAGGCTGTTGGGTTAGTGTTTTGTGTTGGTAGGGAAGGCTAGATAGAAGAAAAGAAGGGAAAAATGGGTGACATCAATACGTGTTGGGTTTGCGAAATCTAAATACGTGTAATGATCATACTTTGGGGATGTTTAACGTAGATGGTGGAGGCTTTGATTTGGTTCGGTGGTGAGGAGGGTTGTATACTCTTGGTCACCCACACTTCCTGAATTACCCTCTCCTTCATGATCCTCCTCCCCACCCTCCCTCCCATAAACCCCTCTCACTCCCTCACAATTTATACGTATGCCCCTCTATACCCTCTTCCCACCCTTTATCCCTCTCTTTCCCTCCTTTTAGCATCCCTCTCCCTCATGATCTTCCTCCCCACCCTCCCTGCCCTGAGCCCCTCTCACTCCCTCACAACTTATACGTATGCCTCTCTATACCTTCCTCCCACCCTTTATCCTTCTCTTTCCCTCCTTTTAGCATCCATTTCTTTCTCCCTTTTCCCTTCATTCCTCCTTTCCTCCTCCCTCTCTTCCTCCTCTTCTCCTCTATAGTGCATTTCAACCCAGGGCACAACTCATGTCCCTCACAAACAACAGGCAGAAGGAGGACACTTTTGTATAATTACCGCGAATATGCGAGTGTTTAACGTCAAGGAGTGACATGTAAGGAGCCATCGATCACCCCTCCCCCTCCACACTCTCACGCACACCTGTTTGCGTTGTGTACTTAGTCACCCACTTGGCTCCCTCTTCTCGCTTTTTTCCACTCAGTCATCAACCTCTTTCTTGGTCATACGTGCGCCCTGACACCTAACTACCCTACCGTCTCTCTTAATCGGGCTTTTTATTATTATTGTTTCCTTTTTTTAGGGGGGGCCCTTGAGCTGTCCCCTTTGTTGTAAAAAAAAAAATCCTACCTGTTCTTTGCACCTCTCACACTTCTTCCGCTCTCATTTCCTCACTTCTCCATTCCTCATTTTTTTGTCCTCGTCATTTGTCTTATTTCACGTCTTAATTCCAGCTGTCTTACTCTCACCTGTCCCTCTTTTTACTCTTTTTCCTCCTTTTCCTTAGTCAATACCTTCCGCCGTCCTCCTTCCACCCCCTTTTCCCATTTTCTTTCTTAATCATACATCATCCTAACTATCTTACCGGCTGTGTAGGAGTAATAAGTGAATGAAGAGCCTTAAGAGGAAAAGAGAGAAAGAAACGAAAACAGAACGAAAATAAACAGTAGCGAAGAATAAGACACGTGAAAGCGATCATCCTGACACTTAACTGCACGTACCTCACCTGCTTACACTTCTCACCTGGTCACGAAACACCTGTCCTCACTCTGCCGCTCACACCTCTTAATTATGCTCCTGGTCCTCCCTCACCCTTACACCTCTCACCTTGTTATTTACTGCCTCGTTACCACGGCTTGTTAACCCTTCTTTAAGCTGCTGCTCCCACTACCTCCTTACCTACACTTTGCCACTCCAACCTTCTCGAGTCAACCACCAATCACCGCACGAGTTACAGCACCATCATACCCTCATCACCAGCTGTACCTTCTTCCTCCCCTTTCACGAACGTAAGACAAAACTCCCATTTGTCTCCGCAACCCCGTTTTGACTTTACTCTTTTTACTTGTACTGAATGTTATGAAAAATTTCCGGAATACATAACAAAACGGGTCTTGGGAAATTTCTGATACTTCAATGTTTTGGAAGAGTAGGTTTAGGATGTGAAAGGTGATAGAGTTAGTGATCTCGTCAACTTAATAAAACACTTACCAATCTCACCGTTGCCACCTGATCAAACCTGAGGATACAAACGTCGTGACCTACTTTGAGCTTTACCTGCTATTTTTTGTATTATCTAAGATTTGTTGTTTTGGGTGTTTTGTTGTTATGGGTGTTTTGTTGTTATGGGTGTTTTGTTGTTATGGGTGTTTTGTTGTTATGGGTGTTTTGTTGTTATGGGTGTTTTGTTGTTATGGGTGTTTTGTTGTTATGGGTGTTTTTGTTGTTATGGGTGTTTTGTTGTTATGGGTGTTTTGTTGTTATGGGTGTTTTGTTGTTATGTATGTTTTGTTGTTATGGGTCTTTTGTTGATATGGGTTTTTTGTAGTAATGGGTATTTTGTTGTTATGGGTATTTTGTTGTTATGGGTGTTTTGTTGTTATGGGTGTTTTTTTGTTATGGGTATTTTGTTGTTATGGGTATTTTGTTGTTATGGGTGTTTTGTTGTTATGGGTCTTTTGCCACATGGAAGTTTACCCCGAAATCCTAAACACTCCCTCCGAACACCACCACCACCACCACAAGTGTTCCCCTTTCCCCAACCTTGCCACTCCTTTTTCTTCTTTACTGCTTCGCTTTTCTTCCTTCATGTTGTTTCCTCGTCGTGGTTCCAAGATAATTTCACCTTTTATTATTTTTTTAGCGTATAGTTGGCGAGTGTCAGTCTTATTTGCAATTCCTTTAGTAGTGTAATTATTTTCTTGTGATTTATTATTTTTTTCAAATATTTAACTATTCTGTTTTTTCACGTTCTGTTTCTGTTCAAAAGAAAAATTGTCGTTTGTTTGATCTAAAAAGTTTGCCTTGTCATGCATTCTTTATTGCTTGATTCAGTTTGCGTTATTATTTTCCGTTTTCTAGACACGGTTCAGTGCACAAGAAGGCTTACATTTTCTTTCAAAACTCGCTTTCTTCTCACTTTTTGCTTCTAAATCATTCCTGGAAGTCTTACTGCACCTTTACGATCCAGTTATCACAGTCTCCGCCGCCTCCTTACTCTCCTCTTTGCCGTTTCTTCTAAATCACCGGTGTAATCCTTTCCTTCCTTTGCCTCACTTAACTTTTTTCTTGGAGGTTTTTCTGTGTGCGTGGAGGGGAGCTATATATTTTTTTTGTGTGTGTTTTGTAAGTGTTCAGGTGTTCTCATTTTCTTCTTTTTCCCCACGAGCATGTTTTGTTTCGCTAAGTGTAAGAAGTTAAGGATTTCCTTCGCTAATTTTGCCCTCCCCTATCTGCTCCTTCATTTGCACTCTGAGAATATTGCTCAAAACTGTCGAAATAAGAGGAAGTGGGAGGGAAGGAGAGTAAGGGAAGGGAAGGGTGACATGGGGGGGGTATATAGGGTGGCAAATGAAGGAAGCAAAGGGAGTAGATTTGTGAGAAGGGAAGGAGAGAGGAGACGAAGGGGTGAGGGTTAGAAGAAAGAAAATGGACTTGTAGGTATAAGGGGCGGAAGAAATAAGGGGTTAAAGGGGTGGGGGAAGAGGGGTGAGAGAAAAGGCGATTAGGAAAAAAGGATAAGGATGAGAAATGGGAAGGAGTTGAGGAAGAGGATGGAAAGGGAAGTGGAAAGGGCGATAATGGTGGATAGAAAAGAGGTACAGGAGCGTGAGGATATGGAATAGGATGGAGCCAAAAAAAGAGAAAGGAAAGTGAGGAGAAAAACACGACAAGGGTGGATAGAAAAGTAGGTAAAAGGATATACTTGTGGAGAGAGGCCTTAGGGTGTTGAGAGGAGAGGAGAGGGGGAAGGGGAGGGAGTAAAGTGGGGAGGGGGTGGGGGAGGAGAGGAGTGTCTTTCTGAACATAAACACTCGTAAACGTTTCCTGGAACTAAAACGTTTTATTCGCAACATCAAAAAAATTAGAGAGAGAGACGCAAACCGAGGGTTATAAAGTTATTCCGATCGTGCTAAGGAACCGTGAAGGTGCGTGGCCATCTCTCTCTCTCTCTCTCTCTCTCTCTCTCTCTCTCTCTCTCTCTCTCTCTCTCTCTCTCTCTCTCTCTCTCTCTCTCTCTCTCTCTCTCTCGCTTTTGTTTTATGATCTTGCGTCTTTCATGTGATTGGCTTTTATTTCCTTCTATTATTTGCTCGCTTTTTTTGCAATTATGATATTTCTCTCTTCTCTTCCTCTAATTAACTCCACTTTTCCCTTATTATTTTTCTTTTCATCTTTTCATGTTTTACTCTTTTCACCGTTTTTAGTTTTTGTTTCCTGTTCTTTTGATTTATTGCCTTTTTTTTCCCTTTTCCCTCCTGTCTCTATCTCCCTCGCTCTCTCTCTCTCTCCTTCTTTATCCTTTTCCTTTTCTTCTTCCTTCATCGCTAATTAAGTGTCTCCGCGTCTCTTTGCATATTCCCTTCCATCTCTTATTATTCTTTATTTCCTCTTCCCTTTCTTTTTTTTCATTCTCTCTCACTGTCTCCTGTTTTACCTATATTTTATCCCATCCTCAATTTTTTGCTTTCCTTGATATTTTCTTTCAATGCCTTTTTTCTCACTCGTGTTCTTTCTTTTATATTCATTTGTTTTGTATCTCGCTTCCTTTGATCCTATTCAGTATTGGCTTCGTTTGCTTTCTCCCAATTTGAGCTTTTTTCTCCCTACGTACTTCAGCTTTTGCTCTTCTTTCCTTCTCCTTTATGTGTCTCCCCCTCTCTGGTGTAATTTTCTTCAATATATTTTTTTTTATCATTCTATTTCCCTCTCTCTCTTCCCTTTTCTTGGCCTCCTTCTCTGAGTTTCTGCCATTCTTCACTTTTCATGCTCTGAATAATCCTCGCGTCCTCCTGGAGACGGCACCGGCACGCTAATCACTCAGCCACCGCCTCCTTAAAGAGTGTGAAGAAAGTGGTGGAGATGCTGTTAGTGGCGATAGTGGTTCGTGCTGATGGTGATGGCGTTTTTCTTGTTCTTTGCATACAGTGACGAAAGCTGTTATTATTCTGTTGGTTATGTAATTGATTGTTGTGGTGGTTGTAGTGGCGGCGGTGGTGGTGTAGGTGGTGGTGGTGGAGTAGCGGTAGCCATGAGTGGTTTACTGGTGTTATTATTTTTGTTCTATTATGTTCGGGGTCTGCTTTGGAGGTGGCTGCCAAGGGTAACACGGCGGTGAATGGACGTGATCACGGACCAATGCATTATTTATTTCTCTCTCTCTCTCTCTCTCTCTCTCTCTCTCTCTCTCTCTCTCTCTCTCTCTCTCTCTCTCTCTCTCTCCCTCTGTTATTGTTCTGCTTAGTGTTTTTCTCTTCTTCCTTTATTCTTGCTTCTATTTCTTTTTATTCGTGGTCTTGTTTTTGTTCGTGTTCTTTGTCTACCTCTTCTCTCTCCTTTCTTTCTGTCATTCTTTTTCCTCCTCCTTTGTCTTCCTCCTCCTCCTCATTCTGCCATTCCTCCTCATTCCTCACGTTTATTTGTCCCCTCAGCTCATTTTCTCCGTTTTCACTCTCCCTTTCACTCTCACCTTCTCATGTTCCACGTTTCTTCATTCCTCTTGTCATATTTTGCTTCTGGCTTGCTGTGTTATCCCTTCTCTCCTCTGTCCGTGTGTTCATTGTCTTATGCGTCTGTCTGTCTGTCTTGTTTCGTCTTGTCTGTCTGTCGGTCGGTCTTCTGTTCTTTATTTATCTGTCTTTCTGAATCTGTATGCGTATGTGTTTCTATCCTCCATTTCTCTACCGTTTGCCTTTTTTTTCATGTGTTTTCGTTTGCTTCTGTATATTTTCATGTTTAATTTTGTCCCTTTGACTTTCCATCTGGGTGTTTGTTTGGTTGTTTGGTTCTGGTAGTGTCTTTCTTTTTCCTACATTTAAATATCATAGTATTCAACATTATTTTACTCTTTAATCCGATTTTTATTTTGTTTTGTCTTCTTCCTACATTTAAATATCGTAGTCTTTAACATTATTTTACTCTTCAATCCGTTTCTTTTTTCGTTTTCACTTTTTCGTTCATTTTTATATCGTAGTCTTCAACATTATTTTACTTTTCAATCCGTCTTTTTTTACGTTTTCACTTTTTCCTACATCTTTATATCGTAGTTTTCAACATTATTCTACTCTTCAATCCGTTTCTTTTACGTTTTCACTTTTCCTACATTTATTTATCTTAGTCTTCAACATTATTTTACTCTTCTATCCGTTTATTTTTTTTATTTTTACTTTTTCCTACATTTTTATATCGTAGTCCTTACATTATTCTACTCTTCAATCCTTTTTCTTTTACGTTTTCACTTTTCCCATCATTTATATATCGTAATTTTCAACATTATTTTACTCTTCAATCCGTTTTTTTTTTACGTTTTCACTTTTTTCTACATCTACATATCGTAGTCTTCAACATTATTTTACTCTATCCGTTTTTTTTTTTAATGTTTTGTCTCTTTCCTACATTTAAATATCATAGTCTTCAGCATTATTTTACTCCTCAATTCATTTATTTTCCATGTTTCAGTCATAAGCGTATTTACTCGCTAAACTATTCGTCTTAATCTTTTCCACTCCTACCAAAATGATGACTTTAGCGTCGCGTAACAGAATAAAAAAACCAAAAAAAAAACCGTGTAATTAATGTCCGGAAAGTATGAATTACACAAGACAAAAGATTACGAGGGAGGAGTTTGCAAGTTTTTTTTCTTGGCTAACCTAAGGCACATCATAATAAATTAGAGAGTAAGAAGGTGATGGTTAGTGAAAATGGTGGTGGGAGTGGTAGTGGTGGTGGTGGTGGTGGTGGTGGTGATGTTGGTTATGGTAGTGTTGGTATCGTCGGTGGTGGAGGTGCTGGTAGTGGTGGTGGTTTGGGTGGTGTTTGAGATGGTGGTTGAGGTGAGGGCAGTGGTGGTAGTAGTGGTAGGGAAGGTGGTGGTGGTGATGTTGGTTATGGTGGTGTTGGTATCATCGGTGGTGGAGGTACTGGTAGTGGTCATAGTTTGGGGGTAGTTGTAGTGGTGGGGAGGTTGGTAGTGGTGAGGGTGGTGGTGGTGATGTTGGTAATGGTGGTGTTAGTATAGTCAGTGCTGGTGGTGATGCTGTTAGTGGTGATGATATTAGTAGGGTTGGAGGTGGTGGTTGAGGTGAGGGCCGTTGTAGTGGTGGGGAGTTGGGAGTGGTGGTGGTGGTAGTGGTGGTGGGGGTGGTGGTGGTGGTGAAGGCTCCTGCCCCGAGTCGTCCATTAATGCACGACTCACTCATTTCGGATCCAAAGGCGACGTGAGTAATGAATTTCTACCCCGCGATAAAGGTTGAAGCTGTTTAAAGGGAGTAACCGGTGCTGAGTGCTGGTGGTGGTGGTGGTGGCGGCAATGGTGGTGGTGACTGATTGTGATGGTGGTTGTTTTGATTGTTATGTAGTAAACGTATAGATAAATCCCTTGGCAAAAACGATTATCTCTTCTTCTAGTGTGAGAATACTCTACTCTAGTATCTTAGAAACCATACTATTTGAAAACCGTTATGTGAATTGTTAAGATCGAAATAATGAGAAGCAAACATGAACGAACAGCAGTAGTAGTAGTAGTAGTAGTAGTAGAAGTGGTAGAAATAGTCTTGATGGTAGTGTTAGTTGTAAGATTGTTGATAGATGTGATATGTTGGGAGTAAAGGTATTGGAGTAAGGAAGAGGTCATGATGGAAATGTTGGTTGTTATATTACTGTTTGTGCTAATGATGGTGATGATAGAAGCAGGTGTTGTGATTGTGGTGGTAGAGGTGAGGGCAGTTGTGGTAATGGTGGTAAGGAAGGGTGGACATGGTGGTGGTGGTGGTGGTGGTGGATGAGGTGAGTGTGATTGTGGTGCTTGTCGAAGTGGTGATCGTGGTGGCTACCTGTTTGTTGTGAAGGGGATTTGGTCAAGGGGTTTGTCAAAATTACTGACGGAACGACACTCCAGGAAAGCCCTAAGATTTTGTTTTCACTTTTTTTTCTGTCAAGTTCAACGGGTTAATGGACAACAATTTTTATTTAATGTATTCCTTCCTTCGTGTTCTTCTCTCCTTTCTATTCTCCCTTCTTCCCTCCTTCCTTCGTTCCATTTCTTCCCTCCTTCCTTCCTTCATTTTCTTACCTCCTTCCTTCCTTTCTTTATCCACCCATTCATTAATTTCTTCCTTCATTCCTTTCATCGCTTCATTCCCCCTAGAGTTTTATTTCGTAACACATTAATCATTCACTCTGCATCAATTCAACGTTTTTCTCTCCTCCCTGTTCCTTTCGTTCCTTCCCTCGTTCCTTCCCTTCCCACACGTTCCTGCTTTACGTTTTCTCCTTTCTCTTGTCTTTCTCTTCCCTTCCTCTCCCTCATGCACCTTCTCTCACCTAGCTTTCTCCTTTTTTTGCCCTGTCCGTTGCCTCTACCGCCGTGTAAGGTACAAAAAATGAATCTGGACTAGGACTTCTTAAACTTGATGGGTGAAGTGAAAGGATGTGCTAATAAGTGACACGGTAACCAGGAAATGCATTTGGACGTAGGTTTTGCTTTTTGTTGCTCTTGATTCCACTGCAGCTGCTGTACAAATAATTTAGTGGTCGTACACTCTCTTCTCTCTCTCTCTCTCTCTCTCTCTCTCTCTCTCTCTCTCTCTCTCTCTCTCTCTCTCTCTCTCTCTCTCTCTCTCTCTCTCTCTCTCTCTCTCTCTCTCTCTCTCTCTCTCTCTCTCTCTCTCTCTCTCTCTCTCGGACGTGTGTGTGTGTGTGTGTGTGTGTGTGTGTGTTTGTCTGTGTGAGTGTGCGCGTACGTACGTGTGTGCATCTGCTGTTTATATGTTTGTGCACGCAATATATGAGTGCGTAACGGCCATTTTTTGTGTGCGCGTGTGTGTGTGTGTGTGTGTGTGTGTGTGTGTGTGTCCTTGTTTTCCTTGTTTTTGTTGGTGTTTTCTTTGATGTGAGGATGAATAAAGTATTGCGAATTTTCGAGTGCATGTGTGTGTGTGTGTGTGTGTATGTATGTGTGTGTGTGTGTGTGTGTACATTATTCTTAACGCGTATATAGCTAGGTATAACTCTCTCTCTCTCTCTCTCTCTCTCTCTCTCTCTCTCTCTCTCTCTCTCTCTCTCTCTCTCTCTCTCTCTCTCTCTCTCTCTCTCTCTCTCTCTCTCTCTCTCTCTCTCTCTCTCTCTCTCTCTCTCTCTCTCTCTCTCTCTCTCTCTCTCTCTATATCTCTCTCTCTCTCTCTCTCTCTCTCTCTCTCTCTCTCTCTCTCTCTCTCTCTCTCTCTCTCTCTCTCTCTCTCTCTCTCTCTCTCTCTCTGTGTGTGTGTGTATCCAACACTTCTTTCCATGCTGATGCAACACAAAGGTTTAAGCATACTTTTCTTCTCTCAGCTTTCTCAGTAATGCTTTCTTAATTTTTTCCTCCTCCGACTCTTTCTTCTTGTTCCTCTTCTTCTCTTCCTTTCAGCATTTCGGTTTTTTTTTCTTAGCTTTTTCATATTTCCTTTTTCATCCATTTCCGCGTGTTTTTTGTGTTTCTTCTTGTATTTTTTTTGTTCCTTCCTCATATGTTATTTTTTTTATTCTTTTAATCATGCTTCCGTCTTTCTTGTCTCTTCCTTTCACTTATTTTCTTTTTCTTCCCTTCAGGGCATTTTTTATTCGCTGCTCAGTCTCGTTTCTTCATTCACAAGATTATTAGGAGATCTCAAGTTTTTTTTTCTCATTTTCCTTCTCTTTGATTCCTCTTTATTTTCTTCATTCTTTCCGTCTTTGCTGCTACTCCTCTTTTTCCCTTTTCTTAGCTCCTTCTCCATCCCCTCCTCCTCCTCCTCCTCTTGCTCTTCCTCCTCCTCCTCCTCTTCCTCCTCCTCCTCCTCTTGCTCCTCCTCCTCCTTTTCTTTTACGTTTCCTTTGACTCGCATGTTTATATCCCTCTCTTCCTTCCTCCTTACTCTCCATTAGATTCTTCCCTACATTTCTTTTTCCCTCCTCCCTCCCCCTTCGCCTTCCCCTACTTCCCTTTTCCCTTTCCCTTACCTACCCTCAACCCTACAAATTCCCTATTTACGAATCGTTTTTTCCCTACTCCTCAGCTACCCTAACCCTCCTTACCCTTCTCTTTCCTCGCCTTCCTTCCTCTCGTTTTCCTCTTCCTCCTCTTGCCTCTAATTCACCCCCCTCTCTCGCGACGACTCATGATTTACCCCCCCTCCTCCTCTTCCTCCTCCTTCCTCCTCCTCCTCCTCCTCCTCCTCCTCCTCCTCCTCCTCCTCCTCCTCCTCATCCTCCCCCCCACTGTGAGAACGTGATATAATGTACATTTAATTGCGTTCCCAGATAGCGCTCTCAGCCTTAATACGTTGTGGGTTTTATGGGCTACTGGCTGACTTCGGCTTCGGCTTGACTCGGCTTAGCTTGACTCGGGTTTGGTTCGCCCTGTTTCGAGTTCGGTTGTTCTATCTTTGGTAAGAGGGAAGGGCTTGGTTCTATGTTGATTTTGGTTGACTTTGTTTGATTTGATATTCTTGTGATTGGTGGTCTTGCTATGGTTAGTGTTGCTTTGGTTTGGTTCTATTTGATTTGGTTATAGTTCCAATAGTAACGCCCCATTATCTGTCTCCCATTCGGTTTCTGGAAGGCTTGTTCTCCAGTCTTCATTACAATTACAATGGACGACATTAAGCATACTCGGAAAATGGTTTTGATGGATTATTACGCCTCAGGAGGACATTTAGTTTCTTCATAGTGGTTTGTTTATTTCCATGTGAAGATTTTTTTGAAACTTGAGTGAACGGAAATGTTTCTCACTCATCTAGTTTATATTTTTTCGATCCTACTTTTTTATTGATTGTATTGATCAGGCGACAGAGTTCAAGTACCACTTATCAACGATTTCTAGAGTCTTTGGATATAATAAGCTGAGAGGGAAGTTTGTGAGAGGCAGTGCTTAGAAATTATGGTGCGGCTAATAACGTTTGGAAGTTGGTTATATGGGGCTATGTTGTCTACTGAATAATTCATCCCTGACGCTTTGGCAGTTTGTCAGGCTTTTCCTAATTGGCTTGATCCTTCTAAGGCTTCCATAGAGGCTGTCTATATCCCACATCTTCTCGTGATACATGTTTCTATATTAGCTACCTTTGATCACCTCTTATGCTAGATACAGTTTTGATTGACACAAACAACAAACTTTCAGTAAATCTGCCATATTTAACACCAGCACACGATCATAGGAAATGTTTCAGCAAGATTTCAACTAGTAAACCACTACTTCACAATACTCACAAGACTGTGTTACGAGCGGAAAGCTACGAGGTAGTATCTCCGTAAACTCTACGGACACAGTAAACCACGTTTACATTACCCAAAGCCTCGCCGGCTTGACCGTAAACACTCGGGTCTTCAGCATATGTCATCAAACCCCCTAATCATACACTAGTTTAAGTAAATGTTAGAGAGGGATACAATTTAAGGAGTAAAAAGTAAGGAAAGGAGCAGGAGCAATGATTGCGCAACACAATCTGCAGGTGATTCTGGAGTTAAATCTTCATATTAACATACACACACACACACACACACACACACACACACACACACACACTCGCGGAAAGATCGCTAGTATTTTGTTTTGGCTTTTTATATGAAAACTACATTTACCATTTGAATAAGAGTGACTTCTTTTGAATAGATATTTTAATTTTACCTTCCACATGATCGGAGTGGATGTTAGAGGCGAGACGAGACACACAGCGCCAGCTCGAATCCACTCACCTGTAAGAAAAAGAAACAAGGCAAATGTTAATTAAGTCTGTTTTGGAAAGGTGAATTCTTTTTTTTCTCTTGTAATCATTTTTTTTCTGATTTATCAATTATTCCTTGCGTGTGTTGTGACTTTTGCGTGCGATTTTACATTTAGTTCTCTTTGGTCCGACTGCTTTTGATTTTTTCATGTTTAAATGTTTTATTTTTTGCGATTTTTTTTTCTCATTGTGATTTTCTCTTCCTTCTCCACCTCTTCCGTCTCTCTCTCTCTCTCTCTCTCTCTCTCTCTCTCTCTCTCTCTCTCTCTCTCTCTCTCTCTCTCTCTCTCTCTCTCTCTATCTCTCTATCTATCTCTCTCTCTCTCTCTCTCTCTCTCTCTCTCTCTCTCTCTCTCTCTCTCTCTCTCTCTCTCTCTCTCTCTCTCTCTCTCTCTCTCTCTCTCTCTCTCTCTCTCTCTCTCTCTCTCTCTCTCTCTCTCTCTCTCTTATTTTCTCATTATTTTTCTTCTATTTCTTCTTCATTTCCTTCTTCATTTCCTTCTTTTTCTTCTTTTTCTCTTTGTTTTTCTTTTAGTTCTTATTCTTATTCTTCTTGTTCTAGTTCTTCTTATCCTCCTTACTCTCCCGTGGTTTCCCGTAAGGCCGCGTGTGTGTTGAGGGGCCGTAGTGAAGGCAGCAGCGGGCGGATTTTGGGCGGCGCGAGGGGAGACCAAGAAGGCGCTGGTGTTTACTTTATGACGCGGAAAATGAAGGTGTCCGGCTCCCTCATGCTGCCAAATTCATAAACGGCTGAATCCTATGCATACGAAAGCCATTACGCTGCAGTATCACCCCCGGCCCCGCGCTGGCAACGGTAGGGGCGGGGAACCGAAGGCAGACTAACGGTTTGACAGAGAGAGAGAGAGAGAGAAAGAAGTGTTTATGTTTGTTCTTGTTTTGTTTGTTTGTGTCTGTGTGAAACGATAAGAAGAAAAAGAAACAGTGAAAAGAAAAGTGGCTCGGAGAGAATAGAAAAAAAAGAGGAAAGCAACGAATCTGTAAAACTGGAGATGAATGCACGCGGCTCTCTCTCACACACACACACACACACACACACACACACACACACACACACACACACACACACACACACACACACACACACACACACACACACACACACACACACACACACACACACACACACACACACACACACACACACACACACACACACAGTCAAGCAAACAAAGAGACGTAACAACAACTTAAAAAAGATGAAAAAGAAAATGCAATAAACAAGAAGCATCAACAAGAGGAAAGACAAAAACAGTTGAAAAAACGCCGATAAACTTTTAAATCTATAATTTCACCTTAAAGAAGAGAGAGAGAGAGCAGCATCTGATAGAATCGAACGCCGTGTAGAATAAGAAAGTTTTACGAGATTTGTACAGTGAGATGCGTCCTTGAAATAAAATATTCAACGAAGCTTCACGGTAAGGATGCACTGAACAGGTAAAGTCCCTCCTCCTCCTCCTCCTCCTCCTCCTCCCCTTACCTCGCTTCATGCTCCCCCTTTGTCATTTCTCCCTGTTTTCCTCCCTCCTCCTTTTCCTTCTTCCCCCTCTTTTTGTCTGTTTTACTCTTTCCTTTTCTACCTCTTCTTTCCCTTCATTCTCTTCCTCCTTTCCTTACCTTCCTCCCTCTCCTTTTCTCTTCTCCCTCTTCTTTTATCAGGCTTTTTCTTTTCGTTTTCCCTTCTCTACCTCTGCTTCCTCCTCCTCCTCTTCCAACTCCTCCTTCTCCTCCTTTTCCCCCTTCCCTCCTTCTCCCCTTCAGGTGCGTTTCCGCGGACGTAATTAAAAATGAGGTAAATAAACAAGAAAACAAATCAAGCAAAAACAGAGTAAAAAAAAAGAAGCAGCTATCATGAAGCTTTTGCCTGCTGAATATTTTCGTATCAAGAACAATGGACGACCGCTTGTTATTGTGCTCAGGAGGAAACATTGATGTGGGGTTGATTCTCTCTCTCTCTCTCTCTCTCTCTCTCTCTCTCTCTCTCTCTCTCTCTCTCTCTCTCTCTCTCTCTCTCTCTCTCTCTCTCTCTCTCTCTCTCTCTCTCTCTCTCTCTCTCTCTCTCTCTCTCTCTCTCTCTCTCTCTCTCTCTCTCTCTCTCTCTCTCTCTCTCTCTCTCTCTCTCTCTCTCTCTCTCTCTCTCTCTCTCTCTCTCTCTCTCTCTCTCTCCTCTTATCTCTCTCTTTCTCCTTTCCTCTTTAATGCTTCCTCCTTCTTCTCTTATTCTGTATATTCTTGTCTTCCCTGTTTCTCCTCTTTCTTATTGTTTTCCTCATTGTCCTCCTCTTCCTTCTCCTCTTGGTCTTTATTACTTTTTTTCTGCTTCCCACTAAGGCTCCGATTCTAATTATGCTTCCTTGGCTAAACTCATTCTTTTAATCGTTCGTTCATTCATTCATTCTCATTTCCTTTTTCTGTTTCTTCCTCATAACATTGCTGTCTTTCCTTCCTCTTTAGCGTATTTTCTTATTTTTCCTCCTTGCTTTTCTCCTCTTCATCATCGTTCCGCTTCGTCCATTTATATGACGTGCTTTCTCTTTCTTTTCGCGTATTTTTCCTTCCTTCCCTCCTTTTTCTTCATCTCGTTTCCATTCTCCCTCTCTTTTCTTTCACCTTTTGTCGTTCTCTTCCTCTGATTCTTTAATTTCCCTTCATCACATTTCTACATTTCCATTGTACACTACCTCGTTTTTCCTAATCTCCGTTTTTCCTTCCGTTCCTTCTGCTGTCCTTTACGTATTTTACTTATTTTCCTGGTCTCCCCACTGTTCGCCTTTTCCTTCTCTTCCCTTATCGTTTCCCCGCCTCTCCGCCGCCATTCTCTTCCATCCCTAGCTTTCCTTCTTGGCGGCTAAATGAACGGGGATTATTTCATTCTAATGGTTGTTGTTTCGCTCTGTATTGTTAGTGTCTCATCCGCTTTGTTGAGAAATGAAGCAGCCGCGCCGAGGTTTCTCTTCCCCCTTCTGTCTCTGTGTGTGTGTGTGTGTGTGTGTGTGTGTGTGTGTGTGTGTGTGTTTGTGGGCTTGTTTGTTTCGTGTCTATATATGCTTGCGTATGCATGTATGTGTTTTTTTTGAAGTTAAAGTCATTGCAAAAGGGAAGTGAAGAGATGTCAGTCAATGGGTGTGAGAATTTCTCCCTCCGCGTGGCTTCAAGGGCGTTACGTGACAAGCCTTGAACATCCCAGCCAAGAGAGTAAGAGTGAGTTTTTTTTTTTACAGCAAAGGAGACAGCTCAATGGCACAAAAAAGCTATAATGAAAAAAAAAAAGCCCACTACTTGCTGCTCCTAAAAAGATTACAGAGTGGCCAAAAGAGGTCTATTCCGGGAGGAGAGGATATGAAGTCAGAGGATACGAAGTAATGGCCGCCTCTTTACGGTGTTTCCTCTTTGATTTAGATAAGGATAGTGCACTGTAGAGACGGGAGGGAATGGGAGTAGCTGGGCTGAAACTGGAGATACGTAGGTAGTGGGTAGAGGGGACTGGCTCTACCCACCCACCAGCCTGGCTCTACCCACCCACCACCCTGGCTCTACCCACCCCCCACCCTAGCTCTACCCCCCCCACCCTTGCTCTACCCACCTACCACCCTGGCTCTACCCACCCCCCACCCTGGCTCTACCCACCCACCACCCTGGCTCTACCCACTCCCCTGGCTCTACCCACCCCCCACCCCGGCTCTACCCCCCACCACCCCTTTTCACCACACCATTGTTTAATCCAAACCACGCATTCGCCCGTTCTTCACCACCGGCAACAACATTAAGCGGCTCTAATTAATTTACCCGACGAAGGAATTTAATCTCAAGAAAATGAAAAAAGAACAGGCCTTTCAGGAATCCTCACTCTACTTGGGTATACATTCATCTCTCTATAAACCTACCTCGGTCTTCCCCCGTCCCCCCTCCCTCCTGCCCCGCTTTCATCCCTCCATCATTTCCAAATTCTAGCGTGTTAGTGAACGGGGCCAGGGCAGGATAGTAAGGGAGGGGGTAGTGGTGGGGGAAGGGGGCAGTGACGGAGGTGGGATGGGGGCAGCGTGAGAACAGGGGCCGAAAGTGCAGGTGATGGAGGTGGTGGTGAGTCCAGGCCGAACCGAACGCTCCCAACAGGTTGCACGGCTTTCGTTTATTGGCCCGAGTTCATCAGTTTAGCTCAAATAATCCGTGGTCGTTGTTTTTTACCACCTCCCCTCCCCCTCCCATCCCCCCCTCGGCCGGTCCTCTCACCCCTGGCTCGGCCCACTCTCAGGAAAGCGCTTGATTTTATAATATTGAATTGAGCGTTTAAAAAGCTACTACACTTTTATACTCCGCTGGTATTTGGACATTGTAATTCACTTTAAAATTAGAAAACGTGAAGGGGTGTAAATTTTACCTCTCGTTCTTGATTCTGTTAGGCTCCCCGGCAATGTGAAAGGGTGGAGCGGAACGGACGGTGACGGAACGGCGGGAGTTGTGGCGAAATGGGAAGGCAGTGAAGGGACGGGAGGGTTATAAACGGAACGGAGGGAAAGGAAGCGGGGTGGATAGGTTGTGATGGGATGGAAATGGCACGGCAGTAAAGGGACGGGAGGATTATGGATAGGACGTAGAGGACAGTGAAAGGAGGCGGGGTGGATAGGTTGAGATGGGATGGAATTGGCAGTAAAGGGACAGGGATTTGGGAACTGATGGGACGGAAGGGACATTTGCAGGACAGAAGAAATACAGAAAAGATGTGAAGTAGTGGCCCGTAACGGAGGACGGAAATGACAGTTTAGGGACAGAAAATATTGACGGAATAGAAGACAATAACTGGAACGTAAAAACAGACAGGATCCAGGCGAGAGATTTAATAACAACGAAGAAATGGCAGTGACTGGAGCTTCTGAAATTGGTATTAATTATGTACAGAAGGACAGTGACGAGCAAGGAGGGGGAGGAAGAGGAGGAGAAAGGGAAGTGAGTGAGGGGACGAGAAGAGCCCAAGTGCCGGGGCGGGAAGAGCAGTTACCTGAGCGAGCATCGATACGGCCAGGAGAGATTAAGTGCCCTCTAGTGAGTACCTCGTGAAGTATATTGAAACGGCTGGCAGAGAGGAGGAGGTAGCTAGATACCATACCAGACCATACCAGCGTCTCTTCCTGATCAGAGGAGCCTATGTAGCCCAGACGCGATACACGAGGCAGTACATAACGAGGGCTTGAATAAAGGCGGGTTGCGAACTAACAATAGAGAGGAAGAAAGCTGGATGAATTGGCTGTTAGTGGGCAGAGAAAGTGGTTCTCATTAACTTAACCGTCTCAATTCCTACCTTTACCAGGAAAGAGAATGAAAGGGAGAGAGGGCAGGAACAGAAGCGAAAGGAAAGGAAAGGGAAGAAGGAACGGATGGTATGGAAAAAAAACGGTAAAAACAGCATGGGAGAGGAACGAAATTGAAAGGGAAGAGAAGAAAAGAAACGGGAAACGAGGAGGATGGAAAGACACGAAAAGGGAAGGAAGCAAGGGACAAAGAAAATTGAAGGAAAAGAAAGGAGGAAAACGGAAAAAAGAGAGGAAAGTGAGGAAAAGTAGTTAAATGAATGGAAGGAAGGAAATAAAACGACACAAAACGAAGAGAAGAAATGAAAAGGGAAGAGCAGAGGAAGAAGGGCTTTACATGAGGAAACGCATCACTCTCCCTCCCTGTCTTAATGAAGAGGTGGATGGCTGGGTGGGTGGAAAGAGGGACTGGTTGGGTAGTAAAGGTATGGACATATTGGTGAGCTACTGGCAGCAAATATTTATGTATATATGTATATCCGACCATGCACACAATTACCTGTATATGGATTAGTTTCTGTGCGATCCTGCGGCTCTGAATTACTCCCCGCTTCCTGCTCTTTTGTCCCTATTGCAAAGGACCCCGTTTTCCGACTGTTGTGCGTTTTTTGAGTGTGCGGAGAGAGTCAAGCCCCTCCATTGATCTAGCTTCGTGGATTGCTATGTGTGTGTGTGTGTGTGTGTGTGTGTGTGTGTGTGTGTGTGTGTGTGTGTGTGTGTGTGTGTGTGTGTGTGTGTGTGTGTGTGTGTGTGCCTCCTTCCTTCACGGTCTGGACTCTTATTTCCTTTGATATTCAGTTATTCCGCTCAACACACACACACACACACACACACACACACACACAGTACATTCTCACTTTTTCTCTCTCTCGTCCCTCCATCAACAGACCACTATGTAGACCTTAAATGTCCTCCTAAGGCGTAGTAATCTATCAAAACCATTTCCCGGGTCTGCTTAATCCCTCTTAACACGCCCTGAGCCAGCGTGATCCACCCCGAGCCGCCCGAAGCAGTCCTGGGAGACGCTCTGAGCCGCCCTAAGCCAGTCACCCCCGGAACCCACCGCGCCGAGCCACGTCCTCGTGTCCACAAACCTAACACTTCCCCGAGCCTCATTCCGCCTCATTCCTTCACCCCCGTCCTGTAATCGTTCCATAATCAAAGGCATCTACAAACAACACTAACCAAGGTCTTCTTCCCTCCATTTCGGTCCTGGAATCGAAGACGTGAGAACAAAACACTTCCTCAGACCTGCATCTTTTCCCTCCGTGCCATAATCAAAGACATCTACGAACCCATCGGATATCTTAACTTTCCTCCATCCCCTAATCACAATAGTCTCCATGCCTCAGTCCAACATAGTGGCTTCGTTGGCGCCAAAAATAAGCATCACAGTGTTGCTGGTCTTCCACATATCTTTACAGACAACAGAAACTTCATGTAAAGTCTTTGGTGTCTCGTAGAGTTACAGAAAGAAGACTGAAACTTGGACACTGTAAATGAATTTCTGAGGCTTAAATGATTTACAAGAAACAAAGAAGCCTGGGAGGGTGTTTGGGCTGAGCGCTGCTATGGTGCTGTGCTGCGGAACCGACGCCACAACTCGCGCATCCCCAAAGCCACATCTTTTCTCTGCGTTCCGTAATCAAAATGTCATTGGTAGAGCCCAAACGCACGTTCTGGCCGCGACTTGCTGACTGCCCACTGACGACACGTTCCTGGGGCCTCAACCCTATGCCCTCCGCCCCGTAATCATAGACAATGACGCGGCCTCACCAAGCAGGGCAGTGGTAGGAGCCCTAAGCACCTCCTGCTCGCGGCCTGCTGACTCCGACCTGCAGGGGGTGAGGACTCGTCTAGTGTGTATGTGTGCTGCGACAAGCCCAGCCACGAGAGGAGGCACAATAGCGATAGTCTGGTTGTTGTTACGTGTGAGAGACGACCTTGCGGCCAGACGTACGTACGGACGGCGGTCGACAGTCACCAGGAATTATTAATTGGCCAATTTAGAATACTTTCCAGCCATTGCGACACAATTTACGGACCTTGATAGAAAAATATGAGGACTCCATCACGGCCGGTGGGAGAAGGGGAGGGAGAGGAGAGTGGAGAGGAGAAGGGGAAAGAGATAGAGCGGGAGGAAGAGAAGGACGAGTTAGAGGGCGAGGAGAGGAGGAAGGGAAACAGGGAGAGAGATGGAGGTAGGTGGTGGGTTAGTGAGCCAGACAGATGAGGCTGCGGACAGATGGCGTGGAGGGGGAGGCTGTGATTGCTGTGCTACATATTTTCTTATTAGTTTTATCGTTGTTCCTCCGCGTGCTGTGCTGTGCTTTAGTGTGAGTGGAGTGGGTGATATTTTCTCCCTTTTAGCCTTGGGGAGATGTGGAATTGCAGCACATGTTGGGTATAGTGAAGGGCGGGAAGGTAGCTGAGGAGAAGTTTGGAGGCGCCTAAAGCAGCGGAGACTTGAAGGGAGTGCTTAGAGAGATGTGGAGACGTGTGGAAACGTGTGAAGCTGTGACTGGCGTTCTGGATGGCCGCCGCGGACTGCTAAGACGTGACCGGCGAGTGGAATGAAGTTGAGGCCGGTGACGAGGACCTTGAAGACTGTGGAGGCATGAAGGGCAGTATTCTTAAACACTCCGGCACTCAAGCACATATTTGACAAGGCTTTCATAGGCGTTACGAGCGTTTCCAGGGGTCGTTTAATCACCCTGGTGGTGGTGTGATCCTTCTTCTGTGCCATGAACGTGAAAAAAACTCATAAAAAATAGATTAATCACCTTTTCGGCCTTTGGAGAATAGTTGATGTGAGAGAAACGTCTAAGAATACAAACCATAGAGCCGTGGAAATTGAGGGAGAGTTAATATTTTAATTTTTTTATGTCTCCGCCTATTGCGCCGGTAGGCTTGCTTGAGGAGCCTGGATGGTATTCGGCCCCAGCCCGTCATGGCGCAGGCAAGTGTTTATAGTGGCGCCATCTTCTCTGTGCACGTGGAAAGATGCTAAGACGTGTAGCTGGGGAAGGTGGATGATAAAAAGATGTGGAGATGGTGTGGCTTTGCGTGTGGAAGGATGTTAAGGCGTGTAGCTGACGCGGGTGGATGATCAAAAGGTGTGGAGACGGTCTGGGTTTGTGTGTGGAAGATGACGTGTGTGTGGAAGCCTGTGGAGACGCGGCTTGGTGGACGCATGTGGCTGGTCCGTGTCGGTCGGCTGGTTGGTCCTCGGTGTAGCTGCTGTAGGGATGCCGTTTGATCATGGGTTTGCCGTGAGTGGTTTAATTGGTTTAAATAAAATGTAATGAGTGGCAGCATTTCGAATTCTCTCTATCTCTCTCTCTCTCTCTCTCTCTCTCTCTCTCTCTCTCTCTCTCTCTCTCTCTCTCTCTCTCTCTCTCTCTCTCTCTCTCTCTCTCTCTCTCTCTCTCTCTCTCTCTCTCTCTCTCTCTCATCATAGGTTTCAATTTTTAGCCACTATCGAGCAGCACACTGACTGGCCATGGCTGTCCCACTAATATTATTACGTCTGTTATTGCACTTTATAACGTGACCGAGAGGGAGGCTTGGCGAGGCTCGGGAGGGGAGGCAGAAAGGAAGAGCCGGACGAGGAGGAGGAGGAGGAAGGGGACGAGGAGGGAGAAGGGAAGGAGGGGTGGTAGGAGCATGAAGAGGACGAGAACGAGGAAAGAAGTGAGGGAATATGGATAAGTGAAAGTTTTGTGAAGAGTTAGACGAGGATGATGGGAATGTAACAAACAGGAGGAGGAAGAGGAGAAGGGACGACGAGGAAAAAAGAGGACGAGGGATAGTGGAGTGGAGGAAGAAGGGAGGAAGTGGAGCAGCTTAATTGATGGATATGAAGTTTTGTGTGTGGACTGCTTGTTTTTGTTGTTTTTGGTGGGAGTGTGTGTGTGTGTGTGTGTGTGTGTGTGTGTGTGTGTGTGTGTGTGTGTGTGTGTATTTGCATGATTTTTTTAGTATTTCAATTATTTTAACTATTCTTTATTTATTCTCATTTTCTGTGTTTCTCTCTCTCTCTCTCTCTCTCTCTCTCTCTCTCTCTCTCTCTCTCTCTCTCTCTCTCTCTCTCTCTCTCTCTCTCTCTCTCTCTCAACTACAACGTTTATTTCCTCGCTTCCTGGACAACCTCTTCTCTCCTCTCCTCGCCCCTCGTGCCTCTGTTCCTCTCCCCTCGCCCTTCCACCTAACCCACTCCACCCGTCTTTTTCTTTCCCTTGCAATAATCCCTCGGCCCACTCTTTCCCATCAACCCCATTCAGTCTCTCTCTCTCTCTCTCTCTCTCTCTCTCTCTCTCTCTCTCTCTCTCTCTCTCTCTCTCTCTCTCTCTCTCTCTCTCTCTCTCTCTCTCTCTCTCTCTCTCTCTCTCTCTCTCTCTCTCTCTCTCTCTCTCTCTCTCTCTCTCTCTCTCTCTCGCAAATGCACACACACACACACACACACACACACACACACACACACACAGCCCTTCCTTACCATACCCAGGTCCCCCTTCCTTCCTCCTCTACCTCCTCCACCCCCTCCTCCTCCTTCCCCTCCTGTCATCCCCAAAGGTGAAACAAGACTCTCTCCTCTGTCACATCTGCTCGGTCAGCTGTGCCTCGTGGATGTCAAACCTCCGCCTGTCTGCTAGCGTTGCAGGTGGCTGGCAGGACCCTTAACTGCTACTGTCGCGGGCTTCCTTTCCTGCCGTGCTCCCCGTCTAGCGTATTGAGGAGGTTAAACACAGAGGCATGCTCAGACGCGTTGCCCAGGTCGACACTGGGTCATGGTTTCCACTCTAACGGTTTCTTTCCGTTGTACCTCTGCTTGTGTATAGTTGAGGGAATACATGCACAGACACGTTACAAAGGTCATCAACGTACATATACGTGTCGGATTAATGAGCAGTAGCCGCGTTACGCTCACACCAGGCATACACGAATTTGAAGTTTGAGAATTATTGAGCAGGTGGTGAGTTGAAATTACGATGCGGGTGAAATATCCGCATGGTTAGTTTCCTTATTCTGGTGCAGTGCTGTGCGGCCAGCCGGCTCAGCGTTGTCAGCGCCGGATGGGTGAGCCAGCTGAATGCGACAGTTCTGGTCCGTATTGTGATCCGGAGATGAGTCGGTGCGCCATTGCGATGCGGGGAGTAAAAGGCAGACAATGGACCGCCGCCACAAGGATCGCCGGGACCAAGAAAATAATCGAGACGCAAACATCTGCCGGGAAAGTCGCGATTACTGCTATTTATGGGCCGTGAATGGGCTGCCTCGTTTGAAATTCATGCAAAGGGTACGGCCATTAGCTGTGAGCACTGCATTCAGGCGGCGGGCTGGGAGGCGAGGGATAAGGGTGGTGGCAGGTCAGGCCGCTGATGCTGCCCTTGGTTCTCGAGGCAACACCTTGCCTTGTCCACACCCAGCTGGGGACACATGGAAGACACACGCTGAAGAGCAGGGACCAGGGTGCACGGCGGCCTCGTTATGATTTCCTTAACTGATATATACATAACACGACATTGCCATAATATAGTATCCTAGAAAAAAATACATTGTGCCAGTCATGTACTCCGAAGATCCAAGGTTACGAGATGTATCAATACAAGGGTGTTAATTCTGGGTTACATAACGTTCCTTCAGTGACAGCTACATGCAGGTACGATATTTTGCTTGCCGTTGTGAAAATATTTCCGTCGATGTGCGTCTTCCGTTGACAGGTCTGGCGGGCTTGTCTTCAGAAGTTGTTCCAGACCTTGAACAACTGCCTTGCTACATTGATTTCTGCGCCCTGTCTTGGTCTGTCATTTTGCCTCTTTAACTCTCTTTCTCTCTCTCTCTCTCTCTTTCTTTCTCTTTTAACTCTCTCTCTCTCTCTCTCTCTCTCTCTCTCTCTCTCTCTCTCTCTCTCTCTCTCTCTCTCTCTCTCTCTCTCTCTCTCTCTCTCTCTCTCTCTCTCTCTCTCTCTCTCTCTCTCTCTCTCTCTCACACACACACACACCACACACCACACACCACACACCACACCACCACACACCACCCCACACCCATACCACACACACACCACACACACCACACCACACCACCACTCACTCACTCACACGAGGTTACATACGATACAGAGTAAGTCACTTTACCACAATCGAAGAGGAGGCGAGCGTCGGGCGAGAATGCAGTGACATGATAATTGGTGACCTACACATGGTGGTTGGGACTCAGTGCATGACCAGATTAAAGTCGATGTAATAACGTAATTTATATGCGCGCTTGTGTGTGTATGTGTATGTGTTTGTGTGTGTGTGTGAGTGTGTGTGTGTGTGTGTGTGTGTATTAGGGTGGAGCGTTTTTCAACTTTTTTGTTTTCCTTAGTGGCTAGTGCAGAAAAGTTGCCAAATGGGGAGAAAAATTGTGTTAAAAGCATTTTCTAGAGGATATCTTCTACCATACAAGACCATGAGAGTTTGGAAAAAATTATATTGAAGTAGGCATAATACAGTGGGAGCCGTTTGTTCCTGTTTGATGAAAATGCTTACGACTGGTGCGGAAAATTCTCGTTAATATGTTATGTTTAGTACACAAAATTTCAGCTTAGTAGCGACCCCGTATCTTCCTGCTTCCCCAATAACTAAATATGAAATTAACCAATAAGTGCATATTTTAAAATTGTCAAAAATTAAGTAAGCGATGTTGATATTATAGCTAGCCTTCAATTATTCTTTAAATGTAAAAATTGTGTATTTAGTTTCATCACTTATTCAAATATATTTCCTGTGCTGAAAATTGGTATTTCAACAGATTATGGTCTTATGATTTATGTGTGCATGTACTATCAGTAGTTTCATTTGAAATCAATTAGAGGTATTTGGTGGCGGTAGCCTATCTGCATTCATTACTGGTAGCGACACTCTCGTTCACCATTACCATCTCTTAATAGTGGAGAGGGATGGAGGAAGGTGTGATTTACCCTCATAGTATTCACTTCCCTCGTGAGTCTGTGTGGCAGTACTGTGATATCGCTCACGCTCAGTGTAGCTAAGCGTCTTTTGAAAAAAGGGGCGGTTGTGTTCTCCCTCGTTTGTAAGACATGGCAAAATCACCCTCATCGTGATTGTACCAGACGGATCATTTATGTCCTGTCTTTGTGTATCCTTACTTGAGAAAAATTGTCTACTTAAAGATGTAATGAAAGCAATTCATTGGGAAAGAATTAACCAGAGAAACAACAGGGCAAGAATGCGATGGAAGATGTGTGTGTGTCTGTTGTAACTAGTGGAAGGAAATCTGGTGCTCTGCATCAAATCCCAACAGTGTCTACTAAGCGCATATCTGTTATGCTAGATGCATACTATTGTAAATTCAAAAACATCATGGTAATAATACAAGGACGAGCATGATCCCATTCTAAGAAAACTGAAATTTGAAATGATAGCGATGTACTTTTGATGTAGCTTGCAAATCCATTGGACATGTCAATGCCTGCTGAAGAAGTCCCTCAGCGTGAAACTGAATTCTTAATGATCAGAACATGAAGGAAAATAGAAAATAGGTCCAATTGATGTAGAACAACGCAAGCTATCAGAAAAAAGGAAGAAGGAAGAAAGAAGAGCATGTAACCGGCCGTCTTCTTGAAGTAGTCCTAATACAAATCCTCCAGTCAAAATCTACACCAGATTACTAAGTGAGTCAATTCCAACACCGAATCCACAGATGAATCAGATTTTGTGAAGGTCTAACTCCGTGAACAAGCACAGAAAAACGTCATATGTAACAAAGGTATAAAAAAAGTTATCACTTGCTCTTACATGTGATCGAACTGAATTATCATCAGATGAAGAGCGAGTCTTGTATTGCCAGTGCAATTTTGAAAGATGTGACGCATAACTGAGAAAGCACAGCGAAGTAATAGATAGAAATATAGAAAATTCGTCGAGAACGAAAAAAAGCAGAAAACAAGTGACTGAAGAGGAACATTATTGCAACAGATAGCTCCCTTTATTGTATATTCTTCAGTGGTAAAAAAGACAAAACATTATTGATAGTGGAAAGGTAATAAAAACTTAAAACGAAATTGTAAGAGGGGCACATCTGATTCTAGAGAACAGCTCAAAATATATCAGTCATATTTCTCCTTCAAAGGTTCTGAGATTATAGTATTGCACCGTGATTGACCGCATTTAGAGAAGCATCAATATATCAACAACACAATTGCAGGCTGTCGGTTTGTGATGGCACTGCAATGAACTTTACAGGTGAAAAATGGAATAAAAATTTTCTCTACTGGAGCAATCATTGCAAGAAGACAATTGCGGTGTCATTTGTCCAATTGCATGCAAATGAGCTACCGTTACCTCACTTGATAATCAAACTTGATGGCCCTACAACTGGTCCAAAGGTTTCACGGGAAGCATCTGCAAGCGATTGTATCAAGTGAAGAGTTACCTCTCCACTTCTTTCAGCCAGTTGAAAGTGAAAACGATGATTGTGATGTCGAAAGCTAGCACTGTTGAAATATCTTCTAAAGGTATATCGTGCTTTTGTTTCTTCTACAGTACGAAGATGCAGCAGGTCTCTCCAGCATCGTTATCCTGGCAACATTCACACTCAAGATGGCTTCCACTACTGCTAATCGTATACTTCGTCTTTACATGTCAACAGAAAATCCATCCAGAAAACTTTCAACTTGTAGCAAAGTTCGGTAATAATGCATCATCACCACATTCCCATATGGTTCAAAATTAAAACAAAGCCTTCAGTAATTCATGGACCTTGTCATTTTTTGATACTTTCAAATCAGGAAACTAGGAGAGAGTTAAGCTGTTGTATCCTGTTCTGCAGAAGTGCATTTACGCACATGCTGAAGCACTTATGATTGCCATAGTTCACGATGAGGAAAAGCGACTCGTATCATGGCTACAGAAGATTGCTAAAACGAAGAATAGTGAATTACTGAAGATCTGGTCGTCATTTCACTTTGCCTGATGTGTCCGCTTTGAAGCCAAAACATACATTGAAATGATGATAGACTGGCAGGCTGCTCAGTTGACTGATCACCACTTTGAAACACATTACCAATGATGAACTAAAGTCCTAATTCCAGTCAGGTGACGTGCCTCAGTCTAGTATTGCCACAGATACCATGCCACTCCCAAGCAATGGGCGCATGATAAAACTTGTGACTGAGTCTTGTTCGGTATGCAGCCCTTCAACAGAGATGGCTGGATACGTTCAGTTTTGATCTCCGAGTACTATACCCACTTTTGACACCAAAAACAATTTGCAACTCTAACAACAGCCTCTAGCATTGGAAGGTGGAAGGGCTGGATGAATTGGAACTCGATATCATCACCTCCGTGGTGAGTTCTGGGTTCATTTTTATGTAACAAATTTGGTTGTAAAATAGGCAAAAGAGCTGCATCATAATTTTTCGTTGTGTATAACTACTTTCAATATCGGTAATTTGTTTTTGTCAGTATTTTAAAATCTAAAACAAACCGTCACAATATCGTACATTGCAAAAAAGCTGTTATCTTGGGATAAAGATATTGAATAAGTGGATGGCTTAGTACAATGTTCTTTACATTTAAAAATATTTGAAGGCTAACCATAATATCAACATCGCTTGCCAGTACGACGATTTTTAAAAATATGTAATTTATTAGTTAATTTCATATTTTAGGTTATTTAGAGAAGTAGAAGATACAATGCTACCAAGCCCCAAATTTTAGTATTACTAATACACATATTAACGAGAATTTTCTACACTAGCCGTAAGCATTTTATCAAACAGGAACAGAAACGGCCCTCGTATTACCTACTTCAAGGCACTTTTTTCCCTTCAAGGGTCTTGGGCGTGAAGATATCTTCTAAGGAAAATGCTTTTAACTTTAATTTTTTCTCCCATTTGGCTTTTCCACTTTTCTTCACTGAAAATAAAAAAAGTTGAAAAACGCTCCACCCTAATGTGTGTGTGTCAGGCTTAGTCTGGTGCCATTGTTTAGTGTATGGCAGAGTTTATGGTTGATATTATACCAAATATATATTGATTCTGGGTATGTTGATGGTAATGATATGTTTCTTTTGTGGAACAGTAGTATAGTACTTTTTTTACAGTATAGGAAACTGTTCGAGGGCAAAAACAAAAAAGAGAGAGAACAATAAGAACCGCTCAACGCTCCTCCTATTGAAATGTATAATGAAGTTTAATGTTGAGAATATAAATTAGCAACACCGTGATGATATGAAGTAGTAAAGATGTTGTAATGTTTGTTTAAAGAATGATAGAAGGATAGTGTTATGCAGTGATACAGTTTTTAGTTTTCGATTTGAGAACACGGTAGCATTTGCGGTATAGCATGAATCATAAACCATTCAATGGTATCCTTACTGTGCTAACTCCTATCGCTTTGATATATTGACGCGTGCGACTTGGCTTCATAATGTGTATGTGTAGCCAGTTCCTCAGGTGTGGCGTGATATACATTGTTGGGTATGTGAAATAAAGGAAAAAGGAGAAAACTAGTGGTGAGAGCGTGACAATGCAGGCCAAAACTGGACCTGTGTACCATCCTCCTCGTTCATAATGTGCATAGTAGTCAGTTCCTTGGAGTGTGGCGTGATATACATTGTTGGGTGACTGTGAAATAAGGAAAAGGAGAAAACT
Source organism: Eriocheir sinensis (assembly GCF_024679095.1). Lineage (NCBI taxonomy): Eukaryota > Metazoa > Arthropoda > Malacostraca > Decapoda > Varunidae > Eriocheir > Eriocheir sinensis. The sequence goes on from NC_066543.1 coordinate 8,476,801, forward strand.
AGTGGTGAAAGGCGTGACAATGCAGGCAAAACTGGACCACCAATAGCCTACCTCCTCTCGTTCATATTATTGCATAGTATAGTCAGTTCCTCGGAGGTGTGGCGTGATATACATTGTTGGTGACTGTGAAATAAAAAAAGGAGAAAACTGACGGCCCCAGAAGAAGTCGTGACAGTGCAGGCAAACTGGACCACCAATAGCCACCATCCCTCCACTCCCTCAAGCCCTACCTTCTCCCACCGCTCCTCCTCCTCTCTCCCTCAGCCAGCCAGCCAGTCACCAACATTCCACAGCAGCGCCTACAGCACCCGCGCCTCTCACAATTTCCACACAGCCTTCAGACGGCCTAATGATTAATCTTGCGGCCTTCACCTCCAACACACGCCTGCCCCTTTTCCTCCACCTCTCCTCCTCTCTCCTCCTCCTCCTCCTCCGCCTCCCGTGCCTGGCCAGCTAAAGTAGTACCATCCGTTAGCTGAGTACATTTGGTCCAGCGTGCAGTTGAATATTTCCTTCTTTCTTCTCTGTTGATTGTTTCCAAGTATGTATTAGTCTTTCACCTTCAACACACACACACACACACACACACACACACACACACACACACACACACACCTGTCATGCTTTGCACTCATCGCCCGAAGCAAAACAATAATTTAAGCCTCAATACAGGTCTGTGTGTGTGTGTGTGTGTGTGTGTGTGTGTGTGTGTGTGTGTGTGTGTGTGTGTGTGTGTGTGTGTTATTTCTGTCGGTGTGATGCCCTCCTCCTCCTTCTCCTCTTCCTCCTCCTCTTCCTCCTCCTCCTCCTCCTCCTCCTCCTTCCCACTGTTCCTAATCAAGGTCACTTATTCCTGACTTGACCTGACCTTTTCACTGATGTTAATGTTACCTAAACCAGGTCAATTGGATTAATTAACTCTCTCTCTCTCTCTCTCTCTCTCTCTCTCTCTCTCTCTCTCTCTCTCTCTCTCTCTCTCTCTCTCTCTCTCTCTCTCTCTCTCTCTCTCTCTCTCTCTCTCTCTCTCTCTCTCTCTCTCTCTCTCTCTCTCTCTCTCGTAAAATAATAAGAGGAGGTTTATTGTTGTCGTGTCCCCAAGTTATGTCGCTTGAGGTCAACACGGCTGGCAAAAGGTCACGGTCAGGTAAGGTCACGTAAGGTCAAGGCCACGTGTATTCTGTCTTATAACGGAGGGTCTGTGTAGGGAAGGTCAGGTGAGGCGCGAAGAACAAGTAAGTGAGGAGAGAAAAATAAAATGTAATAAAAAAAATCTAATTGAATTCACGATGAGTTTCTTGCGTGAGTGACCGACCATCCCTTCTACTCCTGTTGATAGTGGTGAAGGTCAAGGCGTGTGTGTGTGTGTGTGTGTGTGGAATGAAGAGGGGAATGGAAGTTCAAACGTCAGTGTATTTCCCCTTCTTCTCACTCTCTTCCTCCTCCTCCTCCTCCTCCTCCTCCTCCTCCTCCGCTTCCATCTTCTCCTCCTCCTCTTATTATTTTTTTCTTAATTTTTTCTTTCCTTCCTTTTCTCTTCTTTTTTTTCATTTTCTTGTTTTTGTTCTTTCTCCTCCTCCTCCTCCTCCTTCTCCTTCTCATCCTCGTCTTTCACCTATACCAAAACCATCACACCACTTCCTATACCTCCTGCTCCTCCTCCTCCTCCTCCTTCTCCTCCTCCTCATCTTTATCCTTCACCTTTTATTATTACTACTGCTTTTCGTGTTCCATCTAATACGTTTTCGACAATCGTGACACGCACCCTCAAGTACCTATTATGTCAGCGTGAATCACCCATAGAGCGAGTCCCCCCCCCGTAGCCAGGCCGAGACACGCCCATAGAGGAAGGTAAGAAAGGTCAGGCAATCTTAGTCAAGGCCGCGTCGCCATTACGTTCGTTGTAGAAATACCTTCGCTTAATTTTTTTTTACCTTTTTTCTTGTATTTTTATATCGTCTGACTTGTTTGTGTTTACTTAATTATTTGCTTACTTGTATATTCCAACTTGTTATATTATTTGTTACGTGGTTCTAGCGGAATAAGTAACAGAGAAATTTAACTTTTTTTTTTGTAATTGTTAACCACTTTATCAGAATCTATTAATTTTCTATATGTTTTCTATACGTTATGTTATTATTATTTCATCTATGTTATTTCATCGTTCTGTCATATAAACCCAAAGTATCGCATGATTTACTTTTTCCTTCTTTTCTTCTTTGTCTTATTTCTCTTCCTTTGCATATCCTTCTCACACACTATATATTTTCTTTTGTATTTTTTTTCGTGTACTGCTGTCTCCTATGTATGTTCTGTTCACCTCTTCTTTGGGATATTACTTGGCCCTTTGTATTTAGTTCCACACGAAGTAGTAGTAGTAGTAGTAGTAGTAATAGTAGAAGTCGTAATAGTAGTAGAAGTAGTAGTAACAGAAGTCGTACATGGTGGCTTTAATTATTTCTCAGTTTCTTTTTTCACTGGCGGCGGCGCGGCGGAGGTGGATGTGTTTCTGAGAACGGTGGTGACGAGCCCGTAAATATGTTAGGCTAATTCCGAAGCCAATTTCCTGGGGTGAGTTGCAGCACACAACACGCGAGGGGAGCCACACACAGCCTATTTCCTGGTGCCCTTCCTCTGCCACCCCCCTCTCCCTCACCCCAATGTTCCTCCCTCCCTCCCTTCTTTCGTCTCTGCCCCTCAACCTCCACTTCAGTCCCCTCTTACTGTCCCTCTCATTCCCCTCTTTCTTGTCCTTGTCCTCCATCCTTTCCCTTCTTTTTCCCTCTCTTCTTCTCATCCTTCTTCCTGCTTTCTCTTCCTCCCTCTCGTTCATCCCTCCTCTCGTTCCTCCTCTCCTTCCTTCTTTTCATTCTCCACCTTTTTCTTCTTCCTCCTTGATCCTTAAAGTCTCCCTCCGTCTTGTCCTCCTCCGCTCCTGTTGACCTTCCCTTCCGGTCCTTCTCTCTGTCTTCATTTTCCTCCTCTTCCTCCTTTTCACCTTCTTCCTCGTTTCCCTGTGTCTCAGCCCCCACCGTCCCCTTCCTCCTTCTTTATTTTGTTGTTACTTAGTCTACCTCACTCCTCCTCCTCCTCATCATCATCATCCTCATCCTTCTCATCCTCTTCCTCCTTCTTATACGTCGTGAAAAAACACAAAGGTCAAAGGGGCAGCAAACTTAAAGAAGAGGAATTACAACAACTTGAAGGAAGGGACTCGGAGGAACCCCGTCAACTCCGCCGGAACAGCCTCATAGCTTGTCGAGTCCCCCCTCCCTCGTCTGGAATAGAAAACGCGACTATGAAGAAAAAATAGCCCGTGAAGCTAAAACCAACCAATAAGAATTGTTCCCAGTATATATGACCGGTCATTCCAACTAAACCAGGTGCCATAATTTCATAAGATTGTAAACTGGCGAATATAACACCCATTTTCATGAAGGATATAAGAGCGTGGCCTTAAAGAACAGTCCCATTAAGCTTGGAAACACTGGCAGGCAAAAAACATGAAAATTTATTATAGATGAACTCATGAATTTATTAAGATTGTAATTTCCGATTCTCAGCACGGTTTCATAAAGAAGTAATTCTGCTTAACCAATTTATTTAACTTTTCCCACGGTATAGATGAAAACTTATGTATAGCTAGACTTCCAACAAGGCTTTGACGTGATATTGTTGTTGTTTACAGTGAAGGATACAGCTCATGGGCAAAAAAAAAAAACAAAAAAAAAAAAAAAGAAAGCCCGCCTATCGCTGCTTGTGCAAAAGTAAACAGGAGTGACCAGAAGAGAGGTCAGTTTGGAATGAAAAAAATGGTTGTTCTTTTTATTGCTGTTGTTGTTGCTGTTGTGGTGGTGGTGGTGGTGGTGGTGCTTGTGCTGTTATTGTTGTTGTTCTCTTCTTCATCTTCTTCATCTTCTTCCTCTTCTTCGTCGTCTTTTTCTCTTCTTATTTTCCCTCTTTTTCTTCTTCTTCTTGTTATCGTTATTGTTATCGCTGTTGTTGTTGTTATTATTATTATTGTTGTTGTTGTTGTTGTTGGCGCTGTCGTTGTTGTTGTTCTGTGCGCCTATAATTCTCCCTCCCGTCTTTTCCCGATCCCCTCTGCCCTGGCACTTGGCCGCGCTCATCCCATAATCATCTTCCTCATCCCTTAGTCCCGCGCCGCCCCCTCTTATCTATGTCTGCCTGTCTCTTCCTCTCTGTGTGTGTGTGTGTGTGTGTGTGTGTGTGTGTGTGTGTGTAACCAGTCGAGTGATTTAACTAAGCGAATGTATCAACTGTGTCACTTTCGTACTGTCATTTGCTGTAACATAATTGAGTCCCTTTTATGGCATTGGGGACAAACTCTATAAGGGCTGAATATGGATAGAATACCTCGCATCTGCTTCCCCTGTAGAATGAAGAAAGATGCTGAAGGAGATGATGCAATAGACTTCGAGAACAAGTACTTTTTACTACATACGTTCTTTGCGTTTATATTCTTGTTTTATTTTATCTAATCCTCCTTTTAAAACCCATTATTTGCGGTTTGGCTACTATCTTCCCGCGATGCAACAGAGGCCCATGTTCTTAAATATACCGATCTCCCATTACGACTCTTTTCTAAGGCTGCAAAGAGAATTAACCGGGCTTCGATGGGCGATTTTCCAGTTCAGGGTGCAGAGGTCGCGTATAACTATCACTAGGATCACAAATCAGTCCATACAGACCCCAGGGACTTCTACGCGAGGCTCTTCAAACAGGCGAGCTGAGGTGTCGATAGGTTTAAGAATACTGGCTTTATTTAGTCCCTCAGAGCAGCGTTTTCCTCCTCGCTTTCGTCGTAACTCCACGTCGTCGTAAGTTGAATGCTATCGTGTTTCCAGATCCTTTCATTTATTTTTATTGTGTGTTCGTCCGTTCGCCCCATCCCGTAAGTTGCTGTCCCTCCCTCCCTCCCTCTGTCTTTCCCTTTTCCCTCCTCTCCCTTCCTCCACCCCCTCACCTGCTAATGGCCATACCTGCTTTCCTCCTCCCTCCACTTTCTCTCTCTCCCTCCTTCCCTCATTATACTCTCCTCCTCTCCCTCTCCCTTCCTCATCTCTCACAACTGATTATTCTCCCTTCCTTTTCTCCCTTCTACCCTTTTCCCTCATTATATTTTCCCCCTTTTTAATTCATCTCCCTTTTTTATTTAATTTGTCTCTTGTCTCCGTTTTGAATTCTGTTGTTATTTATGTTTTCACTTATCCTCCCTTCCTTTTCTCCCTTCCCCCTTTTCCCTCATTATATTTTCCCCCTTTTTTAATTATCTCCCTTTCTTATTTATTTTATCTTCTATCTCTGTTTTGATTCCTCCTTTTATTTTTATTTCCACTTATTCTCCCTTCTTTTTTCTCCCTTTTCCCCTTCTCCCCTCATTATGTTTTCCCCCTTTAAATTATCTCCCTTTTATTATTTATTTCCTCTTCTATCTCTGTTTTGGTTCTTCCTTTTATTTTTATTTCCACTTATTCTCCCTTTTTTTCTCCCTTCTATCCTTTTCCCTCATAATACTTGCCCTCTTCTTTAAATTATCTCCCTTTTCCATGTAATTTGTCTTTTCTGTCTGCTTTGATTCCTCCTTTTTATTTTTATTTTCACTCATCCTCCCTTCTTTTTCTCCCTTCTCCCCATTTTCCCCTCATTATATTTTCCCCCTTCTTTAAATTATCTCCCTTTTTTATCTGTTTTGTCTTTTCCGTCTGTTTTAATTCCTCTTTCTTATTTATTTTCACTTATTCTCCCTTCCTCTTCTCCCTTTTATCTTTTCAACTCACTATTTTTTCCCCTTTTTTAAATTCTCTTCCTTTTTTTATTTAATTTGTCTCTTGATCTTTGTTTTAATTTCTGCTCACATATTTATTTTCCCTTATTCTCCCTTCTTTTCTCCCTTCTACACTTTTTCTCTTTAATTCTTCCCCTCCTTTTCATTTTTCTCCCTTATACCCTTTTTCCCTCATTTTCCCCTTTCTTTAAATTACCTCCCTTTTTAATTAATTTGTCTCCTCTATCACTGTTTTGACTCGTTTTTATATCTGCTTTTACTTTAATGAAATATATATGGTTGTTTTAGACTTTCATAACCATAAATTTCTCTATGCTCCAGTTATTTTTTTATTTTTATATTTCATTTATGTACTTCAACACCCATGAATTTACGTGACTATATTATTCTAAATGTTCTGCCGAGAGTGAATAGTTTTTTTTTAGCCAGTGGGTATATTCACAAACATCGTACGTCACTTTTCTTTTTATTTTTAATTTTGTTGTTAGTCGGTTACGGGTGGAACATTTTTTTCTCTTTCAATAAAATAATGGATGTTTTTATGCTTAGGACGTGCTACTATTTTTATTTATTTTTTTCCATTATTTTTTTTCAGACAACTTCACCTTCAATCTCTCCTGCGTCTCCTTATTGAAGTTATTGGTAAAGCTTTTCACGAGATATGCAGTGACTGATTTATGGCGCCCTTACTTACCTTATTGTATCCTGTTTGGGGGGTACTTATGTTTTTATTTATTTCTGTTATTTATTATTTTATTGTTTTCCCATCGGTCAACTTCACCTTCATATTCTTTTTTTGTGTGTCTTTTGTTACTCCGTTACTGGTAAAACTATTCTCGAGATAGTGTCTGTTATATGTCGGGGTACTTATCTCCTTTTTTACCCTTCATTTTCGTTTCCCTTCGGCTAATATTACTTTCCCTTCAGTGTATGTTATATGTCGGGGTACCTATCTCCTTTTTTACCCTTCATTTTCGTTTCCCTTCAACTAATATTACTCTCCCTTTATCCTCTTTTCTGTGTCTTTTGGCCTGATGCTGGCCGTACCTTCATCCTAATTCTATCCTTCATTTTCGTTTCCATCAACAAATACCACATTCATTCCCTCTATATTCTCTCTTTATTTTATTTATCGTTATTCAGTTACTCGTAAAACTTTTTCTCTAAGTGTACCAGGGAATATTTGATGCTGGCCACTCTTATAGGTCTCTACTTTTTCCTTCACTTCCGTTTAATTCAAGTTATGGGGCCAAACATTTTCCTTATTCAGTAAAGCAATGAATATTCTAGCGAGTCGCGGTACCTATATTTCTTCCCTTGGCATCTCTTTCATCCCCTTCCACCCCTCAGTCTCTTCCCTCTATTGCTCGTGTGTTAGTAAATTCTCCCTCGCTTAGAATAACAAAGAATATATGCAGATCGTAATTTTGTGTTTATTTTCTCTTTCCTTCTCTTTCCTTCTCATTTATCATATTTGTTCCTCTGTCTTATTCCTCCATTCCTTTATCCCACCCTGTATCTTGTTGTTTGATGTTCCGCCCTCTTTCACTTTCTCCTTTTAGTTTCCATTTCTCCCTTCGTATGTGTTTTCCCTTTTTCCTTCTCTCCCCCTGTCAACTAGCATCTCTTTCGTCATCTTTACCCCTTTGTTTTATTCTTCTATTCCTTCATCCCTCGCTTTTTTTACAGTTGTTTCTCCTCTTTCTATTTTCCCTTTTCGTATTTTTGCTTCTTTTTCCTTCTCCCCTGTCAAATAGCATCTCTTTCGTCATCTTTACCACTCCGTCTTATTCCTCTGTTTCCTCCTCTCTGCTCCATTCACGTGTTTTGCTAACCTGTGTTCTTTTTTTTTCATTTGTTTCTCCTCTTCCTCTCCATTCTCCCCTTTCGTATCTATTTCCCTTTTTCCTTCTCGGCCCCCGTCAAATAGCATCTCTTTCATCATCTTTCTCTCTCTGCTTTATTTTTTTACATCCTCCCCTTTGCCTATTTTGTGATCCTATGTCTTGGTCTTTTCACTTGTTTCCCCTCTCTTCTTCCCATTTCCCCCTTTCGTGTTTATTTTCCTTTTCCTTCTCTCAGCTATCATCATCTTCATAATTTTTCCCCTTCCGTCTTATTTATTTACTCTCTCCTCTCTTCTCCCTTCACTTATTTTGTTTCCCTCTCGTTTCTTCCGTTATTTCCCCTCTTTCCCTCCATTTTCCTCTCTTTCTCTCCATTTTCCCCTTGTACGTAGCTTCATTTCGTCCTCCCCTTTTCTACTGCTCTCCCCTTTTTTTACGAGCGAAAATGGTGTATATGGGAGCTGAAGGGAAAGAGGAGATGGAGGGGACAGGGTGACGAGAAGGGAGAGGGGAAGGGAAAGGGTACAGGGTGACAGGTAGGGGAAGTGAAGGGGAGAAGCAAATAGTGACCCTAAAAAAAAAAAAATACCATGATCCTCTTGAGAAATAAAAGAAAGCACTGGACTAAAGAAATCTCTGAGGTAGAAAACAAAATGAAAAAATGAGTGGAAATGAATAAAAAAACATCTGACCCCCTCCCCCCCCCCCAACAAAACGAAAAAAAACATAGGATAAAACACTACAGCACATATATAACTAGATGAAATATTTACGCGTTGCACTTCTATTATTATTATTGTTTTTAATATATATTTGAACACTTCGCACATAATTATAAAGTACGGCGTTGTAAAGGAGATGTTAATAAGGTTTAAGTTGGATAAATTCAGATTCAACAAAGACACAGGCAAGAATTGGTTTACAGTAGAGTGGTGGACGAGTGGAACAGGCTTGACAGTCATGTTGTGAGTGCCAATACGTTAGATACATTCAAGAAGAGGTTAGATAAGTTTAAGGATAGTGAGGTTAGGTTGGGCAGTCATGTTGTGAGTGCCAATACCAAGATACGTTCAAGAAGAGGTTAGATAAATTCATGGACAGTGAGGTTAAGTTGGGCTTATGTTTACAGGAGCTGCCTTGTATAGACCTACCGGACCGGCCTCTTGCAGATTCCTTACGTTCTTATGATCTTATAACACTGAATTTAGGATCTTCTATATTACGCCTAGATACAGAGTCGTTTAATGTCCTACACTCAGTAAAGAAGACTAAAATTACTTAGTGAAGGGGGAAGTGGAGAGGGGAGAGAGAGGGAATGAGGGGAAGGGGAGGAAAGTAGAGACAGCATCTTCGTGAGAGGGGAGGAGGAGGAGGAGGAAGGGGAAGAAGGAGAGATGGGGATTTAGGTCTGAGTTTAAGGTGGCGAGATGGGAAGGAGGGAGAAAGTTTACGAGGGGTGGAGATGGAAACGAAGGAGGAGGAGGAGGAGGAGGGAAGAGGCGTAGGACGATGTGAAAGAAGGTAGGAGGTGGAAGGGTCACAAAATTGAGGAGAATAAACAGGCAGGAGGGAGAAAAGGTTATTGAGAGAGAAGAAAAAAAGGAAGAGGCAGATTGATGTGAAGGAAAGGGAGACAAGACATTAGAGAAAGAGGAGGAGGAAGGGAGGCAGAAGCTAAGAAATGAAGGAAACAGGAGGAAACTAGTGTGGAAAGAGAGGGAAAACAAGAACTTAAGAAAGATAAAGTATGTTAAGGAAAGTG
>NC_066543.1:8486228-8536228 GCF_024679095.1 Eriocheir sinensis
GTGTAGGCAGGTAAAACAACCATGAAGCTATGTAAGATTACCTCCTTTACTTGTTTTTACTGTTTTTACCTTTACGTATAGTTAGGTAAAACAGTTTCAGATTATCGTACTCAGAACATTAGCATCTATCGTTTCAGACTAAAATTGTCAGTTCTCACAAATAACGATATTCAATCAAAGTTATTATTGAAACCGTTAATTTCCTTTTTTTTTTTTTTACTGTTTTTCCCTTTACGTATTGTTAGGTAAAACAGTTTCCAGATCATCGTACTCAGAACATTGTATCTATCAGTTTCAGACCCAAAATTGTCGGATCCTCACAAATAACGACATTTAATTTGAGTTATTGTTGAAACCATTAATTTACTTTTTTTTTTTACTGTTTTCCCTTTACGTATAGTCAAATTAAAACAGTTTCCAGATTATCGTACTCAAGAACATTGTATTTATCAGTTTCAGACTCAAAAATTGTCAGGATTCTCACAAATAACGATATTCAGCAGATTAAGATTATTGAATGACTTTTTAAATTCATTGAAATGATTTTTTGGCATTAATTTGGGTGGAAAATGCAAACTATATAATGCTGAGTATGCCAATGAATTATCTAACAATATTTGATGGTCAGGCAAACGAGCCTCGTGAGTGTCGGGAGGAAGTCAGGCAGGAGGAGTTCGTGAGCTTGTTGAGATCAGACACAAGAAGACCATTTGTGCTTCCCGCCCTGTTCTTCTGACCTCATCCTCTGACACAAAGACAACCAGCAAACCTTTTTTTTATAATTATTGACTAAGAGGTTTGGACTGTGATTGTTCATTGATTGACGTCACATTTTTTGTCATGTCACCGCCTTCCAGCCCCCAAACTTACCTTTATCTTCCCTGCTTCCTCTTTATACACTTGACTTATCATTTTTCCCTTTTATTAGTCCTTTTCTCTCCACACCGGTTATATTCATTAATTTTTAGCATCTCTTCCCTTCCTGGCAGTTCATATTTATCTGTTTATCTATCCATTTCTTTTATTAGGCTATTCTTTACCTACTGCCATATGCTTACATTCATAGGTTACACTGCAGTTGGATAATAAGCTTCAACACAACACTAATGCCGCAACTCGGATGTTTCCTTAGCCTCTGAACATCAGCAAAGAAACCACCTCGTCCTTTTAATTTTAAACAGTCAGCCCGTCTCTCAATTAGTCGATGTGAGGAGATCGTCTTTGGGCGCAGAGGCACGAAGAGGGACAGGACAGGACAAAGACAGGGCGTGAGAAGGGGTTTACTAGGGAGGGAGGGAGAGGTGTAGTCTGCAGGGAGTAGAGGAGACCAGGAGGGAGGAAGGAAGAAGGCGAGAATGGGGAGAAAGGTAAGTGGAGTAGTGGGGAGATGAAGGAGGCTAAGTGGGGATGGAGGGGAGATGGAAGAGTTAATGACAATGGGGAAGAGAGGGAGAGTTACTAGGAGAGGTAAGAAGTGGGAGGGAAGGAGATGGAGTAGTATGAGTGGGAAGAAGGGCCAGTGAGGGAGAGGACAAGGAGAGGGAGGAAAAGGAAGGGGTGACTAGGGAGTGAAGGAGGAGGTGGGGATGGAGGTTAATGGGGAAGAGGGGGAGAGTGACTAGGGAGAGAGGTAGAGGAAGTGGGGAGGAGAGGAGATGGGTATTGTGAGTGGGGAAAGAGGGGCCAGGGAGGGAGAGGGACAAGGGAGAAGGAGGAAAGAGAGGAAAGAGGGAAGGAGGAGGAGCCTTGGAGGTGCTTGAGTGGCCCGATCGTTTTCTCTCTCTTGGTGGGTTAGTGAGCAAAGTGTTCCAAGACCTCAAGAAGGGTATGTCAGAGTCTTTTTAGGTCCGTAATTGCTCTCAGGCCACGAGCGCAGGTGGACAGCGCGTAGGAAGATAATGGACAAAAGGAGGCAATGGAGGAAGTGATGATTAACGAGGCTGAGCATATCAACGACTTAATTAAGGGTGATAAAACGAGCTGTACAGGCATCAGGTGACAGGAGTTATGAGATTTGATTAGAAAATTCTGCTGAACACACACACACACACACTGCACACCATACTCTCTTTGCACCTCTATCTAATCAATCAATCCTACCTCTGCACCACAAAAGCGATCATTACGAGAATCTGGAGGCAAATAATGAGTTCTAACTGGACCCAGAATTCTACCTTGAACCTACCTACATCCTCTCTCTCTCTCTCTCTCTCTCTCTCTCTCTCTCTCTCTCTCTCTCTCTCTCTCTCCTCTCTCTCTCTCTCTCTCTCTCCTCTCTCTCTCCTCTCTCTCTCTCTCTCTCTCTCTCTCTCTCTCTCTCTCTCTCTCTCTCTCTTTCTCTCTCTCTCTCTCTCCCTATCTATCCTCCCTTCCCTCTCTCTCTGCTCGTTACGTTCCTCCTCCTCCTCCATTAATATCCTCCTCCGTCACACTCCTCAGGTGCAGCAGCCAGGTGGGCACGCCACGCAGGTAATGATCAAAACATTGTGATAAAGCAGGTGCCTCCGCCTGTCAAAGAAAACGGATCACGTGTTTTCCGCCATACCTCCTCTCACTCCCTCAATGCCCTCTTGCATAGCCACAGCGAAAACCGTAACAACAGGACTCCTCAGGAAGACCAGAGTGACGATAATGACGATAGTGATGATAATCAATAACCTCTCTTTGGCCTCCCAGGACATGACGTTTATGGCTTCCTACAGGAGGCTGGCGTCCTCAACCTCCTGTAAAGTTTATTGACCTTTTTGTTGTTGTTTTTTATCATGTTTTTTATATTATTTACCGGGTTTGTATTGTTTTATGTTATAGTTTATTTTGTATTAGATTCTGCGCCATATGACGGCTCACCGCAGTTGTGGCGCCCTGAGCATTTATTTCATAATAATCCAACATCATCTGCACTCTCGTTTTCAATTTGTTTTATATTGAACAGCGATCTAGAGAGGCCTTTATTCCTCTTTTTATTTATTATTTTCTACATTGAACTTGATTCCTTGTTGCATGTAAAAATAATAATGCAAGATTACGATAAAACTAATACTAACGATTTTTTTTCAGAGTAAAGAAGCCGTTCAAGGAAAGAAAAAACGGTAATGAAAAAACCCGCTACTAAACACAGCAATAAGAACAACGAAAAGCGTAACAACGATAGTACCAGTGATGACGAGTGCCGATACGACGATGGATATAAGGTGATAATAATAATGATGTAATAATAATAATAATAATAATAATAATAATAATAATAATAATAATAAGTAATAATAATAATAATAATAATAATAATAATAATATGTAATAATAATAATAATAATAGAAAACAAAACTAATATCTTAAAAACCATAGGCGTAAGAATAACAATAAATTAAAAAAGTCGTGAAGAAACAGGTGAAATTTAAGAAAAGGTAGAAGATATATAGTTTTCCACCTTTTTTCAGTTTTCAATGCATTTAATATTACGAAAACAGATAATAACTTCAAAACACATGAGTAAAATATCAAGCACCTATAAAAACTCCTAAGAAAACAGGTGAAATGGAAGGAAAGGTGAGATATATATTGGCTAGCTCCTCCCTACCCTTTTTCATGTTTCCCGTATAAGCATGGTGTTTCAATTTAGGATTACATGTGAAATGCATTTCCTGATGGTGTTTACAGACGTTTTCTCACTCCACACTCAGCGCGCCGGACGTGCCTCGGAGGGCCCCCGCGCGATAGACAGGACGAAAAAGGAGGAAATCGTTGTGATGAAATAAAGACTTTTGTGAGCCGCAGGATAAGAGAGAGGAGCAGGATGATCATACTGGAGAGAGAGAGAGAGAGAGAGAGTTCTGGGTGATGGTGAGTAGATGAAAAAAGACAATAATAATGGGTAAAACACACACACACACACACACACACACACACACACACACACACACACACACACACACACACACACACACACACACACACACACACCCTGCCCCTGTCCTGTCTGTCTGTCGCTGTCTGTTTGTATCTTTCCTTTCAGTGTCTTTTTGTTTGTTTGTCAGTGTGAATTTTAGTTAGCAGTATATTTGCTTCTTTCTTGAAATATGTGTTTAAGAAAAAGCAAACAAACCTGTTACTAACACAAACCACAATTCAAACACATAAATAGAGAAAAACAAACGAACACTGAAAGAGACATAAAGAAACACACAGGGAGAGAGACTTAACGACAGACACATGGAGACAGGGGCCGGGGCAGGGCAGGGCCAGGACAGTCTCCCGCTCCAAGGTAAAGCAGAGGCTCAGGGCAGGTGCAATTAATGACGTGTTTACCCTCACCTTTCTCCTCAATTATTGCTTCCCTCGCCCTCACTCACCCTCATTTTGACGGCCGGGAAACAAAAAAAAACGTGAGTGACGCCCTGCCGTCCTTCCTGCCGCAGGGACACTGAAGGAAGGAAAGGAGGAGCAGGAGAAGGAGGAGTAGGAGGAGGCGGAGGTTGCCAAAACTGTACACAGTACTCTGGATGGGGTCTAACCAGCGAATTATAGTTTAATATTACTTTTCCAATTTATTATTAAAGACTCGTCCGATGAAGCAAACCAATTTGTTTGCGGTTTAACAACCTCTGAACAATGTTGACCAGGTTTAAATCCTTGATATAGTGATTCAAGATCGCTTTTTTTACTTACTGCAGAAAGTTGTTGACCATTCATTGCGTATGACGCGATTATTATTGTTCCGATGTGTAACACTTTACATTTGTCAACGTTATATTTCATTTGCCATTGATTATTTAACGTGAGATTGATCTAGAATCTGATTGTAATGCTTCTTCTTTTTTTAAGAGAGGCTATTTTTTAATTTCGTTATTCTACCATTTGGGTTTCTTCTTAATAGTTGAACGTCTGTTACGCTAGGTACGCATATGCTTATGGCATTGTTCAATATTGTGGTGAAGGCCCCGGTTTATCAATGTCTGTTTCCGTCGAAATTACAGTCCAGTCAGAATTATTTAAAATTGATCAGTCTTACGAAATTCGCTCTCTTATAATTAGGCACCTTTTCTTTACTAGCAATTACTTGCTTTCTTTTATCTTGATGCTGAATGTGATTATTCGGTGATCGCTAGAACTTAAGCTGGACCAACATTTACTTCCTTCTTAAATCAGCTGTCGTTGAAAAGATAAGATCAAGTATATTATTTTCCCGAGTTGGTTCTTGAAAGGTGTTGATGTAAATCACTTCCTAATAAATTTGTGTACAGGTCGAGCCCTGTTTGAGAGTTCAACGGTTCGCCCATCTTTTCACTGTAATTAAGTCCCCACAATTACTGCCTCATAACTGCTTCTTGTTTCTAATATTAATTCACTTAATACGTGGTCGATATCGAGTCTGCTGCCTGGCGGTCTTTAGATTAGTCAACTACTATTACGCGAGACTTATTTTCAATTTCAATGAAGACCGTGGGGAAGAGGAGGAGGAAGAGGAAGTGGCGTTTGAAGTAGAATGTTAAGAGAAAAGAATTGATCATGATTATTATTATGTCATCATCATCATCATCATCATCATCATCATCATCATCATCATCATCATTATTATTATTATTATAATGATAATTATTATTATTATTGTGTGTTATTCATTTGTATAATCTGTAAAAATAACCGAGAACATGAGGAGGAGCAGGAGCAGAAAGGCGTTAGAACACACACACACACACACACACACACACACACACCTAACACTTGGATAGGATAATTCTTAAATCGTCTCTGAAATTCCCCGGATCAGCAGGCCGCCCATCCTCAGCACTCCGTTAATAGAATGGGCACGGCAGCCAGGGATCCTCGGGGTGGGGGGTTAGGGGTGCAGGAAGGAGGAAGGAAGAAAGAAAGGAAGGAAGGAAGGAAGGAAGGAAGGAGGAAGGAAGGAAGGAGGGAGGAGGGAGGGATGGACGGTAAGAAGATGGGAAGCAGACAGGAAGGAAGGAAGGAAGGAAGGAGGGAAGAGAGGGAGAAGTAAACGAAGGGAAGGAGAAAGGGAGGAAGGAAGAAAGGAAGGAAGGAAGAATGGAGGTAAGGAGGAAGGGAGAGTGGGAAAAGGGAGGGAGAAAGAAAGAAAAAAGAAAGGAAGGAAGGAAGGAAGGAATTAAGGAAAAAAGGAAGGGAGGGAGGTTGGAAGGAAGAAAGGGAGGAATGAAGGAAGGAAGAACACACACATATAAATAAAATAAACAAGATGAAGGGGCCGCCTCTCAGGTATATGGGGGACATTGACACATTGATATTGAGGGGCTCACATTAGTAGTATATTCACACGCCTCCCGGTAGCTGCGTGGAGGCTGGACGGAGATTTATTCACGCCGAGTAGTCACGTTACCCTAAGCCACCCTTCTTTCCAGCCTCCCTCCTTCTTTGGTCCTCCTCCTCCTCCTCCTTCTCCGTCTGTTTTCTCTGTTTTTCCTCATCATTCAGTTCCTTTCCCTTGTTTTCCTGCCTTCCATCCTTGTTGTCATGTTACTGTACCCTCCCCGTCCTCTTTTTTTTCCTACTGGTTTTCTCCTCTCCCTCCTTCATCTTTCTCTCTCATGTGTCCTCTTCTTTGCTTCTCTTACTCCTCCTCTTTCTGTATTTCCCTTCGCCCTCATCATACTTCCTCTCGTCCTAGTCTTCCACCTCCCCCCCCTCTCCTCCCCCCCCCCCCCCCCGACCTCTTCACATCGTCAGGAAAGGAGAGGAAAGGATGGATCAGGGTTGGATCACTCACTAAGTCCCTGAGCTATGGCCGCCACCCTCCAGAGTCGGCAGGATCAACCGCTCTGCCTCGCTCGCGCCCCGGCCTCGCCTCGCCACGCCCTCGCCTGCAGCGCCCCGGACTGTCACCTCGCCCTTCGTCCCGCTGTCAAGGGCGTCGCTCCCCCCACCCCCACCTGTCCCTCCCCCACTCCTATCTCCTCCGTAGGTCAAGAAGTCGAGGCCCTTGAGCGTGGACAAGGGCGGGGGCATGTGATGAGGACTTTGCTTAGAGCCTTACCGCCTACCCTTCAGCCTTTCGTTCGGTCCCTTTCCCGCCCCTTCTTACACCTCCCTTCTGCCCCTCCTGATATTCCGTGCAAGGTCTATCTTCCTCCCGCCATTCCTTGTTCCTTCTGCCTCGCCTCCTCCCGCCTTCTCTCGGCCTTCCTCCCTCATCTTTTCCCTCCCCTCAATGGCTTTCCTCCCGCCTCTCCTTGGCCTTCCTTGCTCTACCTACCATTCCAACTATCCGTCCTCATACCCAAGTCTTTATTTTGCTTCTACCCTTCGCTTTCCTCCTCCAGCTCTTCCCTTCCCTCTTCCCGTTTTGCCTTACCTACCATTGCAACTATCCCTCCTACCCAAATCTCGATCTTGCTTCTATTCTTCCCTTCCCTCCTCCCGCTCTTCCCTTCCCTCTTCCCGTTTTGCCTTACCTACCATTCCACCTATCCCACCTACCCAAATCTCGATCTTGCTTCTATTCTTCCCTTCCCTCCTCCCGCTCTTCCCTTCCCTCTTCCCTCCCTTCCCGCCAACCTGCCACCGTTTACCAGCACCGCCCTTTCCTCTTCCCGTCCTTCCCGCCCTCCTGCCACCGTTTACCAGCGCCGCCCGCCCAGGTCACCCGCGCACTCCGTAAGGGCGGCCGTATCTTCGCAGGCTTATGGGGGCAGCACTCCTTCCGTGAGCATTAACACGTCGGCGCGGCGAGAATTATGCCCCGCCGGAAACACGGAGCATTAGGCACAAAAATCCCGCCCCGATTGCGCCGCGCCGGGAGGGAGGAAGCAAAAAACGTCCAAGACTGATGCGGAAGGATTTTTTTTTTTCGTTGGCCTTCCTTCCCCTTTCCGTCGCTCCCTTCCCCTGGTCTCTTGATATACATTCCTCTGCCCAGTCTCCTTTTCTCTCTCTCTCTCTCTCTCTCTCTCTCTCTCTCTCTCTCTCTCTCTCTCTCTCTCTCTCTCTCTCTCTCTCTCTCTCTCTCTCTCTCTCTCTCTCTCTCTCTCTCTCTCTCTCTCTCTCTCTCTCTCTCTCTCTCTCTCTCTCTCTCTCTCTCTCTCTCTCCGTCTTTCGTTCTTCCGTCTCCATATTTTCTCCTTCCCTTCTCTTATAATTCCTTCCCCTTCTGTCTCTCTCCCTCATATGACCACAGATGTTGCGCCGACTAAACGAAACTTTCCAACTTTTCTTTCCTTTCTCTCCCTCTTTCGGTCTTCTTTATTCTCTCCGTCTCCTCCTCTCACCCCTTTCCTTTTCTCTCTCTCCCTCGGTCTCTGGTCTCTACCTTTTCTCCTCCTTTTCCTTTTCTCTCTCCCTTTCTCGGTCATCTTTGGTCTCTCCGTCTCCTCACCCTTCTCCCTCTTCCTCGGTCTCAGGTCTCTCCCCCACCTTTTCTCTCCCTCACCTATCCTCTCCCTCACTCCGTCTATGGTATCTCCCTTTTCCTCTTTTGAAACGTGGCATGCCTGTAGACTTATGGAACGTAGATAATTAGTAATATATCATTGAGTATGTGTAATATATGTATAGAGGGTCTGTATTGACAACGTACAAGTATTTTTTTTAGTGTTTTTCGATAGCAGATTCTTGTGTTCTTATGTTCTTATGTTTTTTTTATCCTCCGTGTGTGTGGTTGAGCAAAATCCGCAGACTATTTCGTGAGTCCAAACATGCGAACACTAACAAGGGTAAAACGCTTGCATCACTTCCGTCAGCCAGTCGTAAACACACACACACACACACACACACACACACGGGGCTGAAAAAAGAGAGTCTCCTTCCTGTCTGCTTGGTTGCATTTTTCACCTACGTTCTCCTCTCTCTCTTGTGTGTGTGTGTGTGTGTGTATGTGTGTGTGTGTGTGTTCCCAAGAAACTCCTTTAGGCAGACCACTTCGTAAAGTTTCTCCTATTAAAATTACCATAAATAGTCATTCGCAATTAGAAAACAAGGTATTCTCCGTATTGTAAGGAAAGGAAAATGAGAGAGGAAGTTAGAGGGAAGAGTAAGATGGGACGAGGCAAAGAAAATGGAAGTAAAGGAAGAATGGATGAAGAAAAAAATAGGATGAGTGAAGAAAAGACTGGAGGATAACGAGCTTTAATGTATGAAGGCAGGAAGAAAGAAAAGAGGAAAACAAAGGAGTAGGAGGAAGAATAAGAAGAAGAAGAAGAAGAAGAGTGCAGGACCATGAAAGGAGGGTAAGAAAAATACATTGAAAGGGAAAGTTGCAAAAAAATATGAAAGGAGGAGAAAAATGGAAAACAAGGGGAGAGGCGGAATGGATGAGAGGAAAGGGGAGAATGGTATAGTTAGGGAAGGAAGACTGGAGAGACGGAGGAGGGAAGAGAAAATGGAGGAAGGGAAGGAGGAGAGCGATACAGTGAAGGAAATTAAAAAGAAGCAGCAAAAAGAAAGCAGAATGAATGGGAAAAAATAAGAGAATAGCATAATAAGGGAAGGTAGGAAGGACGGAGGAAGACAGAGGTAAAGAAAGGGAAAAGGGAGAAGGAGGAAAATAGGGAAGAAGTGAAAGAAATGGAAAGAGAAAACACTAAATAAAGCAAAATGGATGAGAGGAAGATGGTGATGGAAGAGCAACATAATAAAGAGAAAGAATAATGTAAATAAAAAGAAGGAGTGAAAGAAATGGGAATAGATAAAAACAAAGACAGCAGAAATGAACGAGAGAAAATAACGGAGCAAGATAATAAGTTAGGAAAGTTAGGAAAGCCGGAGACAGAAAAGGATTAGGAAAGGGAAAGAGTGTAATAAATGGAAAGATATGAAAAGAAATACAGAGAATGAATGCGAGAAAAGAAGAGAGCATCGTAATAAGGAAAGCAAGAAAGACAGGAGATAGAAGAGGGTAACGAAAGGGAAAAGAAGAGGGAAGAAGGAAGGGAGGGTAGGAATCAGTGAAAGAAATGGAATAGAGAAATGAACATAGAGAATAGATGAAAGGAAAAAGAAGAGGCGGTGGCTGAGTGGATAGCGTGACGGCGCCGCGTTCAGGACGACGCGAGCTCAATCCCCGGCCGGTGCCACCAAGCTGGGATTTTTCAGCCGCCGTCGAGTGGCTTAAAACTACCCACATGCTGTCCAGAAGACCACCTATCAACCCGGACTCTAGATTCTAGGATTAAAGATGAGCTCCGGGAGGGCAGCATGAGCCAATGCAAGATGGCGCCACTATAAACATTGGCCTGCGCCGCAATGGTCTGGGCCATACCATCAGGCCCCTCCAAAAAAACAACCCTACCGGCGCCACAGGCAAAGATGTAAAAAAAAAAATAAGGAAAGCTATGAAGACCGGAGACAGAGGAAAGTAAAGAAAGCAAAAAGAAGAGGAAAGGAGGGAGGGAGGGAAAGGAATGGGATAGAGAGAAATAAACACAGCAGAATGGATGAAAGGAAAAGAAGAGAACATTGTAATAAGGAAAGCTAGGAAGACCGGAAACAGAGAAGGATAAAGAAAGGGAATAGAAGAGGAAAGGAGGGAAGGAGGGAAAGGAATGGGAAGAGAGAGATAAATACAGATAATGGATGAAAGGAAAAGAAGAGAACATCGTAATAAGGAAAGCTAGGAAGACCGGAGACAGAGCAGCGTAAAGAAAGGGAAAAGAAGAGGAAGGGAGGGAAGGAGGGAAAGGAATGGGAAGAGAGAGATAAATACAGATAGTGGATGAGAGGAAAAGAAGAGAACATCGTAATAAGGAAAGCTAGGAAGACCGGAGACAGAGCAGCGTAAAGAAAGGGAAAAGAAGAGGAAGGGAGGGAGGGAGGGGTGGAAGGAAGGTTATGCTGATGATGACGTAACACTAAACGCTTGCCCGGAATGGAGGAACACACATTTTCACGGAATATTCCACCTCCTCTTCTCCCTCATCTTGGCAGGCATCATCTTTTTCCTCCTCCTCCTCCTCCTCCGCCTCCTTCTACTCGTTCTTCCCGCAACCTCCTCCTCTTCCT
Source organism: Eriocheir sinensis (assembly GCF_024679095.1). Lineage (NCBI taxonomy): Eukaryota > Metazoa > Arthropoda > Malacostraca > Decapoda > Varunidae > Eriocheir > Eriocheir sinensis. The sequence goes on from NC_066543.1 coordinate 8,497,198, forward strand.
CCTCCTCCTCGCATACTCTTTACACTTCCTCGCATTTCCCCCCCTTTCTCATTTTTATCATATCAGTATAATGCTAAGTCTTCACGTCACAAACTCCATTCATAAAGTTGTGGTTGTGTAGATTTGCATTTTGTTTGTGTATATTATTAAAGCGAGCTCTTGTTTCATCTAGTAACGTGATGACAATATAAAAGTAGATATTATTAAAGCGAGCTCTTGTTTCATCTAGTAACGTGATGACAATATAAAAGTAGATATTTTAAAAGCGAGCTCTTGTTTCATCTAGTAACGTGGTGACAGTATAAAAGTAGATATTATTAAAGCGAGCTCTTGTTTCATCTAGTAACTTGGTGATTACATAAAAAGTAGGTAATCGTATTTACTGCTGAATGAAAACGTAATGCGTGTAACGAAATGTTTTGAAGGTAATGCGTAGAGTTATGAAAGTGTTGAGGCATGGTGAGGAATGCTTGTGTCACGTGGATGTTTGTCACCTTTGATTATGATATTGTCTTTCGAATCTAATTTTGCGAAGGAACATCTTGAGGAGTGAGAACTATACCTATTATCCTTTTTTCTTAATGTTAAGTTTAAGATTTCTTTCTTGGGTTTCTTTGCGTTTAAGTTACGTGCAAAGTTATTTTTTTACATATGTTTAAGTATCATTCATATTTTTTTTTAGGTGTAAGTTATTTTCCTCTTACGATGTTTTTCTTTTCTGTTGCTTGTGAGTTTTTCTTGATCTTATTTTGTCTGGACGCATCTTGAGGCGCTTTGATCGGCGGGGCGTTGGGGCGTCAAGGGCAGGGAAGGGGGCGCTGTGGGCCTCTTCGGGGGATGCTGCTGAAGGCCACTGTGTAGGGGAAGGGAAGGGAGAGGGAAGGAGCAAAGGAAAGGAGAGGGATAGGTAGAAGAGGTGATAAACAGGAGACGATAAACAGGTGTTAAATAGGAGTGTGAAAGGAAGGGATTGGGAGGATTGGAGTGATACATAGGAAAGGCAAAGAAACGGGAGGAATGAGAAAGCAGGGAGGAATAAAATAAGGGAAGGATGGAAGAGAGTAGAAAGAAAGCGTAGTAAGGAAAGGGACAGGAATGTGTAAAGTGGAGATGGAAAGAGAATAGGAACGAGGGAAAAACTGAAAACAGAAAGGTGTGTGAAGAGATGAGGGGAAGGGGAAACTTACTGAAGAAATTGAGTTAGGAAGGAAGGGGATAAAAAGTTAAGAGAAGGCAATAATATTTAAGGAAAGGAGCGAAGGGAGAATGGAGAAGATGGGTAAGAAAGATGAATGAGAGAACGAAGGAAAAGAGAAGGAAAGGGTGAATTAAGGAATGAAGAAGACTCGTCAGGAGAGTGAATAATTATCTACGAGGGGGAGGAAAGAAAGGTGGAAGGGAAAGGAAGCCAACCAGAGGAAAAGTAAAGGAAGGGAACCAACCGGAGGGAAAAAAAAAGGGGAGGGAAGGAAATCGAATAAAAGGGAAGGGAAGAGAGGCGAACGAGAAGGAAAGGATGGAAAGAGAAGGGAATAAGAAGAAAGACAAGGGAAGGGAACTGAAGGGGAAGGGAAGGGAGGGAGGGGAGTGGAGAAAGAAAAAAAAACGAGGAATTCAAGGTAAAAAAGCTAAATACAATTATGTAGTGGTGTGTGTGTTTGTTTTTGTTCGTTTGTTTGTGTGTGTGTGTGTGTGTGTGTGTGTGTGTGTGTGTGTGTGTGTGTGTGTGTGTCCAGTCAGGCCGTAGGATAGAAGGATTATCTTCCTACTTTGGCGCTTCTTTTCTTAACCTCCTCCTCCTCCTCCTCCTCCTCCTCCTCCTCCTCCTCCTCTTCCTCTTCCTCCTCCTGAGTTAGGCCCTTGGGGAATAGGAGAAAAGTAAAGGAAAGACAGTTGAAGAAGAGGGGAAGAGGGAGAAAAAGGAGGAAAGAAAGAGAAGAAAAGAGAAATAGAAGAGGTGGGAAACGACTCTCAAGGGAAGGACGATGGAAAGAGGAGGAAGAAGAGAAGGAGGAGGAGGAGGGAGAAGAGGAGATAAAAGAAGAAACGCGAGAATCAAAGTGAAGGGAAAGACGAGGAAGGAAAACAGGAGGAGGAAGAGTGGAAGGCAGGAAGAAGTGGAGAGGAGGAAGAAAGAGAGTGAGAAAGAGAAAGAGAGAGAGAGAGAGAGGGAGAAAGGTGAGAAAGAAGAACAGTTTTTGCCAGTTAAAAGTGAGTGAGATATATCTCTCTCTCTCTCTCTCTCTCTCTCTCTCTCTCTCATTACTGTGGTCAGGGGGCAGGTGTCAGTCTCAGTATTGTGGGCCTTAATCCAGTTACCTCGTCTGCCACGCCCGCGGGGAGGAGAGAAAAGGGAGGGAATGGAGGGGAGGCGTGAGGGGGCAGAGGCGAGGGAGGGAGGGAAAGGGTTGGGTTGAGGGAGGGCGGGAGGGAGGCAGTAGTGAAGGTGAGTGAAAGGAAGGGGAGGAAGGGAGGGATGGAGAGGTGGAAGGCAGGAGGAGGAGGAGGAGGAGGAAGGAGGAGGAGGATGGAAGGGTGTGATGAACTAAGGAACAATGGTGTTGGTGGAGAAAAGAATTCGATTTCCTTTTCAGTGCATTAATTTTCTCTCTACTATTTGTGTATCATGTTTTTCTTTATTATTTCAATCGTATTTCTTTTTTTCTTTCTTTTAATCTACCACCCTATTTCTTTATTATTTCAATCGTATTTCTTCTTTTCTTTCTTTTGATCTACTACCCTCGCGATTTCTCACCGTTATCTTGATTTTCGTTTGTATTTTTATTATTTTTTATATTAGTTTCTCTTTCCTTTCTACGTTCGTTAGTTTGTTCGTTCGTTCATTCGCTTTCTCCGTTTCTTCTTCCCTTTCCTTCTTCGTTCCTTTCTTTTCTCTCCCTCCTTCCTTCCTTCCTTATTTCCTTCTTCCCTCCACATCACGAGGCAAGTCCAGTGCCGATGAGGTTAAAAAGTCTGTCTCTCACACACACACACACACACACACACACACACACACACACACACACACACACACACACACACACACACACCTTTCTTATTTTCCTCTATATCTCGCTCCTACTTCTCTAACACTTTTATAATATTATTGAGCTGGTCAGTCAGTAAATCAGTCAGTCAGTCAGCCAATTAGTCATTTAGTTAGTCATCTGGTCAATAAGTCAATCAGTTATTCAGTCAGTCAGTTGATCAGTTAGTCAGTCAGTCAGTTTGTCTATCAGTCAGTCAGTCAGTCAGTATGAATATCGATGGATGTTAATTTTTTACTTGTGTTTTCCATTACTTTCACTTTCCTCTTCACACCTGGACATATTTACCGGTGAGAGAGAGAGAGAGAGATACAATAGTATTTTTTTCTTTTCTTCAGGTAATCTTTTTTTAGTCACCCTCCCCACGCCGCGACCCTTGTTGAATAGAGAAAATGGGCGGAGGTGTGTGTGTGTGTGTGTGTGTGTGTGTGTGTGTGTGTGTGTGTGTGTGTGTGTGTGTTCTGATCTTTTCCTTATTATTTCCATTTTTACTTTTATTTCAGCGTCATTATATTCTTTAATGCATTTCCGCGAACGCAAAGAAGAAAGAAAAGAAAGGAATAAGTTGAAAAGAAACGTAATTTGGTATTTTACACATTGCTTATTGTTACTAGTTTTATATCCCTATTCAGCTAAACAAAATCCTTTACAGAAGCGACTCGTTCAAAGTTAATGAAGAGATAAAAGGCACGAGGGTCAGGGATGTTGAAAGGAAGATAATGATTGAAAGAAGTACTGAATTTTTTTTTTATGAAGAAGGAAAAATGAGAAAAGAAGAGAAGAGCTTTATCGAATACGCGAGTTTCCATCGTTATCGGATTGTTTATACTTGTTCTTTTCATATACCTTTTATGCGATGCTTGAGCCGTGAAGGAAAAAAGTGATAATGGAAGAAATAACAAACATGACAGAAGTTAAATTAAAATGGACATTACATAACGAAACCTGTAAATTATGGTTCCGATCACTTATTCCTTTTCCTCGTATTCTCCTTTGCGTTTCTTTAATTGTTATTCGGTGCCGCGAGAGAGAGAGAGAGAGAGAGAAGGGTGAAAAAAAAATATATATTCCTACAAAACATCCTCTAATCCATCTTTGTCTCTTTCTCACGGCCTTTCTCTTCTCTCTCCCCCTCGACCCTCACTCCCTTCTTGTTTCTTCATTCCCCCAAAACCCTCCCTTCGCCCCTCCCCTCGGTGCGGACACAATAGGGGCCCTGACCATTACTTAAGACTGTGCATTATTCCATTAGTTCCTTTGGGCCGCCCATTAGCAAGGACAAAGCGGCATATCATTAGCTCGATGGACGCCGTGCAAGACCGTGTGTACCTAACCTGCCCACCTGTGAAATACAGTGATAATATTATGCTAGTGCTGCTGCTGTGGTCTCTCTCTCTCTCTCGCTCTCTCTCTCTCTCTCTCTCTCTCTCTCTCTCTCTCTCTCTCAGGCAATGTTAGGCAATATTACGCCACCGTGACACACACACACACACACACGCTTATATATACAGAGAGAGAGAGAGAGAGAGAGAGAGAGAGAGAGGTGAATCAGGGCGTATGTGTGAGTAATACCGCGAATTTCCGGGCCGAGCAGCGCCTGGCCATTACTGTCACGATTTAGTTGCGACACTTGCCGGGTGAGGGGGGGAGGAAGGGGGGGAGGCGCGCCGGTTCTTATTTGCTCGGTATTTATTATTATTATTATTGTTTATTTTTTTGGATATGAGAAGGTGGGGGGGCAGGGTGTGAGCCTTATCTTTTTTTTTTTGTCGTTTGTGGTTTTTTTTCTTGTAATCGTTTTTTTTCCTTCGTTTTTCTCATCTTTTTTTGTCATCGTTTTTTTTCCTTGTGATCTTTTTTTATTGTTTTTTGTTTTCACTTCCTGTTTTTGTTTTCCCTTTTGTTTTGTTATTGTTTATTTGTTGTCATTATTCCCGTCATGATCATTATTATCGTCATTTTTACAGGTGATCAAAGGTGAAAACAGATTATTTTATACCTCTATTTATTTATCTATTTATTTGTGTGTGTGTGTGTGTGTGTGTGTGTGTGTGTGTGTGTGTGTGTGTGTGAAGAGTATTTGTGAGGGTGGAGATAGTCTCGGAAGGAGGGAGGGTGGGGAAGGGGCGTAAAGGAGCATTAGTGGACAGCGAGCAGCATACAGACAAAAGAGAGACGTCACCCCTGGCTGGCATGTCTTGGGAGGCGTCTCTAAAAAGGGCTTTTATCTCCCTCCGTGACGCGAGTAGGTAGGTAGGCAGCCAGGTGGGGGAGGAGGAGGGGGGTGGTAGGTGGCTGGGAGGGTATGTAGGCAGGTTGGTGGGTGGATGGGACAGTGGGTAGGTGGGTAGGAAGGGTGGTCGGATGGTAGGTTAGTGGGTGGGTGGGTGGGGAGAGTGGGTAGGCAGTTGGGTGGATGTGGGTGTTGGTAGGTGGGTTGGTGGGTTGGTGGGTAGGTATTTTGGTGGGTGAGAGGGAGGGTAGCCAACCAACCAGCCAGCTCTCAACCTCTCTTCTCTCTCTCTCTCTCTCTCTCTCTCTCTCTCTCTCTCTCTCTCTCTCTCTCTCTCTCTCTCTCTCTCTCTCTCTCTCTCTCTCTCTCTCTCTCTCTCTCTCTCTCTCTCCTCAGCATTCCCTTCATTTATTAGTTTCTTTAACTTTTTGGATGATTTATCTTTTTCATTGTTTTTTCTCTTCTATTTTTCGTGTTACCTCGAGCATTAATCTTCTTTGTGTGTACATTCTTCCATGTCTGTCTGTCTTTTTCTTCTTTGTCTTCCATAACAGTTGAGAACGATAGAGCGAGAGGAAAATAGACGAGGACTTAGACACATACATACATACATACCTACATACATACAAACAGACCGACATAGACAGAACCAGACGGAGAACCAGATGCACAGACAGAAACAGGCAGATATCACACTTTACATCACCAGCCTACGTGTGGTCACTGGATATTATTCATTCGTTGCTGTTTTCTCTACCTCAATGGAGAGCCACCAATTTCCATTTCTATTTCTCCATCGCAAGGCAAGGAGGAAAGTATTGCCACCAGTTCAATGGTTTAGGCGTGCGTCCCTTCCCTTCCACTGCAAACTCGGACTTTATTTGTTCAGGTTTCTTCGCGTTGAACAACCTCGCCTCGGTGTAATTCTGCCTTGCTCTGACACTCCCAAGTTGTCTCCTATCACTTCTCTTCACAAACAGATCAGGCAAAAAATTGAAAGACGTATGTGAAGAGAAAAACTTATCTGACCACAAACTCCACTGTCATTGTGTTGAAGGGTTTCTTAATTCTGAAAAACCCGAGTCGTTGAGGTGCACCGAGATGTGTTTTGCTGGTCACATCGCAACGCCCCCTGACTTAACCCGTCCGCTGCGATTGTCACGGATTTCGCCTTCACTGGTAGCCTGGTAACATATGCCTCTGTGGTGGGTAGTGGAGTGTTTCCCATGTGGTATTGGTGTGCTGGATATCCCCTCCCAAGATGCATGACCTCACATTTTTCTTCACTAAATTGGAGCAGCCACTTTTTGTTCCACTTCTGTAGCTTGGTGATGTCTTCTTGTAGGAAATCCGCATCCAAGGGGTTAAGGCCCAACGTCTTTTTTTATAGTGATGTATGGCGTCGTTGCGTTGTGGGTATTGAGGCGCCTCTCTTCTTGGGTACTCCTATTGATGGATGAAGGGGAAGAACGCCATCACAAGCCACGTAAATCAATAAGCAATGGATGATATAGAAAATAATAGAGAATCCAGAGCCTCTTGCTTAGGGTCCCGACACTGAGGGTTTTTTTATTTTTTTTTTTTATTTTTTTTTTTACAGCAGAGGAGACAGTGCAAGGGCGTAATAAAAAGCAAACAATAATGAAAAAAAAAAGCCCGCTACTTACTGCTCCTGATTATCTTTCACGCGCAAATAACGGCCTTCTCAACATACACACGTGGAAGCTCTTGCATTAGAAAGAGGGATATTATAGGGATGAACTAGAGTAGGAAATCATTTTTACCGAGGGAGAGGAGATGGAGGGGCATGCAGTTAGAAGTGTCAAAAAAAGAAAAGAAAATGATAAGAGATAGAAAGGGAAGGAAAAATAAAAGCTGTCTGTCAAGAGAAGATATCTTTCATATAAAACTTGTCTATTATATTCCTAAGCACTCGTTCTTTTTATCAGTTTTTGTAATCGTAGAGTGGATGAACGTTTTATTTGTAAGTGCACAGGAAACTTCATACGTCTCCCTATATAGTGGTTGACTTGTATTTCTCTGAGCAACAAAAGGACCATAAGATAATGAACGAGCGAGTCATGGATCGTTAGCGGCTGAGTGGTGACTTATTATATAACTTTTAACAATGGTCGAAGTAATAAGTGACGGGATGTTAGTGACTTTTATACTTATTAATTTCGTCCAACCATCCCGTGTGTGTCTGCGAGAGCGACCCCTCCCCCCCCCAACACACACACACATTACCCCATCAACTTACACCCCCCTCATACACTCAACACATGCTAACCTCCTCATCCTACCCCACCCCACTAACGCCCCCTTAGACCTACCCCACCCTACCTTTTCCACTCCATCATACCCTTTCCATCCTGCCCAACGCATCCTACCCCCAACCCTTCCCACTCTGCCCTACCCCCTCCATCCTCCCCCTCCATCCTCCCCCTCCATCCTCCCCACCCTACACCCCACAACAGCCAGCCAGCCAGGCTGACCAATACATCATTCAAGCTACGTAAAGTACCCCTCATCCATCCCCCACTCCCCACTCATCCACCCCCCACACTCACCCACGCCACGATAAACAATAACGCTACAACTTTAAGCGAATATCTCTCTCTCTCTCTCTCTCTCTCTCTCTCTCTCTCTCTCTCTCTCTCTCTCTCTCTCAGGCCTATAATAAATTCTCGTGGCCTGGAACGTTATAAAGACCCGAAGAGAGGGGTAAAAAAAGGGGAAAAAAGGGGAAAAAAGGGAGGCTGGAAGGATGGATAGGGAGAAAAAATGCCGCCTGATTACCAACGTTGAGCATCGGGAGATAGATAGATAGATAGAGAGAGAGAGAGAGAGAGAGAGAGAGAGAGAGAGAGAGAGAGAGAGGAGAGGGGAGGGGGTTAACTTGTGCTGGTGCGCCTGGAGGGAGAAGGAAAATATCTGTGAGAGAGAAAAATATAAATGAATGAATCGATGAAGTAAACTAATTTCCTTTCTTCTTCTTCTTCCTCTTCTTTCTCGCTTGTATTTCCTTTTTTTTTTTTTTTTCTTTGTCTTCCTTTATTGATTGCTGCATTTTGGAAGGTGATTTTATAAGATGATTTTGATTGGGTGCATTATTTTTCTATTTACTTATTTATACATTTATTATACTATTGATATTTTTTTAATGAGGCAGCGAACGGATAAGCTTGAAAACTATCCTTAAAGTTCTGTTAAAAGCAAAGAAAAAAACAAAAAAAACAGGAACATGTAAAACAGAAAACCTTTTATTCATTTATTAGTTCTGGTCAAGGAATGAAGTGGAAAGAAATGTATAAGAGAAAGGGGTCAAGGGGAGACCAATGCCAAGCTGCGCCTTTTCTGTAGTTACACACACACACACACACACACACACACACACACACTCTCTCTCTCTCTCTCTCTCTCTCTCTCTCTCTCTCTCTCTCTCTCTCTCTCTCTCTCTCTCTCTCTCTCTCTCTCTCTCTCTCTCTCTCTCTCCCCCCTAGATCCATTATTTACTTATCTATATCGCTTTCCTGCAATAATCTGCTCTCAGTATTTACGTGATTCAAGCTGTAAGTCTTATTGTATTTAGCACACACACACACACACACACACACACACACACACACACACACACACACACTACCACTCGGCAAGATAATAATATTGCTCTGTATATTTGATGTTTAATTCCCTTCAAATAACTTAAGGTTTGTTCATCGCTACAGATATTAAACACTAAGGGAAGGGAAGAGAAGGAGAGGGATAGCAGACGGGAGGATGTGTAGGAGGGAGTGAAGGGGAGGATAACAAGGCAGTGGTAGGGAGGAGAAGAGTGTGGGAGGGAATAGAGGAAGGAGGATGGTAGGCGGTGCAGAGGAAACAAGAAAAAAAGGAGTAGTGGAGAGGGGAAGGGGGAAGGAAGGGGAGGATGGCAAGGCAGTAAGGGGCAGTAGAAGGGAGTGGAAGGAGGAGTGAAGGCGAGGGAGGAAGGATGACTGGCTATAATGGGTGGCGGTGCAGAGGAAACCAATAAAAATGAGGAGTAGAAACGGAATGAGGAAAGGAAGGGGAGCGAGGGCGGTCAGTCGGTATTAGGGAGTAGAAGTGAGTGGAAGGAGGGAACGTTAGGGAGGAAGAAGGAATAGCTAGGAGTAGGCAGTGGAGAGGAAAAAAGTAAAAAGGGAAGGAGTAGAAAGGAAAAGAGGAAAGGAATGGGGGATAGCAAGGCAGTGGTAAGGAGTGGAAGAGAGAGGAAGAAGGAAACTTTAGGGAGGAAGAAAGAATGGCAATAGGAGTAGGCGGAGAGGAAACAAGGAAAAAGGGAAGGAGTAGAGAAGAAAAGAGGAAAGAAAGGGGAGGATGACAAGGCAAGGGAGGGAGAATGAGAGAGTGAAAGGAGGGAATGTGAGGGAGGAAGAAGGAATGGCTATAGGAGTAGGCGAAGAGGAAACAAGGAAAAAGGGAAGGAGTAGAGAAGAAAAGAGGAAAGAAAGGGGAGGATGGCAAGGCAAGGGAGGGAGAATGAGAGAGTGAAAGGAGGGAATGTGAGGGAGGAAGAAGGAATGGCTATAGGAGAAGGCGGTGGAGAGGAAACAAGTAAAAAATAGGAGTAGAAAAGGAAAGAGGAAAGAAAGGGGAGGATGGCAAGGCAAGGAAGGGAGTATAAGAGAGTAGCAGGAGGGAATGTGAGGGAGGAAGGAGGAATGACTATAGGCGGTGCAGAGGATAGAAGAGAGGAGGGAATAGAGAAGGAAAGATTAAAGAAAGAGGAGGATGGCAAGGCAAGGGAAGGAGAATGAAAGAGTAGAAGGAATGACTAAGGAGTAGGCGGTGCAGAGGGAAGAAGAAAAAAAGGAGGGAATAGAGAGAGGGAGAAAGGAAAGAGTGGAGGGAACAAGAGTAGACATTTAGAGAGGCGAAGGGAGAGAGTAGACAGGCGAGAGTAATGCCTGTATTATACGACACCCTGACCTCTCACACCAGCTATTTCTAAAGGTCATGGAGGGGGTCAGTCAGGTTCTAATGAGTGTTTTCTTAGGTTCACGGTATAGAAGAAAGGTCAAACTACCGCCAGGGCCATACAACTACTCTTGGAAATGCCCACAACTCCTACGAAAGCCTTGTCAAATATGTGTTCTTGGGCGACGAAATGTTTTGTAATACGACCCCTAGTAAGAGTCGTAATGGCGGCGCAGAGACGAGGATCAAACAACGATATTTATGACGCTAATTAACACAGATTTGACGTGGATCTATGGCCGACTATGAGAGAGAGAGAGAGAGAGAGAGAGAGTAAAACAGCAATGGATTAGAACGTCTGAGCTCTCCACGATGGGATAATTTACCGCCTGATGGTTCTTTTTGTCTCCATTCTCTCTCTCTCTCTCATATTTAATTATTATCCAACTTTCTCTTCATCCACATTTTTTCATTACCTTTCCTACAAAACCTACTTTCCCTACCTCCCTCCTAACCTAGTCTCCCCTTATTCTTCCCTCCCCATCCCTCCCTCCCTTCTTTCCTTTTCTCTCTTTCCTCCCTCTCCCCCTCTCCCTTCTCTCTTTTCCTTGCCTCGCCCCACTCGGAATGAAGCTGTCACGTCCTGTTGACTTGATGGTTAAGCAACGTAAGAGGAGGAGGAGGTGGAGGAGGAGGATGGAGAGGAGGAAGAGGGGTGAGAAAAAAAAGTTTTGGAATGGAAGGAACGGAGGGTAGAATGAAGGGAGGGAGAACGGTTGGAGGAGGAGGAGGAGGAGGAGGAGGAGGAGGAGGAGGGAGAGAGGGAGAAGGTGAGCGGGAAAGTTTGTGTTGTGGAAGATTTTGAGTAAACAAGTTTTATTGGAACACTATTTGGTGCGGCTGAGTTTAGTGTGAACGTTGTAACCTTGTTGTGTGTGTGTGTGTGTGTGTGTGTGTGTGTGTGTGTGTGTGTGTGTGTGTGTGTGTGTGTGTGTGTGTGTGTGTGTGTGTGTGTGTGTAGTTATACGTTGTTATACGGAAGGAGATATAACAAAAAAAAAAAAGTGCACTCCCCACATTTTGTACATCAACACTCCTTCGGTTTTTCACCATCACGAAAAATGGAGTGGATGGCAGGACGGACCACACCACAACAGACACGCGGGGTAGGGCGGGGCAGGGGAGGGCGGGATGGGGTCGGGAAGAGGGTGGGGAAGGGCAGACTCCAGCAGGGACTTATTTGGCAGGCGAGTCACACACCACAGGATCAAAATATAAGCAGCCAACATCCTCCCATTTTCTGTTGGTTTCCTGCTGATACCCGGGCGGAATTTTTAACGCCTTCACCTTAACTTCTTCCGCGCCATTCCTCACAACTTCCCTAATTAAAGCCGTCGTGAGCCTCGCCCCGGCCACGCCACCCACCCCCGATGAAGGCTGGGTTGGCGGCGAGGACCTCAGGGGCGCCGCGCCACAGACAGCGCCCCCCTTTGATTCCCTTCCGTCGTTTCTTCTTTCTCTTCCCCCGATATCAAACGCCGGTCTTTTCTTTTACCTTCTCCTCCTTTTCCTTATCCTCCTTCTGAGTCATTTTCCACCACCACTATCTCCTCCTCCTCCTCCTCCTCCTCCTTTTACTTCTCCTCCTATCCCTCCTCCTCCTCTTTATGTCTGGGCGGGAAAGTGGCAGATGGAGTTCATTGTCGGGAAGTGTAGTATTCTGAATGTGGCAAGGAATAACTTCATAATTACTTTTTAAAAGGCATTCACTTAAAAGCAGGTCAAGGTGTGAGAAGGATTCATGAGTCTTAGTGAGCTCTGATCCCCGTCCGAGAGCTCAATGCATTAAGGGTAAAAATCGTACAAACAGGGTAATGTGTTTCATTTAAGGATTGGAAGCAATAGAAGCGCTAATGTCATCTTCAAGCTTGATTTCGTATTAGTCAGACCTAGGATTGGAAAGGGTGGGAAAGTTTCCGGGAAAACAAATTTTCCAAGGAAAGTTTCCGGGAAGTTTCAGGGCCTGGGAATTTTGGGAATTGTCGGGAATTTTCAAAATCTTAACAAATGAATTTGTATTAAAAGAAAAACAATTTTGGTTAATTATTATAGCTATTAACTAAAAAAGTAAACAACAAAAAATGTATCTCCATTAGATTAAGTTAAGTTTATGGAACTTGCGAACACTTGATATCCAGACACCTATAGCATAAATTAACAAAGAAAGCCTTCACTGTGTTATGTAGAAAGTTTCATTTAGTAAGGAAGAATATATGATTTTTCTGAGTCAAGACGTGTAGTAACTTTTTGTGCTTTTGTTAGGGTGAGGGTGTAGGATGACGTGTAGGGTGTGTAGGGTGACAATAAGGGTGTGAATCAGTGTAGTATGTGAAAGGTGAAGTTGGATGTTTTGATGACTATAGGAATGTAGGTTGATGATGTGGATGTAAGCGAGGTGGTTGTGAATAGTAGGGAGGGTGAGGGTGTAGGATGACGAGTAGTGTGTGTAGGGTGTCGGTGAGGGTGTGGCGGGGGGTGCAGCGGGGTGGGGACAGGCGCGGGTCCCTGCTGGGGTGATGGTCCTTGCACGCTGGAATACGAAGTGGCCGGCACCTTCAGTCTCCCGGGGACCATCTTACAGTGTGTGTGTGTGTGTGTGTGTGTGTGTGTGTGTGTGTGTGTCTCCCGATCTCTCCTTACTCTCCTTCTCTCTCTCTCTTCCACCTCTCTCTTCTTCCCTCTTTCATTATCTTTCTCCTTTCTTCCCCGTCTCCCTCCCTCCTTTCCCTCTATTTCTCCCTCTTCCTCATTGCCTCCCTCCCTCTTTTCCTCTCTCCCTCTTTTCCTCTCTCCCTCCATCCTTCGTTCTCTTCCTCCCTCCTTCATTCCTTCCCTTCCTCCCTCCTCCCTCCTTACCTCCCTCTCTCCCTCCCACTCTCCTTCCCTCCTCCCTCCCTCCCCGCGTCGCAGAGTAGCCCGTCAGTCTGCACGTAAAACAAGCAGCTTCTCATTCCGTGTTTTAATGCGCCAGATAAAGCAGCGTTAAGTGATGGCCCTGTCCCCCCCCCCCTCCCCCCCAACACACACACACACACACACACACACACACACACACACGCTTAGTCGTCTTCTGGGTTGATGTTTAGGGTACTCTTTCGTCCCTAGTGTGGAGCATAACGTAAGTTGGTGTGTCACATGTGATCATAATAAGCTTACGGTTCTTTGGTACGCATTACTTCACGTTGGGGATTTTTCTTAGTCTCTTTGTGGCTGTTTCGGATACTTTTTTTTTTTTTGTCCCGAGATAGAAGAGTAGTAAAGTAGGGTTCCATGTTATCGTAATGAGCTTAAGGTCTTTTTTATGCTTTATTTCACGCTGGGGGATGTTTTTTTCTTGTGTTTAGGTAGTTTGTTCGGTTTTGTGTCGGCATGGATAACTTTAGCCTTTTTGTCGCCTTTCTTTTTTTATGCTTTATTTCACGCTGGGGATTCTTTTTTTTTTTTTTTTGTCTAGGCAGTTTGTTCGGTTTTGTGTCGGCATGGAGTACTTTAGCCTTTTTTTATCCCCCTTGATTCTGTTGTGGATCAGTGCGTCACTCTTTCATTTGTTCATTTTGACGACAAAGGAGACGCCGAAGCCCGCATTCTTCATTACCAGCTGACCTTTAGTCGAGTCCAAACCATTTTAAATTTTCATGAGTGCTTTTGATGTAGGTACGATATTATTATTATTATTTTTTTTTACAGCAGAGGAGTCAGTTCAAAGGTAGCAAATGTGAATAAAAGCCCGCTACTCACTGCTCCTATGAAGAGTTAAAGGAATGGCCGAAATAAAGGTATGACAAGTTCCGGGTGAAGGGGGGGAAGGAGGGGAGGGAGGGAATACTATACCGCTTCTTTATAATTCTTTGCACTAAATATACTTTGGGTTTTGATATCCTCCGGTTGTAATAATCCGATTTCCTTCTTATTAGGTGACATGAATTCTGGATGAGGACCTACCAGTGACGCTTTCTGCAGCCCTCGTGACGGTGAAGGGCCCGAGGCAGAAGACCCGGCCAGTTCGTAACCCGTGATGTGACTCTCCTCGTGGTTTCTGAGGGAGTGGCAGACGCAGCACCTTCACCCCACAGCACCGCACCTACAGGACTCACCATTTATCTTGTGGAAGGTAAGCACGTTGTTATTTTTCTACTTTTTTTTTGTTATTGCAATTATTATTACTTTAGTTATTATCATTATCGTTATTGTCATTCCTGTTTACGTTTTTAGAGAGAGAGAGAGAGAGATAGATAGTGAGAGAGAGAGAGAGAGAGAGAGAGAGAGAGAGAGAGAGAGAGAGAGTGCTAATTTCTTCCCAATCAATAATTTTTTCTCAGCATCTCCTCGTGATCATGAGTACCGAAACTTTTCAATGCGTGTTATTAGAAAACGCTTCGATAGCAATATGTCAACAAAAAATTGGTGTAGCTTCTCGTATTCCCTGTTTTTTGGTCTTCCTTTCTGGTATTGATTTTTTTGGGCTCGATTCACTCATGCACAATTTCAATATCAAGTAAATAAAAGTAATTCGTCTTTCACACTCGGTATATCCGCCAGGAATTATGTTTTGTGGACTTTTGACGGAATTGAAATGCAGTTTTTTTTTATATTTCTGTTCACGTCTTTTTTGTACAGTTTTTTATCTGCTTCTGTTAGTCTGTTGCCCGTCTGTGTCTGTGTGTGTCTGTCTAATGCCTTCGCCTCTCCTCCCCCTATTTTTTTCTTTTTTTTGCTTTTTTCTTTCTTGTTTCCTTTCTCCTTTTTCTTTCTTTTTTCTTCTCATTCTTTATCTTTTTTCTTTCTTTCTTTCTTTCTTCTCTCTCTCTCTCTCTCTCTCTCTCTCTCTCTCTCTCTCTCTCCCCCCCCCCCCTGGTGTTGGCGTAATGTTTACTAATCGAAAGCAATGACTCTTAATCACATTCATGGTTTGTGATGTTGATATGTTGTGGCCTGAGTGGGGGGCGTGGGGGGGGCATATGGAGGGCGCGGGAGGGCGTGGAGAGAGGGAAGAGAGAGGGGGGAAGCTAGTATGGATGGTCGGGGGAGATGGAGGTGGGGGGATGGGGGGATGAAGGGGGGCGGATTGGATGGGGTGCAAGGGTAGGATGCAGAGGCTGGGCGGAGATGGTTGGATGTCCGGTGAAGGGGTAGTGAGGTAGAGGGGAGGAGAGGGGGGCGGGGTTGAAGGACGATGAAGGAAAGGGAGGGGAGAAGTAGGAGTAGGAACGGAGTGATGAAGGGAAAGCAAAGCAAAAGGGGGAGGGGGAGTGATTAAGGATGGAAGAGGGGGTGTTGATAGGGTAGAGGGTAGGAGGGGATTTTAGGTGGGAGGAAAGGATGAAGGGAAGGGGGGAGAGGTGATTTGATAGAGTAGATGGAGAGGTTGAAGGGAAAGGTGGGTGGGTTGATAGGGTAGATTGAGAGGGTGAAGGGATGGGAGAGGGCTTTGATAGTGTAGAGGGTAGGAGAGGATGAAGGGAAGAGGGGAGGGGGTGTTGATAGTGTAGATGGAGAGGGTGAAGGGAAAGTGGGGGAGGGGGGCTGATAGGCTAGAGGGGGGGGCAGGAGGGGGCGGCACGCACCTGTTGAGGCGGCAGGTGTATTCGTGGATTGGAAACTTAATTAGGTACACCATATTTTTTTTCTTTTTTGGGGGATGGAGAGTTTTTAATTTCTTGCTAATATATGAACAGTAATTATTTGTACGTCAGACACCGACCGACTGACTGCCTGTTGCTGCGCCGGCCAGTCTGTCTGTCAACCATCAGTCATCGTGTTGGTCAGTCAAGCGATGAGTCATTAAGTTAGTATTGCAGTCACCCCGGCCAGTATTTCAGCCACCAAGTCAGTTAGTCAGTCAGCCAATCAAATATTTCAGGCAGTCATGTAGCCAGTCAGTCAAATCTCTGTCAGGAAGTTAGTCAGGGAATGCGATCGCTCCTGCATTAACTCGATTCGTCCAGTCAGTCAATCAGTCAGTCCATCATTATTCAGTAAATCAATTAGACATTCATTTGAAGCTTCACCACGAAAACCAAAACGTACAAATATCAGCCCTCCCCCCCCCCAAAAAAAAAAAAAAAAAAAATCTCACTCAGCGCTCGTCCCGGCAACAGCGAGCACGAGTGACCATTTTTCGTCCATACAATACGTTTTTTTTTTTTTTTGTAAATTGGTGGTGACACTTCGACCTGGGGTGGGGGTGGGGGGGGTAGTCTCTCTCTTTCTCGCTCGCTCGCTCACGCTCACACGCACGCACACACAGGACACACATCTTCAAAGGACACGTCATGTTTAGTGTCAATGCATTTCATCTATGTCCTTTTCAAGCCTTCGAGTCTCCGCCTCCTGGTTGACGTAACACAAAGCCGTAATGAGTGGCTGCCAGCGTGCGTGAGTGTGAGCCGCCGGTGACATTTACAGGGGAAGGGCAGGAAGCACAGAGGGTGTGTGAAGGAAGGCCCAGACTCTTCACTAATTCATCAAAGTCCTCATCCATTAATTAGTGTGTCCACCTGACGCAGTGTAATTTATTTGCCTGGGTGTGGTTGCTGGATTTATTTGTTTTTTTATACTTTGCTGCAAAATTTGGAAACTGTCTGTCTGTCTTTCACGATGGAACTCTCACATAATATCTTTCTTGGTGGTTACGGTGATGCCTGGTTTGGTCTTTTCGTCTGGCTGAAATGCAGACTTCCCGAACTCTCCGACGTGTACAGTGTCTCGCGTCCCACTGCTGCTGAAACTGAAAACTGTGATGGCATGAATTATAGCAACCTGATCTTTGTATATTTCTCCCAGAGGTATTTTGTGCTGTGATGTGTGGCGATGCGTCGAATATCTCACGTTCTTTACTACTACTACTACTACTGTCGATTCTCCTCCTCTTCCTCCTCCTCTTCCTCCTCTTTGCACTTCACCATACGTACCACCACAAACTCACTACATCTTTCTAGTTTCAAGCTCCCTTCTCCTTTCCTCGCCCTTCCCCTCCTGCCTTTCCTCTCCCTCAATGGAGCCCTAATTCGCCTTACCTGGCCGAGGAAGCCTTTGTTCAGGGAGGAGCCGAAGGGAAGAATCTGAGGGAGGGAGGAATTATGCGAGGAGGGTGGTTACTCTCTCGTTCTCTTTCTCTTTCTCTCTACCTCTCCCTCCCTCTCGTTAGGCAGGCATTGTTGTCCTCACTCTTTCCTTCTCTCTTCTCTCTCACTTTATCTGTTTGCTTCATGGTCTGTCTGTCTGTTTTCCTGTTTGTTTTCCTCTACTTTACCATCTGTCTTTCTCTGTATGTTTATTTCCGTAGATATCTCCTAATGACTGACTTGATCTGTCGTTATGAAGTCTTGTATATTAATTTGCCATTCTCTCTATTTGTCTTTTTGGTTGATAATTTGTCCGGCTGCTTGTCTGTGTATATGGTTGCTTGTTTGTGTGTTTAACCACCTGTGTGTCTGTCTGTCCATTGATCGAGGAGTCAGAGAAGCGATTTGGACTTGGTTGTACATGTTTCCTTTGTGGTACTGGTGTTGTGTTCATCCGTGTCTGTTCACACTTAGATTTTTTTTCTCTTCAATCGTTCTTTTTCCGTTTGTTAATTTTTTGTTTTGTTTTTTGCCTGACCTCTTTCTTTCTTTTTCTTGTTCTTTCGTTTTCTTTTTCTTTTTTCTTTTTCTTTGTTTTCTCTCATTTTCCTAACCTAACCAAGACCCAAAGAGTTAACATATTTGTTCACTCAGTAAATTCATCTATTCTTCCTCAGTAATGAGGCTTTCTGTCTAACAAAAAGGCATCTTTCTTTTTTTATTTTAACAATAAATTTCTTCAGCTCATTCGTGTTTAATTTTCTCTTCTTCTAACCTAAACAGTCGTCATGTTTGTGTACTCAGTAATTTTATATAAGCGTTTTCAGTATTGCGACATCTAACAAAGGGAGTTCTTCTTTGTTGACTTTTTAGTAGAAGTCACTGCGTGTCGTGTGTTTGAAGGTGCCTTAACCTAACCAAAATCCAAACCGTCTGAATTTATCTTTCACATACACAAGTGAGGCTGAGAATAGAAATTTATGCGGGAGTGTTTCGAACTACACCACGATGTACTGGGCAGGTCGAGTCATCGTGAGACTCATGAGGTGTGCAAGACTGGTCAGGATAAATACTAAGTAACAGGAAGCGGTGCCTGATATACTTGTGTTTTAATGGATGTCAAGGAGTTTTCAACTGATTTGCTCTCAGATTTGTTTCGGCTTAACCATTTTGGCCCACGGCTTCAAACGTTCCTATATCCACCTCCCACCAACCCCCATAGTACATTTTTATTATAGAGGCGAAAATGCACTCGCCCGTAGAAGTGCACTTTTCGTATGTAATTTTACTGCAAGCTGACTAGCATGGAAAGAACATTTGAATACATGTTTGGATAATGTAATGCAGTATTTAAAGGTCCTTTCCATACTACAGACAGTATTTGAAAAACTAAATTCGATTTTTCAGATGGCAAAGGTAAACCTTGTTGTTTATAATGAAGGCAGGAATATAAACCAGAAGCCTTGGGTTATAACAACGCACAAGGAATCCAAAAACAATCTTTTGTTGCTGACTGTTAACTGACGTTAACAAATTGAGATTTGCCTGCACAAAACTTCGTAATCTCTTTAACTCGCTAGCATTGTCAATTGACATAACATATCAGAAGAAGAAACTCGTGTTATTAAGTGTTTATCCTTTACCTGACAATTCTTTCAAATGCAGTGATTTTATTAGGACGTCGTATATCAATTAAACCAAGCAACTAGCAGCGAATTTCCGAGCAAAAAGGGCATCTCTGGGCAACCACATTTTCGCCTTGTAAAAAAATAAACTAATCGAGTATAGTGCGTCAGCCAGTCATCCGTTTAGTCTAGTTAGCATCGACCTGCCTTGAAGTCTGTGACCTTGCAAGTACAGTCAGGCGTGAGGGAGTTTGTCATTCTGCAGAAGGGACGCCGTAACTTGGTGGAAGGTAACTACTTCACCGCCGCCCGCCGCCGGTAGAGGGCACCGCCGCCTTCATTGGTCATTCAACGGAGGCAGAACAACTATTAGCTTCCTCGTTAACTGTTGTAGCGGCCGAGAAACTACATAATTGGGTAATTACTGACATCTAATTGCTATTCGGACGTCATCTGCGAGACCTTCCCCCTTCTCTTCCTCCTACTCCCGCTCCTCCTTCTCCTCCTCCTCCTCCTCCTCCTCCTCTTCCTCCTCTCCCATGTCCCACGCCGTAAATCCCATCTCCCACCCCTTTCTCCATCTCTTCCATCCACGCTCAGTAGAATGAGGTGGAGGTGGAGGAGGAGGAGGAGGAAGAGGAAGAGGAGTGGTGTTAGGGGAAAAGGGAGAGTAGAATATGTGATAAGAGTAAGAGGAAAGAAGAAGAGGGGGGACAGGAGGCAAGAAGAGAGATATGGAAGAGTAAAGAACAGAGAAAGAAGTGTAGGAGGGAAAAGTTGTGGGGAAGTGCCGAGAGAAGTGAAGGAGGAGAAGCGGCGAAAGAGAATGAAGGGAAAGGGGAGGAAGGGAGGATGAAGGCGGAGAGTGAGATCAAAGAAAAAAAGTAGCCAAAGAAAAGTTAAAGAGAAGGAAGAGAGGTTGTGAATGAAGGGAGAGAGAGAGAGAGAGAGAGAGAGAGAGAGAGAGAGAGAGAGAGAGAGAGAGAGAGAGAGAGAGAGAGAGAGAGAGAGAGAGAGAGAGAGAGAGAGAGAGAGAGAGAGAGAGAGAGAGAGAAAGCGTGGCAAAACGATGCAAAAGCGCCAAAATTCGTCAAGTCTTGCCTGAACTCTGGCTTGAAAAGAGAAAATTACCCTCACTTTTATTATTTTTTTCTCTCCTGCTTCCTCCTCCTCCTCCTCCTCCTCCTCCTCCTCCTCCTCCACCTCCTCCTCCTCCATAGGGCTCTCATATTCTTATTTGCATTATGTCGTGAGCGCAATAAAAGTGTCTTATTTCCTAGTGTCGCGCTAATATGTTTCACTCAATTATGTTATGACGGTCGCCTCACAAAACTACATTAGCGCCGCCTTGGCCTGTGCTTAATTCCTCCCGCTTATGTTATTACTATTGTTGTTATTAAGTAGAAGTCTAAAGGCGCAGATGAATGTTTTTTTTTTTCGATATTACCAAACTGGAAGCTTTTTTTTTCATCGGGTTAGCTGTTCACTGTTCCTCTCTAATGTTTGATGTCTGTCTGTTTTCCTTTCTTTTTTTTTTTGGTTCGTCTTCCTTTTTTTTTCTTTCTATCTTTCTTTCCTTTCTTTCTTTCTTCCTTCCTTCCTTCCTTCCTTCCTTCCTTCCTTCCTTCCTTTCTCTCCTTCGTTTTTCCTTTCTTTCGTTTCATTTTTTTTCACTCATTTATTCTCTCTCTCTCTCTCTCTCTCTCTCTCTCTCTCTCTCTCTCTCTCTCTCTCCTTCCCCCACCCCCAGTACTCTACAGAGGGTACATAAAAACCGCGTTTCGCTTAATTGTTCGTCTCTGAGAAATGGTTATAATTTGGGAGAATTTTGGCGGCAAAGTCACCAGCCCTCTTGCCTCACTTTTGTCTCCCTCCTCCTCCTCTTTATGCTCTCTCTCTCTCTCTCTCTCTCTCTCTCTCTCTCTCTCTCTCTCTCTCTCTCTCTCTCTCTCTCTCTCTCTCTCTCTCTCTCTCTCTCTCTCTCTCTCTCTCTCTCTCTCTCTCTCTCTCTCTGTGGGAAAATATATATTCTGACATATTTTGTGTACACGATAAATTTATACATGATATTATAAGAAACATATATTTTTAAGAAGGAGTTTAGAATGCATTGAAATAAGAGAAAACTTAAAAAACAGAAAAGAAAAACTTTTGAAAGCACTCTCACAAAGAAATTCAGAAGTAGTGGCATTACATGATATAACCGGAATAATAGTAAAGAAAACATTGTATTCTGGCCCAAAACGGATGGAGATGAAAAGGCCGAGGCAGCGAAGAAGGATCAACACCGCACTTTGGGTTCGGAGGAGAGAATGCCGACGAAGGGAAAGAAAAGGAGAGTAAAGATATGGAGATGAAAAGTAAAGATATGAGGGAAAAAGTAGAGATATGAAAGGAAAAGTAAAGATATGAACGGAAAAGTAAATATATGAAAGGAAAAGTAAAGATGTGAAAGGAAAAGAAAAGACATGAAATGAAAAAAATATGAACCAAAGTGTAGGAAAGTCAGATAGGGAAACATTTGTGAACTGAAGCAAAGCGAAGAAAAGTAAGGGAAAGGAAAATTAAAGAAAGGAAAAGAACAAATAAGGAAGGAAAGTAAAGGAAAGAAAATGGGGAAAGAAACAATAGAAAGCATGGGAGAGCAGAGGAAAAGCAGACAAACAAAAACTAGAGTAAAACGACGTCATGGGATAGAAAAAAAAAGGATGGAATAAAAAAGAAAAAGAAATATGAAAGAACAGAAAAAGAAAAAGGGAAGAGAAGGAAAGGAAGGTCACTATCTCTTACAGTGTCAGTCGTTCCCGTCTCTAGTTTTCTTATTCGAGCGCTTGTCCCGTTTTCTCTTCGGGCTGATAGTGTGTGTGTGTGTGTATGTGTGTGTGTGTGTGTGTGTAGCGGGAGCAGGAATAGGAGTGAGGGGATAAAAGGGACCCGGGTTCGACGAGGTGCCTTTTTAATGAGACCTGGGGCGTGTGGGAGATGAGACCCGGGACCCGCGTGTTCGAGGAGGCCGGGGGGAGGGGGGGGGGCAGGGGGGGAAGGGTGTCGTCGTGCTCTGAATCTGTCGTCAAAGGTGCGAGTTCTTTGGCTGCCGAGTCCCTCCTCCTCCTCCTCCTCCTCCTCCTCCTCCCTCGCCCCGTCAGGTCACGCCCTTTGATCTTGTGTGTGTGTGTGTGTGTGTGTGTGTGTGTGTGTGTGTGTGTGTGTGTGTGTGTGTGTGTGTGTGGCGATAGACGTGCTGTTTAGACTGATAGATAAATAGACAAGCCGTGCTGATAGATAGGTAGACAGATGACAGATAGATACAGGCAGATATACACAGATAGACGGAGAGATAAATAAAAAGGAAGATGCTGCGTAGTTATAAAAGTGGATAGATGGACTTATGGTGTGATAGATAGATAGATGTAAATAGATAGATACATATAGATAGAATGATACAGGCAGTGTGGTGGTGGTGTTGATAGATAAATGGAAATAAATAAATAGGTAGATATAGATAGTTACAGAGAGAGAGAGAGAGCGAGAGTGGTGATGATATATAAATGTATATAGATAGAGACATAAATAGAGAGATAGATATACAGACGGAGATTGCTTGCGGATCAGTGGATAGACTTGTGAATTTACATATGCATCACGTGACCCCCTTACCCCCTAGTGGCACCCCCTCCCCCTCCCCCCTCCCCCCCCCGTCCTTAGCTCGTGATTTATGGATGGAGGTGCTTCGTCCGCCGCCCCGAGACTCGCCACATAAACAAGTGTCATTCCCGCCTCGCTGTAATTGCTTTCCTGCCTTGCTTGCTTGCTTGTCTTTTGCTTCTTCTGCTGGTGGTGGTGTCGCGAGGAAAAGGAAAACGGGTGTGGCTCCTCAGTGCAAGGTTAACTTTGTATTTTTTAGGTGGCTGTTTTTTTAATCTGTTTTTGCTTGCTTCCTAACCTAACCTAACCTAACCTAACCTAATTAATTCCTCCTCGTCTTTCTATTTTACCTCCTCCTCCTCCTCCTCTTCCTCCTCCTCTTTCTCCTCCTCCTCTGTAAGTATAGATGGTGAGGGTCGGTGGGTGGAATATTGTAGGATAGCGTTTTTTTTTATTTCTTCGGCCACTCGACGATGTTTGATAGTTATTGGCAACGGCGGGACTCGAACCTGGATCATGTTCTTTCCCTCCACCTCAGCGGCGTTTTGACCACTCGACCACCAACACTGCCATTAATTTCTTGTCTGCTCTCTTCTGGTCCCTTTCTTGCTTTCTTACCTCAGTTAGGAGGAATTATATGTTGCTATTAAGCTCGAGGTCAACTTTGTGCTTACCTGCGTAGTTAGTTCCACTTTAATAATCGAATGAAAATAATGGAGAAAAGTATCAAGAATCTGTAGTAAGATTTATAGGACAATGAATTTCGATGAAGTTTCTTATATATAATTAATTGAATTTGGGTGATAGTGATGATGATTGTGTGTGTATGTGTGTGTGTGTGTGTGTGTGTGTGTGTGTGTGTGGGTGTGTTTGAGAGAGAGAGAGAGAGAGAGAGAGAGAGAGAGAGAGAGAGAGAGAGAGAGAGAGAGAGAGAGAGAGAGAGAGAGAGAGAGAGAGAGAGAGAGAGAGAGAAACTAGAAGAGAGTTTCGTGTCAAACATTGTGTCGGCTTCTTTGAAACTTTAGTGTGGTTGTGCCTTCCGTGTGTGTGTGTGTGTGTGTGTGTGTGTGTATGTGTGTGTGTGTGTGAACGAACGAACGAGGGGAGAGAGTGTGTGTGAGAGAGAGAGAGAGAGAGAGAGAGAGAGAGAGAGAGAGAGAGAGAGAGAGAGAGAGAGATCAAAGAGAGCCAACCTTAAGCCCCAGTGGTCTATACCCAAAGACTTATTACGGCGTGTGTGTGTGTGTGTGTGTGTGTGTGTGTGTGTGTGTGTGTGTGTGTGAACTGAACTGTGTGTAGGATTATGCTTCCAATTTCAGGATCAAGAACTGCACACACACACACACACAGATAAAAAAAAAGATTGTTGATGGGATAAAATTTTATTAACCTCATTTTATCCCCATCACCAGTCATCTTTGCTAACTCTTCCTCGTAACCTCACTTCTCTTTATTCCTTACTTAACCTCTTTCCTAACCCATTAACTCTATTTTTTTTAACCCTCTAACCTCCCCAAGAAAAAAAAAATAACACCAACCTTGTATATAACCACGCCACAACATTCTCCCTTAAAAAAATAAGAACGAACACAGAAAAAAATAAATGAACGAGAAAAAGAGAGAAAAAAAATATATACCAGGCATGAAAAACGCGGACGATGATTCAGCGCTCTCGAAAAGTTGCGCGTCAAAATATTTCGCGACGTGACTCATGCTGAGTAACTTTAATTAGCGCCAGGAAAGAAAAAGAAAACTCCTCCAATAGTAACGTGGCGGCCTCGTAGTTTGTGTGTTGTTAGTGCTGGGGAGGGGGAGAGGGAGGGGAAGGGATGGGGGTCAGGATAAGGGAGAAGAGGGAGGAGTAGGGAAGGGAGGAAGAGAAGGGAGGGGAGAAGGGGTACGGGGGAAGGGGAGAATAGGTACGAGGAGAAGGGGAGACGAGGGAGGAATAGGGAAGGGGGAGGGGGGAAGGGAAGCGGAGGGAGAAGGGGTACGGGGGAAGGGGAGAAGAGGTACGAGGACAAGGGGAGACGAGGGAGGAATAGGGAAGGGGAGGGGCTGAGGGGAGGGGAGAAGGGGACAGGAGGGCTATGGGAAGAAAGGAAGGGCAAGGCTTTTTCTAGTTGTTTTTATACTTTTCTTCACTCATTCTTCTTATAATCCTTTCCTTTTTAATCTTATGTCCTTCAGTGTCATTCCTCATTTCCTTCCACGTGTTATTCCTATCATATTTCGTCCTTAAGTCAGTCCTTATACCCATTTCCTCCCGTCCGTCCTTTAAATGTTATTCTTTTTTCCCATTCATGTTTTTTTTACTCATTTCTGTGTTTATACCTTCCACTCATTCTCCTTCGTTTACTCTTCCTACATACCGTCCCTTCCTGCACGTTCTCCTTAACTCATACAGGGAAGGGAAGGGGAGGGGAAGAAGAAGCGAGGAATGGACTGGTAGTGGACGGGGGGCAGTAAAGAAAGATAGAGCAGGTAAGGTGGTAGTGGTGGTGGAAGTGGTGATGGTGGTGGTGGAGGGAAGAAAGGAGTTAGGTCTGTAGGTGGGAAGAAAGGTAATGTAGGTAGGGGCGCCTCTCTTGAATACAACCTTAATGAGCCCGATTAGATCCGTTTTGTACCATGGTTGGGTGTGGCGCTGTGGTGGTGGTGGTGGTGGTAGTGATGTGGCTGTGGTAGTAATAGTGCTGTGGTTGCGTTTGTGTGTGTGTGTGTGTGTGTGTGTGTGTGTGTGTGTGTGTGTGTTCGTGTCTGAGCTACTGTCTCGTCTTCTTTTTGGGAATAATTAGTCACAGGATTATGGCAGCCACAACAGCGACATATTGTTCTTCTTCCCTGTTGAGACTGTACTGATGTCCTCACCCTCCCTTCCTCCATTCTTTCATCTCCCCATTGTTGAATATGCTGGTTTCTATCCGCAAATCTTACATATATTTTAAACGCAATGGACCGTATTGGCTATACAGGCAGCGCCACATGTATCCACTCAACTCTAAGCTGTCCTTTCCATAGAGTTCAAGTTATAGACTAGAGTGCGTCTGAGGCTGTCTCAGGGATACACGGCCATGGTGCCGAAATCCCTCCAAGCCGATGATGCACACATTTCAATCCAACCCGATTTCAGTTTTTCTCCATGTCAAATAGTAGGCAGGAAATCGGGTAGGAGTAAAGTGTGTGCAGTCGTTGGCTTGGAGCGGTGGCGGCACCAAGGTCCGGTATTCTGGAGGCAGCTTCAGACGCACTCTAGTACAGTACTTCAATTCTGTGGAAAGTACTGCTTTGACAGTTCACCGACTGACCACGTGTGGCGCTGCCTGCATAGCCAATACGTTCCATTAAATCCCTCCGTTGTGAAAATATCATCTCTTTCACCCCATTCTTACCCTCTTACGCAAAACCCATTCTTACATTATCTTGTGTAGTGAAAATGCTAGTGATTGTCCCAGATTTCTTGCGGTTCTGTCGTGAATTTGATAACTTTTTCACTCACCCCATTCATCATTCATATATCTTACGTTGCGAATGTGGGGTTGTGAGTATGACGCAACCTTTCCTCATTCATACAGATACAGCTGTCCTTTGTCAACATGCTGCTGCCTCCCCCTTTCTCCCTCCCCCTCAAAACCCCCTCGTCAAGTCTGTCATTTCCTCACATATATGCCAGAATTCCTACATATCCTAGTTGCTGCCTGCCCTTCCCTCCTCTCCCCCCTACTCCCCCTTGCAAAGTCTGTCTGGAATATACACGTGCCAGTATCCCAGTATGAAAAGATTCCATTGTCGTACTTCTAAGACCTCTTCCTTTTGTCGGGTGGTCGTGTGTGTCGTCGGTAATCTCCCTGTACCTTCCTTTTGTAGAGCTCTCGTTTTTCCCAGTCCCCCTCCCCCCCGCATCAGGCTTCAGCTGCTTATCTCCCGTGTTCGGTTTTAGATATTCTTTTTACATATTTTTTTCTATTTTTCTCCTTTTTTGATAGTCCTCCCATTTCGATATTGTTCATTTATTTTTCCAAAAGGTTTGATACGTGGTTCGGCTATTATTCGTTTCCCAAAATCTTCGGCGTCTTTGGTATAAATTTCTCAACATCTATTTATGTACTATTTTATTGATTTATATTGCTTGTGGAATGTGTTGTTATTATCCGCAACTATCTGCAGAAAATAGGAAGCAGCTTATAAGAAATTTAAGGGAGAAGAACAGGTTCCTTTATTACAGAGTGTTGTTTCTCGCCTCTGAGGAACGAAATCACATACTAGATACTTAGATACTTATTGGGAACGAAATCAAATACTGGATACTTAGATACTTATTAGGAGCGAAATCAAATACTGGATACTTAGATACTTATTAGGAGCGAAATCAAATACTGGATACTTAGATACTTATTGGGAACGAAATCAAATACTGGATACTTAGATACTTATTAGGAACGAAATCAAATACTGGATACTTAGATACTTATTAGGAACGAAATCAAATACTGGATACTTAGATACTTATTAGGAACGAAATCAAATACTGGATACTTAGATACTTATTAGGAACGAAATCAAATACTGGATACTTAAATACTTATTAGGAACGAAATCAAATACTGGATACTTAGATACTTATTAGGAACGAAATCAAATACTGGATACTTAGATACTTGTTAGGTACTTGTATTTCCTTAGATCTGAAACTTTTATTCCTTGTAGTTAGATACATATATTTTTTTTCATGTTCGATAATCCCCCAAGCAGTTAATTTGACATCTAGTCTTTGAGGGATTATAATTTTTATTCGTCACTGGTTTGCTAGAGGACGAACCATCTTCATATTTTTTCCTGACTTGTCTTTCTATCGTTTAAATTGAGAAGGAAGCGTTTCGAAGGGATATCGATGGGGAGAACCTTTTTTTCTGTAGAAAGTGCATTTTTTCTTGATTTATGTAACATTTGAAAGTTATAATTGTCATTCGCCTATTTTTTTTTTACCCGAGTTTTCATTCATTACCTGCCTTTTCATTAATTTAGGAGAGGAGGAAGTCGGGTTTAAAATGATACCGCTAGGAAGTTTTTTCAGATACTTTTTTTAATAATTTCAATAACTTGCGAGATTTGTAATTATTCTTCGCCGCTGTTTACCGAAGGAGGAGCCGCTATGGAGCCAATTTGTGGGAGAGGAGGTTATTTTATTACATACATTTTTATTTATTGGGGTCGGTAAACAGAGAATGGATTTGAAGTCGTCTCTGAATGAAATTTGTGTATATTTTTTAGTGTCTTTCTTTCTCTGAGTACATTTCTTTTGGTGTTTCTTTTTCCCAGTATTTCTTTATGGTAGTATTCCTTTATGATGGTATTCCTTTGTGTGTGTATTCCTTTATATATGTGTTCTTTTGTGTCAGTATTTCAGCTTGTGTGTGTTTTTTTGTGTGCGCATTTATCTGTGTAGGTATGCCTTTGTGAATGTATTATTTTGTGTGTGTTTCTTTGTGTATGTATTCATCTTTGTGTATATATTCCTTTTTGTCTTTTTTTCTGTATTCCCTTGTATCGATATTCTTTTGTGTCTGTTTTTTCTTTGTATATTTGGAAGCATTTTGTTATTTTTTTCACGTTTTAGAATGTTTTTTTTCCTTTTACGGGGCTTTGGTTTCCTGTTGTGTTTCCTTTAGTTGTGTGTGTCGGCTTGTGCCTTGTAGCGCGCTTTGCCGGCTTTGAGCAAATCCCTTCAAACGCTTTACGCTTCGTTTTCGCCGTTATTTTCTTTTATGGTGTCTTTTTTGTTATACTTTTTGCCATTTTCCGGTATCTTCTTCATCGGTATCTTCTGTATCAATAACGACATATTTTCTTTTTTTTCTGATATCTTCCTGTATATTTTCTTCTTTTCCGTTTCCTCTTGCTTGGATATCTTGTCTTCGTGGCTCCTTTTCCCTGGTACCTTCTTGTTTTTATTTCCAATTTGTTCCTGTTTTTCATTCCTGGTATTTTCCTTCATTCGTTGTGTCTGGTACCTTTTTTTTTCCCTTTCGTATCCAGCGCTTCTTATGGTACCTGATGGTCGCTGCTCTCTGCCATCGCCTCCGCCTCTAATGTTATCTCTTAGCGCTAAATCACGGAAGCTTGAGTAATGAGAAACAAAATCAGAAGAATGAGAAACAAAATCAGAAGAATGAGAAACAAAATCAGAAGAGAAACAAAAACAGAAAAATGAGAAACAAATACAGAAGAATGATAAACAAAAACAGAAGAATGAGAAACAAAAACAGAAGAATGAGAAACAAAAACAAGAATGAGAAACAAAAATAGCAGAATGAGAAACAAAAACAGAAGAATGAGAAACAAAAACAGAAGAGAAACAAAAACAGAAGAATGAGAAACAAAAACAGAAGAATGAGAAACAAAAACAGAAGAATGAGAAACAAAAACAGAAGAATGAGAAACAAAAACAAGAATGAGAAACAAAATCAGAAGAATGAGAAACAAAAACAGAAGAATGAGAAACAAAAACAGAAGAATGAGAAACAAAAACAAGAATGAGAAACAAAAACAGAAGAATGAGAAACAAAATCAGAAGAATGAGAAACAAAAACAGAAGAATGAGAAACAAAAACAGAAGAATGAGAAACAAAAACAAGAAGGAGAAACAAAAACAGAAGAATGAGAAACAAAAACAGCGAAATAGAATAATAATGAGAAACAAAAACTGAAAAATGGGAAACAAAAACAATTAACTAGAAGAAGAATAATGAACAAAATAGAAGAATGGGAAACAAAAACAGAAGAATGAGAAACAAAAACAGAAGAATGAAAAACAAAATCAGAAGAATGAGAAACAAAATCAGAAGAGAAACAAAAACAGAAAAATGAGAAACAAAAACAGAAGAATGAGAAACAAAAACAGAAGAATGAGAAACAAAAACAAGAAGGAGAAACAAAATCAGAAAAATGAGAATCAAAAACAGCGAAATAGAATAATAATGAGAAACAAAAACTGAAAAATGGGAAACAAAAACAGTTAACTAGAAGAAGAAGAACGAACAAAATAGAAGAATGGGAAACAAAAACAGTGAAACATAAAAAAATAATGAAATGAAAACAGAAAAACGACAAAAATACAGCGAAATAGAAGAAGAATTAAAAAAAAGAATGAGAAAAATGCGAAATAGGAGAAAGAACAAGAAAAAAGAATAAAAAAACATGGCAATAAGAAAAGCCAAAAACAAAAGAATGACAAAAAAAACAGGAAAGCAAAAGAGAAGCAAATAAATAAGAGCCCGTTCAAAAAAAAAAAAAGTAAGCATTCTGCAGCGGACAGTAAAAATGCAAATAAAGGAAGCAAAAAGGAAACTATGAATACTTGAAGTCACACGGAGAAAAAATTTAAGCGCAACAAACGTTTAGAATTTATCCCCAGTGGTAGGAAGGAAGAATGAATAAATGTTTAATAATATGAATGAATCGTATCTTAACGCAACGCAGCCAGTCATGCTTGCTCGGAAGGGGATGAGGAGGAAGAAGCAAGAGACTCAGGAACGAAGAAAAAAGTGGTGGAACGAAAGAAGAATAAGGAAAG
The DNA here is from genome assembly GCF_024679095.1 of Eriocheir sinensis. Taxonomy (NCBI): domain Eukaryota; kingdom Metazoa; phylum Arthropoda; class Malacostraca; order Decapoda; family Varunidae; genus Eriocheir; species Eriocheir sinensis. The sequence continues at coordinate 8,527,407 of NC_066543.1, forward strand.
GAGGAGGAGGAAGCGATTAACTCAGGAACGAAGGAAACAATGGTGGAACGGAAGAAGGATAAGGAAAGGAGGAGGAGGAAGCGATTAACTCAGGAACGAAGGAAACAATGATGGAACGAAAGAAGGATAAGGAAAGGAAGAGGAGGAAGCAATTGAGTCAGGAACGAAGGAAACAGTGATGGAACGAAAGAAGAATAAAGGAAAGAAGATGAGCAAGCGATAGACTCAAGAACGAAGGAAACAATGATGGAGAGAAAGAAGAATAGAGAAAGGAGGGAGTGAAGGATGAACGAAGGAAGCAGTGATGGAACGAAAGAAGAATAAAGAAAGGAAGATAGAGAAGCGATAGACTCAAGAACGAAGGAAACAATGATGGAGAGAAAGAAGAATAGAGAAAGGAGGGAGTGAAGGATGAACAAACCGAAGGAGAGGAGAGGGAAGGAGTGAAGGAGAGGAATGAGAAGGAAAAAGCATAGATGAAACGAAGGAAACAGTGGTGGAGAGAAAGAAGACTAAAGAAAGAAGAGAGTGAAGGACGAACAAGCCGACGAAGAAGGGGAAGAAGGAATGAAGGAAGAAAGGAATGCTGGAAAAGAGAAAAAGCATTAGATGAAGCCGATTTTGAAGTTAATGACAAGAAGCATTCAAGTATATTCATGTAGGAAAACGGAAAAAAATCTTACAAATACGAGAGAGAGAATGTATAAATGGAGAAACAAGGATATAGAGAAAACAAGGCAAAGAGGAAGATATATAAATGAGGGGAGGGAGAAGGGAAGAACAGAAGGAAGGGAAAAAAAAGTGGACGGAAGGAAGGAAACAGAAGTAAGCGGTATATCGGGCTTTGAAACTTAAGTATGAAATCAGAGAGACTTATTAGGGGGAGATCGGTATTCAGGAGAGGAGAAAGGAAGAAAGAGAATGGGAATGTAAGGGAAATAGCGATACACAATACGAGCTCATGAAGGAAAGCGACGAGGAAGGAAATGGAAGGAAGGAAGGAAATGCAAAAAAGGAAGGAAGGAAGGAAAGGAAAATGAATGAATGAATGGATGAAGGAAGGAAATGGAAAGGAAGAAGAATGGAAGAACATGAAAGGAAGGAGGGAAGGGAAGGAAAATGAATGAATGAAGGAAGAGAGGAAGGAAATGCAAAAAAGGAAGGAAGGACGGGAATGGAAGGAAGGAAGGAAAGGAAAATGAATGAATGACTGGATGAATGAAGGAAGGAAATGAAAAGAAGAATGGAAGGACGTGGAAGGAAGGAAGAGAGGAAGGGAAGGAAAATGAATGAATGAAGGAAGAGAGGAAGGAAATGCAAAAAAGGAAGGAAGGAAGGGAATGGAAGGAAGGAAGGAAAGGAAAACGAATGAATGAATGGATGAATGAAGGAAGGAAGGAAATGGAAAGAAGAATGAAAGGACATGGAAGGAAGGAAGGAAAGGAAGGAAAATGAATGAATGAAGGAAGGAAGGAAGGTAAGTAATGGAAATAACAGAGGAAGTACATGGAAGGAAGGAAGGAAGGAAGGAAAGGAAAATGAATGAATGAAGGAAGGAAGGAAATGGAAAGAACAAAGGAAGGACATGGAAGGAAGGAAGGAAGGAAGGAAACTGAAGAAAAGAAAAGAAAGGAAGGGAATGAAGGAGAAAGATAAAGCATGCGAGAGGGATTAAGGAAATGACCCAGAGTAAAGAAAAAAAGGAAGGAAGGAAGGAAGTCAATAAAGGCGTGAAGTAACAAGCAAAGGGATTTTTCGAGGAAGTTTTGCAAAGAGTGAAAAAAAAGAAGGAAGGAAATTAAGGAGAACGATAAAGCATGCAAGAGGGATTAAGGAAATGACCCAGAGTAAAGAAAAAAAGGAAGGAAAGAAGGAAGTAAAAAAAAGGCCGGAAGTAATAAGAAAAGGGTCACGAGATTGTTTGAGGAAGTTTTGCAGAGAGAGAAAAAAGAAAAGGAAGAAAGGGAATGAAGGAGGAAGATAAAGCGTGCAAGAGGGATTAAGGAAATGACCCAGAGTAAGAAAAGGCGTGAAGGAAAGAGAAAAGGCATACGAGAGGGAAAAAAAGGAAGGAAATGAAAAGGAAGATGAGGTATGCGAATGGGACTTAGGAAATGACCCAGAACAAAGAAGAAAAGAAGGAAAGGAGTAAAAACGGCGTGAATTAATTAAAGAGAAAAGGCATGTCAGGTGTTTCTAAGGAAGTTCTGATTAAAAAAGTGAGGAAAAAATAAGGAAGGAAATGAAAAGCAAGATGAAAAAAATCACGCAGAGTAAAGAAAAAAAAGGAGGGAAAGAAGTAAAAAAAGTCGTGAAGTAAAGAGAAAAGGCACACGAGACGGTTTTTAAGGAAGTTCTGAAAAAAATGAGGAAAAAATATAAAAGTAAATGAAGAGCAAGATGAAAAAAATGACGCAGAGTAAAGAAAAAAGGAGGGAAAGAAGTAAAAAGAAAAGGCGTGAAGGAAACAGAAAAGGCACACGAGAGGGTTTTTAAGGAAGTGGAACGGAGAGTAACAAATTTGTGGCATAACAGAGAGCTTCCCTCACGCCCCCAACTACACGGAAATTATTATAATCACAAGAGCGATATTTGCATAGATATTAGACCAGGCCTCTCTCTCTCTCTTTTTGCATTTCTTTATATAACTTTTCACATCCTCTCTGCTCTTCGCCCTTTCATTGATCTTATTTCTTTTCTTTCTTTTTTCCATCTTTTTTCTTTTCATTATTTGTTCCTAGGTTTTGTGTCGTTTCTGTCTTTTATTCCTTTTTTTTTCTCTATCCTCGTTTTTATTTTCGTTTTGATGCCGTTTTTCTCATCTTTTTGTTTGTCTGGTTTTTTTTTTTCAGTCTTTGAACAACACGTAAAACAACATTGACTTTCACATCCACCGACATTTTTGGACTTTACTCATACAAACTTTTATTATTAGTGCCAGCAAGATGTTCCGATCTCTCTCTCTCTCTCTCTCTCTCTCTCTCCTCGCTTTCTTTCTTTCTTCCTCTTTTCTTTCTCCTCTCTTTATCTTTTACTTTCTCTCTTCCACGATTTGCTTTCTCCTTTTTCTCCTTTTCCGGGAACGAGAGAGAGAGAGAGAGAGAGAGAGAGAGAGAGAGAGAGAGAGAGAGAGAGAGAGAGAGAGAGAGAGAGAGAGAGAGAGAGAGGAGAGAACACTGATATACGAGTCCAAAAGAGTAGGAGGGGGAAGGAGAGGTGAGAAAAAGCGCAGAGGAGGAGGCAGGAAAGGAACGAGGATAGAAGAAAAAGGTAGACACAAGAGAAAGAAAAGGAGAGAAAAGGATAGGAAAGGAATGAAATAGAGATGAAAGAAAAAGAGAAAAGGCGGAAGAGGAGGTGAAGGAAGAATGATGATTAAAAGGAAAGGGAAGTAATAAGAGGAAACGAAAGAAGGAAGGGAGGAAAGGAAGAGATGGAGGGAGGGAAGGAAGGGGGCTTGTGTGGGGCTAATATTGAATGACCCATCACCTATCTACCTCAACGCCCCCTCCTCTCTCTCGCTCGCTGATAACACAGGTGATAATTAGCACCTGGAGGTCTTTTTGGAACTATTCTTCTGAGGGGACGACTTGGCCCCCTCCCCCCCTTTATATGTGTCCCGTCACCCCTCCCTCATCACCCTTTCCCTGTCCTATCACCCCCTTCTTGGTTCCTCACCCCTTCCTGCCCCATCGCCCCTCTTTCCCCCCATATATGTGCCCCATCACACCCTGCTCATTCACCCCTACCTGCCTCATCACCCCTCGTGTCCCATTACCCTTGCCTCATCCCATCACCCCTTTCCCATCACCCCTACCTGCCCCATCACTCCTGTCTGCTTCATCACCACTTACGTTTTATCTTCCAAAAAATTATGTTGCGTGAAAGGTGATTATTTCTTCTACTTTCTTGTTTGCTTGCATTTTTCTTTTCCTCAGTCTTCCTCTTTTCCTCCTCCTCCTCCTCCTCCTCCTTCGTTTTCTTTTCTTCCCTCTTGTCTTAATTGGCGTCTTCGTCCCTCATTTCTTCTCCCTTTTACTTTCGTTTTCGCTGGATTTGCTGGACTCTTTCTCGTCCTTCTCCTCTTTTTTTAACATCTCCCTCCTGCCTTCTTCGTCCTCCGCATGTTCCTTCTTCCCTTTCTCCAAAAAACATTTCATCCCTTACCGATTCAATTAACTCTCCTTCTTATTCATCTGTTCAAACGGGAAGGAAAAAAGACGGATAATGCAACGAATTAAATGTTAAGCTACAATGACTTTTGCGGACTATAGTATACAGTAGCAGCTTCAGTAATACTTGTTTATATCAATCACCCTCCCCTCAGCAATGTAGGATTTTTACCATTTTTTCTACTCTGATATTTATGAAAGAGGGCATAAGGGACTATTGGAATAGGGGAAGGATGAGAGAGGGAAAGAAGGAGAATGCAAGAAGGGAGGGAAGGAAAAAGGGAGAATGTACGATGAGAGAGAGGGAGGGAGAATGTAAGAATAGAGAGAGGAAAAGGAAGAATATAAGACGAGATAGTAAAGGAGGGAGAATGTAAGAGGAATGAGAGAGAGAGAGAGAGAGAGAGAGAGAGAGAGAGAGAGAGAGAGAGAGAGAGAGAGAGAGAGACAGACAGAGAGAGAGAGAGAGAGAGAGAGAGAGAGAGAGAGAGAGAGAGAGAGAATACGTACAAAATTGCAAGATCTGATTCACCTTCTCCCTCCCTTCCCTCCTCCGTCCTCCTCCTCCTCCTCCCCCTTCCCTTCCCCTACCCCCAGTACCTCGCCCGTAGCAGGAGTCGAGGTCGGGAGAAAGGCGAGGTGGAAAAAAAGGAAGAAAAGGAGGAGGAGGAGCCGAAGAAAACGGAGTCCGAGGAATATTTTTCGATGGCATACCCTCCTGAAGGCACGATAGCGACAGGCGGCCTTGTTCTGGGGGGAGTGGGGGGGAGGTAAGGGAGGGTGGAACAGGGGAAAGGGAAAGGAAAGGAAAGAAGGAAGGAAGAGGAGGGGAAAGGGAAGAAGGAAGGAAGAGGAAGGGAAGGAAAAGGAGGGTGGAAAGGAGAAGAGGGGAAGGAAAGGGAGGTTGGAACAGGAGAATGGGAAAGGTGAAAAGAGGCATAAGGAGAAGAAGGGGAGGGAAGGGAGGGAGAGGAAAAGTGTGCAAGGAAGGGGCAGAAGGAAGAAGTCTTAAGGGAGAGGAAGAGAGACGAGGGGAAAGGTAGGCAGGGAAGGGGAGGAGAAGGAAGAGAAGACGAAAGGAGGGGAAGGGAGGGGGGGGGATGCCTTGAGGGAGATGAGACGAAGGGAGAGAGAGAGAGAGAGAGAGAGAGAGAGAGGGAGAGGGAGAGGGACACGCCCGGAGCTGTGATGCTTTCGTTGCCTCCATCACTTGCCAGCCGCGAGAAAAAAAGTTTGACGGTCTCTGGAGGTCACGTGGGAAAAGAAGGAGAGGAGAGAGAAGGGAGAGGAAGGATGGGGTGAGAGGGATATAAAAGGAAGGAGAAAGAGAGGGATGATGGGAATTGGATAGGAAAAGGAGGTAAGGAGTTAGGGAATGAAGAAAAGTGGGAGGGGGGAAGGGAAAGAAAAGAGAAGGGAGGGAAGAGGAAAGAATGGAGAAAGAGAAGGATCATGGGAACTAAAGGAAAAGGAGGTAGGGAGTTAGGGAAAGAGGAAAGGTGGGAGGGAGGAAGGGAAAGAAGAGAGAAGGGAGGGGAGATGGAAGGATGGGGTGGGGAGACAGAAGGATGGAGAAAGAGAAGGATCAAGGGAACTCTAAAGGAAAAGGATGTAGGGAGTTAGGGAAGGAAGGAAGGTGGAAGGGAGGAAGGGAAAGAAGAGAGAAGGGAAGGAAGAGGGAAGGATGGGGCTGGGGGCATGAAAGGGAGGAGAAAGAGAAGGATAATGGGACCTGGATGGGAAAAGTAGGTAGGAAGTCACGGAAAGAAAAGACTGAAGAAGAAGAAAAAGAGAAAAAGGAAAGAAGAGAAGAGAGGAAAGAGGGAGGGAGGAAGAGGAGGAGGGTGACTTGAAAGGAAGGAGAAAGTGAAGAATGAGAAGAAAAGGAGACAGAGTAAGGGAAGGAAAGAGTGAGGAATGGAAGACGAGGAAGGAACATGATATGGAAAGAGGGAGAATATGGAAATGAGGTAGAAAGGGAGAGAAAACGAGGGAGGGAGTGAAAAATAGGAAACGCTAAGAAAAGATCATACATAAGCAGAAGAAAGAACCCGAACAGTCGCGGCGAAGAAGTGAAAAAAAAAGAGAGAAAACACGAGAATGCTATGTAAAAGAGGTCCTAAAGTTTAAGTAAAGGGCGTGAAGATTAAATAATAAATAAACGCGTAAAACTTGGGCGGACGGGAAAATTTGCATACTGATTTATGACGAAATAAACCCCAGAAAACGGACACACGTAAAAGTTTAAAAAGGAATAAAACGATAAACAAAAAAGAAATAAAAAAAGAGGAAAAAGAAGCATGATAAACAAAAAAGAAAAGAAAAAAGGAAAAAAAGAAGTGATGAACAAAAAAAGGATAAAAAGGAAAAAAAAGTGATGAACAAAAAAGGAAAAAAAAATGTGATAAAAAAAAGAAAGCTGAAGACAATGAAAAAAATTCGAATCATCAGAAAAAAGAAAAGAAAACTGGGACCACGTAAAAAATAATAAGTAAAAAAAAAAGAGGAGAATTTTGTGGAATGTGAAAAGAAAATAATGAGATGGACGAAAGGAAATGGATGAGATGGTGGAGGAGGAACGGAGGCAAAAAAAGCAGGAGAGAAGTTTGGGGTGAGAGCGAGTGAGGGAGAGGAGGAAAGAGGGAGAAGGTGAGAGGTGAAAGAGAGAGGAAGGGAGAGGAAGAGGAGGGAACAAGGATAAAAAAAGTGACATGGATTGCGTCATTAAAGATAAGATGAAGGAAAGAGAAGAGGTTGATGGTGTAAATATCGTATAGGATCCTCTCTCTCTCTCTCTCTCTCTCTCTCTCTCTCTCTCTCTCTCTCTCTCTCTCTCTCTCTCTCCTCTCTCTCTCTCTCTCTCTCTCTCTCTCTCTCTCTCTCTCTCTCTCTCTCTCTCTCTCTCTCTCTCTCTCTAACACCTGGCAAAGAGAGGTGTAATAATGTAAATTGAATTCTTGGCCAAACAACAACAGCCAAAAATCTCACGCGCCGCCGAAAGGAGTCAAGCAGCGGAGAGGAAAGTTTGGGGGAAGAAAAGGCGAGTCGGGAGAGTCAATATTTGCCCCTCGGCGACGCTCTGACACACACACACACACACACACACACACACACACACACACACACACTGCATAGGTAGGTAGGTGTTATTTTTTTTTTTTTTTGTAATGAGGTTTTCCGATAGTTTCTTTTGCTCCTTCTTCTTGCTGTAATGCGTTGATGTACTACCTGTTTGGATTTTTGAGAGTGCTACAAGATGAAGGAATCGACATTGTTTATTCTACACTGGCCATCAGTTTTATCCTTTCCACATTATCTTTATCTTTTACATTGTTAATTTTATCTGTTTCTAAATTACTTTTTTCTACAGTCATAGTTCTGTGCCACACCTTTTCAGTTCTAGTTCTATCTTCTACATTCTCAGTTCCTTCTTCTTCCCCATCAGCTCTACCTATCTTTTACATTGGTTATTAGTTTTTGCAGTCTTATAATACCATCAAGACAATCCCCAGGTCAGGTGGAAAGCGAGGTGGAGCACTGCAAAGGCGGAGAACTGATGCTTGTTGATAATTCTTGCGTCTGGAAAAGAGAGGAAAGAAGGGAGGGATGTAGAGACACGGGGAGAGAGCTTAAGAGATAGAGGGACTGAGGAAAGAGGGAGGACGGAAAGAAGGGAAAAGAGAGGAAAGGAGTGAGGGAAAGTGAAGAGGGAGCAGGGAGGTAATGATGGGGATGGGGAGGGAAGGAGGGAGGAAGGGAGGGGTGGAGGAAGCACACTGATTTGGATGCGTCGTAAAACACTGGTCCGCCGAGCACCTGATTGTGGTCACGTGGATTGATGGTGACAGCCTTATCGAGAGAGAGAGAGAGAGAGAGAGAGTCTGATAGTAGGAAATTATCATGTCTTCTTCTTCTTCTTCTTCATCATCATTATCTTCTTCTCCTTCTTCTTCACCTCCTCCTCCTCCTCCTCCTCCTTTTCCACCATTTTTCTTCTGCTTCTTCTTTTACTTTAATAATTTTGTTTCATTATTATTATTATTACTGTTATTATTATTATTATTATTATTATTATTATTATTATTATTATTATTATTATTATTATTATTATTATTATTATTATTATTATTATTATTATTATCATTATTATTATTATTATCATTATTATTATTATCATTATTATTATTATTATTATTATTATTATTATTATTATTATTATTATTATTATTATTATTATTATTATTATTATTATTATTATTATTATTATTGTTTCACTTCGCCAGGTATGTTACGGACAGGTAAATCTACTTCACTTGGAGACAAACAACGTCATCAGGGGCCGAGTGAGTGTTGGTGGTTTCTGCATCTATAATAATGGGAGCAGCAATGGTTCTTTTCTTTATACTTTTAATTTCTTCTTTCATATATTATTAGTTGTTCTTGTTTCTTCATTGAGTCTCTTTTTCGTTTTTCTTCCTTTATCTCGTATTATTGTTTTTTCCTGCTTTATGGGCGCTTTGTTTTTCTTACTTCATCTATTATTGTTGTTGTTGTTGTTGTTGTTGTTGTTGTTGTTGTTGTTGCTCCATGGTTTTAGAATTGCTAGTGATTTTGTTTTTGTGGCTATTGTTCCTCTTTTTTGTTATTGCT
>NC_066543.1:8541228-8586228 GCF_024679095.1 Eriocheir sinensis
GTAATATCGACGCAGGTGGCAATATTCTGATCCATGTTAGCACAGTTCCCTCCTTCCCCGGCGATAAAAAAGAATATTACTCGCGGATTTAAACTTTTTTGTCTTTTTTTAATCTTTCGCTTGATTATTCCGCGATGATGAACAGGAGGAGGAGGAGGAGGAGGAGCACAATGAGAGAGGAAGAATAGCAGGGAGACTCGAATTACAGGGATTAGAGGGAACAAGAACAAGAGGATGAGCCAAGAAGAGGAAGGGAAGAAGAGAACCTGCATAATCTTCCTCTCCTCCTCCTCTTCCTCTTACACCTCTTCTCTTTCCCCTCTTTCTTTCTTCTTGTTTTCCTCCCCTCTCTGCTCCTCCTGCTTCTCCTCCTCCTCCTTCCCTTCTATGTCTCCCCTCTTTCTTACTTCTTGTTTTCCTCCCCTCTCAGCTCCTCCTCCTCCTTCTCCTCCTCAATTCTTCTTCCTTATCTTCATCATCTCTGTGTTCCTTCATTGGTCTTGCTTCGTGTTCATTACCCTGCTTCCCCTTGCCTTCCCCTCACCTCTCTCGCCTTCCTCCCCTTCCCTCCCTCGTTATAAACTCCTTCTCTCTCCCCTTCATTGCTCGCCTCGATGCCGTCACTTCTTTTCCAGTCACTTCTGCGCCAATTTTCTCTCGGGGTTTCTCGTTTCCTCTGTTTCTGTGGATTTTTACCCTGTTGCTTCTTTCATTCTTTTTTCTGCATGCGTTTGTAACTGTGTGCTGTCCCTGTGTGTTCTTCTCCCTGTAAGAGGCGATCATTTATTCACTCTTGTTTTCCCTGTAGCTTTAATGTTTTGACTCTCCTTTTCTCTCTCTTTTTTTTCCCTCAATGCACAATGTTCACAAGAAATTAAGGGAATGAAGGATGGTAGGAAGGCAGGGAAGCAAGTATTGGTGGGTAGACAGACGCAAACAGACAGACAAACAGTATACAGACAGAAAGACAGACAGAAAATACACAGACAGACAGACATCATCATTGTATCAGGACACCTCTTCTCCCGAAATTGACCTCTCTTTCGGCCACCTCTTTTGATTCTTTTTAGGAGCAGCGAGTAGCGGTCTTTTTTTTTATTATTGTCTCCTTTTTTTGTGCCCTTGAGCTGTCTCCTTTGTTGTATAAAAAAAGACAATACACAGACAGACAGACAGACAGACAGACAGACACACGCCTCTGTCTAAACTCAGCGCTCCACTTTTTTATTTTCTTGATCCATCTCGGGCGTCAAAGAGTCAGACGGGATCCGAACCACTAATTATATACCGCAGATCCATCAGTGAGGGGAAAGGAGGAGGGGAAAGGGAGGGGGAAACAGCTGCTGCTATTTTAATTTCCGTGTCCTCCTCCACCTCGTCCCTCCCTCCTCTTCCTCCCCTTCACACGGTACACCAGACGCATTGAGGCCACAGCAGGAAGGTTGTTATGTAAACTTGTGTGTAAACTTATATTTCTTTAGTAATAAGTTAAATATTCGTTGTGTATCAATTTATCCTCTTCCTTTTTCTCCGTCTGATCGTTCGGTAGTTTGTTTCTTCTTTGTTTGAGGATGATTTTGATGGTTTTGAAATAGTTTTGAATAGTTTGAAGTTTTGTGTTTTTAAGACTGTCTTCCAACCCTTCCTCCTCCTTTAACTTTTTCTTCATTTCTTCCTCCATCCTTTCCTTCGTCTCTCCCTCCCTTACTCCCTTGTATTTCATTTGATTTTCCTCCTGCCTGCTCTTCCATGTTTCCACGTTTCCTCCTCCTCCTCCTCCTCCTCTCCTTTCTCTGGCTCTGTCCTCTTCTTCATCCCTTACTCAACCTTCTCCTCCTCCTCCTCCACCCTACCTACCCTTACCTCTTCCTCCTTAACCTCTTTCTCTACTCCTACGCACCTCCTCCTCCTCCTCCTCCTCCTCCTCACCCTCCCCCTGCTCGTCGTCTTCCTTTCTCTGTCTTAATAATTAGAGGCAGGGGGGGTAGGGGCATCTTTTCTCCGGTTAATAGGGGCCATTAAAGTATGATAACTCCGGGTAATTACACAAGTTTGGGGGTGAGCGCTGCGTCCGGGAATTAAGCGACGCGCCCGGTAACAAGGGGAAACGAGCAGGTAACTAGGGGGAAGGGGGAAGGGGGAAGGAGGATGGGAAGGAGGGGTGGAGTATCTGTCTTGGGGAGGAGGAGGAGGAGGGGTCATTGTGTTGGAGGACGGGGGTGTAAGAGAGAAAGTGGTCCATAGTGGGGTAGGTTAAGTGGTTTATTGTTGGGGAGCTATCTTGGGGGTAGATTGTGAGGAAGGGGAGGTAACCTGGGCTGGGGTGAGGGAAATGGGGAAATACCTCTTATGGGGGTTGCGGGGTGGAAGGAGAGGTGTGCAAGAGGGAAAGTGGTCCATAGTGGGGGAGGTTAATGGGTTTGTTGTGGGGGTGGAGAGGGGGGAGAGGGCTAACCTGGGCTGGGGTGAGGGGGTTAATGTCGGTAGGTAGTATAAGGGGGTGGGTAAATATATAAGTGGGCTGTTATGGGTGAGGTAAGTGGATAGTGGTGAGGGGAGGTTAGTGGTTAGTGGTGGAGTGGGAGGAAAAGGGCCTAGCTGGGATGGAATTGGTGTTGTGGTGGGGTCAAGGGAAGGGGGTAGTTTAAAGGGGAGGGTTACGGGGTGCAGTGAGGGAGGCAACTGAGGGGGGAGAGTACTCGAGCTGTGGGGGAGAAAGTTCGGGAAAGTAGATAACTAAGGGAGGAAGTGAAGTGGTTTGGGGTGAAAGGAAAGATGGAAGAGGAAGGAAGGTTGTTTAGTGGGGAGAGGAAGGATGGCTGTCTGTGGCGGGGAGAGGAAGGAAGACTGTGGTGGGGAGAGGGAGGAAGACTATCTGTGGTGGGGAGAAGAAGGAAGGCTGTCTGTGGTGGGGAGAGGGAGGAAGACTATCTGTGGTGGGGAGAGGAAGGAAGGCTATCTGTGGTGGGGAGAGGAAGGAAGGTTGTCTGTGGTGGGGAGAGGAAGGAAGGCTGTCTGTGGTGGGGAGAGGAAGGAAGGCTGTCTGTGGTGGGGAGAGGAAGGAAGGTTGTCTGTGGTGGGGAGAGGAAGGAAGGCTGTCTGTGGTGGGGAGAGGAAGGAAGGCTGTCTGTGGTGGGGAGAGGGAGGAAGGCTGTCTGTGGTGGGGAGAGGAAGGAAGGCTGTCTGTGGTGGGGAGAGGAAGGAAGGCTGTCTGTGGTGGGGAGAGGAAGGAAGGCTGTCTGTGGTGGGGAGAGGGAGGAGAGGAATGGGGGATGTCTAGTGGGGAGAGGAAGGAAGACTGTCTGTGGTGGGGAGAGGAGAGAGAGAAAGGAATGCCATCTTTTGGGGAGAGAAAGGAAGGCTGCCTGTAATGGGGAGATGAAGGAAGGCTGTCTGTGATGGGGAGAGGAACGAGAGGAATCGGGGCTGTCTAGTGGGGAGGGGAAAGAAACCTGTCTGTAGTGGGGAGAGGAGGGAGAGAAAGGAATGCCATCTTTTGAGGAGAGGAAGGAAGGCTGTCTGTGAAGGGGAGAGGATGAAAATCTGTGTGTTGTTAGAGAGTCTGTAGTGGGGAGAGGAGAGAGAAAAAGGAATGCTATCTTTTGAGGAGAGGGAGGAAGGCTGTCTGTAATGGGGAGAGGAAGGGAGGCTGTCTGTGGTGTTAGATAGTCTGTTTGTTAAGGAAAAGGAAGTCGTGCTGTCTGTGGCGGGGAGATTAACGTTCTATTCTTGTCGACGGGGATGAACAACAGCTGAGGGTCTCTGAAGAAAACGGAGGACGGGGCTTACGAGAGAAAGAAAAGGTAATTAAGGGAGATGAGGAGAGGGGAGTGATGATGGAGATTTTAATGATGGTTTCTCCTTTCATTAACTCCTCCCCTTCCTTCCCTTACCTTCTCTCTCCTCTCGTTTCCTCCCTACTGCTACCTCCCCTCCTCCTCCTCTCCTCCTGTCCCTCCTCCCGCCTCCCCGCCCTCCCCAGATGTTCTCCACTGACTTAGAAATGGCGTAGTTTTTCTTGGCTCAAAACTTAAGTAACTTTTAACAAGGAAAAATCACACGTTCCTCTCATCGGTTCACTTTGGCGTCTGTCTGTGTGAAGCGAAGGAAGGAAACACTGCCTCTCTTCCTTCTCTTTCTTCCTTCCTTCCCTCCTTCCTTCTTTCCTTCCTTCCTTCTTTCCTTCAGTGAGCCCTCCTCATTTATTACTTTTTTTCACTTCGTCCATTTTCTCTTCTAATTCATTCATAAGTTTATTTCTTCCGTCTTTTATTTTTCTTTTTTCTTTACATTTTTCTTTGTTTTTTTGCTTGCTTTCTTCCTTCCTTTCTTTCCTCCTTCTTTCCTCCCTTTCTTCCAATCTTTCTTCCTTCCTTCCCTCCTTCCTCCCTTTCTTCCATTTTTTCTTCCTTCCTTCCCTCCTTCCTCCCTTTCTTCCATTCTTTCTTCCTTCCTTCCCTCCTTCCTCCCTTTCTTCCATTCTTTCTTCCTTCTTTCCCTCCTTCCTCCCTTTCTTCCATTCTTTCTTCCTTCTTTCCCTCCTTCCTCCCTTTCTTCCATTCTTTCTTCCTTCCTTCCCTCCTTCCTCCCTTTCTTCCATTCTTTCTTCCTTCCTTCCCTCCTTCCTTCCGTCCATCAGTGAGTCATTCCTAATTTTTTATCTTTCGTTTCTCCATTTTTTTCACCAGATTCATTTATTACTTTATTTCTTCTGTCTCTTCTTTTTGTTTTCCCTTCCTTCTATCATTCTGTTTCCTGCTTTCTTTCTTCCTTCCTTCATTCTTTCCTTCAGTGAGTCATTCCTAATTTCTAACAATCTATTTCCACTTCGTCCACTTTTTCTTCACCTAATTCATTCATTACTTTATTTTTTTTCCGGATCTTTTTCTTTTGTTACTTCCTTCCTTTTACCCATTGCCCTCTGCTTCCTTCCTTCCTTCCTTTCTTACTTTCCTTTCCTCTTTCCTTTCCTCTTTCGTTAACTCCTTTGCTTATCCCTTCGTTCAACTATTTAATCATCTCTCTCTCTCTCTCTCTCTCTCTCTCTCTCTCTCTCTCTCTCTCTCTCTCTCTCTCTCTCTCTCTCTCTCTCTCCCCCCCTGGTAGAGGAGGAAGGGGAGGAAAGCACCGTTAAGAGTATGTAATGACGAGTGGAAGTTGGAGGGAACAGTGAGGGTGATGGAGGGAGGGAGGGAGGAAGGAAGGACAGCAGGAGGAAATGTAAGCTGGATATGTGTGTGTATGTGTGAGGAGGGGGTGAGGGGTGCAGAGAGAGAGAGAGAGAGAGAACTTTCTTAACCTGTGATATAATTAGCGCTGAACAGGATTTACATTATTTTATCTACGTAGATTCTCCGTTTTAACTTCCTTCCTATGTACTATTAACACACACACACACACACACACACACACACACACACACACACACACACACGCAACGTTAGGAAAGGCCTTTTTCATACACTGTACTACTACCCGCCGAAGATAAAGATGATGATTGTGATGATGGTGATGGAGGGACTCAGTGATACCCTTTGTGGCATCCCGTTGTGTTGGTTGTGGTGTGATCTCCCAGTGTGGTGTTCCCCTGGTGCTGCTGCTGGTGGTGTCTTTGGGCCAGCTGGGTTCATAACACTCCAGGACACAAAATGCACCTTGTAATTGCTCGGCCGCTCTCTGCAAAATTTCAATTCGGCTCCTGACCCAATTTTGCGCTGTGAAGGAAGGTGCTCGTGCCTCCCTTCTCTCCTTCCTCTATCCCTTCCTCCCTCTCTGCCTCATCCTCTCTTTCTCCTCTTCCTCTTCTTTCCATTCTTCCCTCCCTCCTTGATCGGGCAGGTCCTCCCTTCAATTTCGACTTCTTCCTTCCTCTTTGTCCCTCTCACTTTACCTTTCTCTCTCTCTCTCTCTCTCTCTCTCTCTCTCTCTCTCTCTCTCTCTCTCTCTCTCTCTCTCTCTCTCTCTCTCTCTCTCTCTCTCTCTCTCTCTCTCTCTCTCTCTCTCTCTCTCTCTCCCCCCCCCCCAGGATAAGGAGATTCTGGCACTGATTCTCCTCTGCATTTGGAGGACTCGATTCCGTTTGTAATGATTTATTCCGATCCTCTTTTATTCCGGATTCATTTTGCATATACTTTTTTTCCCCCCCTTTTCATTCCGTCTATACATTTTCATATATATATTTTTTTTCACGTCGAACATTTTTGCGTGAGGGGATTTAATTCTTACGTCCCTACTTTTTTTTTATTTTCCTTTTATCTTTTTTTTTAATGTTTCGGTGTTGAGTGAAAGCAGGATAGATATGAATGTCTGTCGGGCGGAGTGACACTTTCCAGCAAAACTCAAACGCGCTTTCATATTTATCGGAACTGACACATTATATTATATTCCCCGATGGCCGAACACGTCACTCGCCTCTCATCCTTGGTCCGAATTGTGAAAAGCGAACCAAATCTCTTTACCGTTGCCGTTTACACCCCCTCCCTCCCACTTCGAAGCCCGCTCACTCACCCATCCCTACCCACCAACCCGCCCACCAACACCCACACTCACTACCCCATCCCTCCTCCCTTCCTCCATTCTAGCAGCATCCCTCCCTCTCTCCCCTTCCCTTCCCTTCATTGCTCTTCTCTTCATCTTCATTCTCTCTCTCTTGTCCTTGCCTTTCGTTCTTTCCTTTCACTTCTCTTCCCCTCCGTTTCCATACTGTCTCCCTCTTTCTCTCTCTCTCTCTCTCTCTCTCTCTCTCTCTCTCTCTCTCTCTCTCTCTCTCTCTCTCTCTCTCTCTCTCTCTCTCTCTCTCTCTTTCTCTCTTTCTCTCTCTCTCTCTCTCTCTTCACTTTGTTTTCCTTTTTGGTCATCTTTTTTTTCCTCTCCATCAGTTTTCCTTCCTTTTTTTCACTCTTCCTTTTCCGTCTCATGCAAACAGTCTTCCTCCCTTCCCTTTAGTCCCCCTCCTTCACTGTTATTTCGCTTTTCCTTAATTTTTTCCATTCTTTTCCATTCTATCTGTTTTTTTTCCAATGCTTGTCTTTTCTTCCTTTTTCTTTTTATTTTCCTTTTCTATCCCTTCCCATTCTTTTTCTTCCCACGGCGTCAGTTTCCTTCCTGTAATATTTCTCCCTTTTAATTTTCTAATATTCCCGTCTTTTCTCTGCCCTTCTCCCGGTCAAACTTACCTTTCTCTACCTCTGTTCTTCCATCCTCACATCTATCTCTTCCATATTTTCCCCTCCTTATGCTTCCCAATACTTTCATCACTCATCCTTTTCGCCTTCTCTTTATTCCTCTTTCATGTATCTCCCTCCCCACTACTCCCCGTAAATCTGTTCCTCCCTCATACACTCTCTCATCCCTCCACCTCAGTCATCTCCCTCTCTCCCTTCCCTCCATTCCATTATCCGTCCTTCTTCCCTCCCTCCCTCCCTCCATCCCTCAATCCCTATCTCGTGCTGGTGCGAGGATTTGAGTCCATATAAGAAATCACACCAAAATATCGGCCAATACTTTTAATATCGCTTCGCCTGCGCCCGTAAAAAGGAAGCGACGGGCGAGTGCTAAGCTTCGCGCCTCTTGTCTTACCATGCGCACACACACACACACACACACACACACACGCACACACACACACACACACACACATTCCCCCCCCCTTCCACACACATCTCCCTCCCTCCCCCCACATACACATTCCCTATCCTCTTCCTCCCCCCCCATCTCCCTCTCCCTCATACTAACATCCCCTTCCTTTTCCCCCCCCACAGACATCCACCCCCCCCCCTTCTCCCCCACTCCTGGATGAACGCCAACCGCCAGCACGACAAACCGATTACATTAGGCCGGAACACATGGCCAATTGACCGGAGAAAAGTGTATTTATTAAATGAGAGAAGATGGGATAAAATCAGGGAGCCGAGAAATGGATTGTCCGGGAAGGATGCTGCGACGGGTTAAAGGCCAGTTAGCGGTGACCGGCGATTGGCTTCCTCCTCCTCCTCCTCGCCTATCTCTTTGTCTCTGCTTATCTGTTTTTCTGTCTGCTTGTGTCTGTCTCCTTACCTGTTTACTTCCCTGTCCTTTGTTTTTATATTTGTCTTTGCGTCTCCTGATTTTGTTTTTTTTATTTTTCTCCTTGTCTGTTTCTTTATCTCTTTCTACCTGGGTTCGTCTCTTGATCTTAGTCTCATAATCTGTCTTTTTGCGTCTGTTTCTTCATCTGTCAGTCTATTTTCGTGTCTTGACCTCTCTCGTAAAGGGTCTGGTGAGGAGTGGTGACGGGAGAAGAAATTTGAAGGATGTAGTAGTGGTTGTAGTTGTAAGAGTATTGGTGGTAGTAGTAGTAGTAGTAGTAATAGTAGTAATAGTAATAGTGGTAGTGGTTGTAGTAGTAGTCTGGAAAGGAAGAAGAGGAGGAGAGTTTAGAGGAGGAGGAGAAGAGACAATGGAGGAAAAATGTAGGTGCAAGAAGGCACTCACCTGGTAACGACGTAGCTTACCTGGAAAATATTGCCTCAGTATGACACCCACACCCACACACGCACGCACCCACACACACACACACACACACACACACACACACACACACACACACACCATCACCACCACCACCACCGCCACCACCACCACCACCACCACCAGCGTCTCGGCTCAAGGAATTTCATAACACAAATTCTGGACGGATCAGAAGAGAAGCAGCCGACCTTTTCTTTTGAGGAGGAAAAGAAGCAAAACGGAGGGCAGGAGGGAGCGAGGGAGGGAGGAAGGAGGGAGACATAGAGGGAGAGAAAGGAAGGAGGGAGATAAGAGAACGAAGGATGATAATGATGAGAGAGAGAGAGAGAGAGAAGTCATAGAACAGGGAAAGCGTTGGAAGAGGAGGAGGAGGAGAAAGAGGAGTAAGAGGAGAAGGAGAGCAAGGGAGAGAAAAAGGGAGTGAGAGAAAACAATAAACGACAAGGAATGGGACACCCGGAGAGCGACAATAAGCAGCAGTTGGAGGCGCTGAGGCGGATCCAACACCATTCACCCTCTCCTCCCCCTCCTCCCGACTCCCTTCCCTCTCTTTCTCTCACTCGCTTTCGTGGGGGGCCGCGGGGGAGCAGGGGGAGGGCATGTCGATCCTCTCCTCAGAACAGCGGGACGGAATCCTTTATTGTTCACGCTCCTAATCCTGTTTCTCCCCGCCAGAGTGGAGTCGGATACCCCGTGAAAAGTATAGAGAGGACGAAAGCTCTTTTATGGCGGCGGTTCTAATCTCCCCTTCCTTAGCTCCCAAACAGAGAGAGCTTTCGGGGGAACTTTTTTATATTCTTTCTTTCTCTATGTGTGTGTATGTGTTTTTGTTTGTGTGTATTTTATTTCTGTTTCCTTTTTTTTTTTTTTTGCTAAGTATTCCGGGAGTCTTGAGATCCTTATGGCGACGTCTGGTTATCCGGATCCGAAAACTCGACGGATTATCTCGGATTCCCTGGTCGAAGAATGGCGGCGGTTGGCGTTTGTAGTGTTTTATATTTGTGTGTAGCGTGTATTCAGGGATATTACTCCTCGATATGTAAATGCAACTGACTATCTTGTTTTTTTTACTTATTACTTGTACTTACTTACACTTATTGACTTGTTTTGTATTTTTATGCAGGGGAGGGGATTGAATTGTTTTATTTTTGTGGGGAGGATTAACTTGTTTTTTTTGTGCTGGGGAGGGGGATTGACTTGTTTTATTGTGGGGGTAGGGTGAGTGACCTGTTTTATTTTTGTGGGGGAGGGGGATTGACTTGTCTTACTTTTTGTGGGAGGAGGGAGATTTACTTGTTATATTATTTGTGCTGGGGAGGGGGACTTACTTGTTTTATTTTTGTGGGGGGAGGGGGATTAACTTGTATTATTTTTAGTGCTGGGGAGGGAGATTGATTTCTTTTATCTTTTTGTTATTTTTTTTGTGGTGGAGGATGAGTAGAAACAGTTGGTAGTAGTGTTGATGGATACAACTGACCATTAAATCCTCAATATGTATAGATACAGTTGACATTATTATACTTTCTACTTGTATTTTGTATTGTTTTATTATTTTTTTTGGAGGGGGTAGGGGATAGAAAAGAATGTTGGTGATGATACTGTTGAAGGATACAGTTGACTCTTTAAATCTACCCGGAAATTAACTCATACCACGAGATGTTGTTTAATGTCTTTTTTTACAGTAAAGGAAGCAGCTCAAGGGCAAAAACGGACAAACAAACAAACAAAAAATGCCCGCCAGCCGCTGCTCGTGTAAATAGCATCGATTCAAAGTTGTTATTGAAAAAAAAAAAGCTGCATCAGGGCACCTCATGATCCTTCTTGGGGGTGGAAGTTTTTTTTAGCGTATACGCGGACGCCACTTAGCGCTGTGTTTGATGTTTGTCGGGCGAGGAGTAAATGTTAACGAGTGGTGGCGGTGGTGGTGGCGGTGGTGGTGGTGGTGGTGGTGGTGGTGGTGGTGGTGGTGATTACGCTATTATTATTACTATTTTTTTATATTATTGTGATCACCATTATTATTAGCATTACTATCATCACCATCGCCATCATCATTACCTCATTCGCGGAAGCCATGCGGATATGCACCTCTGCGTAATGCCTTCGTTGAAACATGGCCGCAAAATATACATTCTCGTGCCGGAACAATGGTCTAAACACCCACCTTATTCAGCCGCATGTATACAGAGCTGCAGCGTGTATAGCCGTGCATGGGGTGTAGGTGTACGGGCAGCCCCACGCACGCCCCATTCACCTGCGTGCCGCCAACAGGTGAGCGAGTAACCCATTGTTTCGCCTCACCTCGTTACATGATTTTGCTGGCCGCTATTAAGTGAGATGAAAGCAGCGGCGGCCTGTCCCTCCCTAATTAGTACTCGTTAACGTGGGATTTTGTGTCGGAGCCCCATAAAGGATTATTCTTAATTATCAATATTAACCTACAGGTGCACAGGTGTGGTGGGAGAGAGGGAGAGTCAGGGAGAGCCGGGAAGGCAAAAGAGACAACATAAATCTTAAACGTGCACATTAACCAGTCTTGTAACTCTATTGATGAGAGAGAGGAAGTCAAAAGAGACATTAGGAATCTTAAACTTGCAAGTAAATATAAACAGACAGACAGACAGATAGATAGATAGATAAAGATATACATAGATAGATAGACAGGTAGATAGATAGTTCCATGGTATTGTGTCCTTTAAGAATTGTGAAGAACTAATGGTACAGAGGCGACAAGTGAGGCCGTGCAGGACACAGTGACGCCCTCTGCACTACCTCCTGCCCTGCCCTTCCCTTCCCTTCGTTCTAGGGTTAAGGACAAGCGGTATTGGGCAACAAGTGTTTATTCCAAGTACAGGACACATTGACGCTTGCTGCCCGCCCTGCCGTCAAGTCCGGAACCTGTTGAAACCTATCATGGAGCGGCAAGGGGAGGGAGGGAGGGAGGGAGAGTGAGGGGAGGGAGAAAACAAGCCATACATATCAGAGCAGCAACACCATGACTGCCCAGTATTGATGACGCCGCGAGCCCTGAGTCAACTAACGGATGGCCGGCGATCATTGGCTCCCTATAGACAGTAGCGTGTGATTAGCGACCATTTTAACCAATCAGCAGGCGGCTAACGCGCACTCTGGCCGCGTGTGTGTGCGTCACTCTGTCACGGTATCCTCTGCTAAATTATCACTCTGCAATATTCATGGATTTTGACGAACTGCACTAAAAATTGAGTTTGGTGCATCCATCACGACGCAGATTTGAATAGAGTGAGTGTTGAAATATTCAGCACTGCCCCTCCCTCGTCCTCCCCCTCTTTCCTCTCTCCCTCCCTCTCCCCCACTCTCCCATCCCTCCACCTGACCACTCTCCCTCCCACCCTTTCCGTAACTCCCTTCAATTCCACTACAGCATAATTCTTCTGCTTCTTCTCCTCCCCTTCTCGTTCTCTCCCCTTCCCTCTTCTTCCTCTTCTATATCTTTTCGTCTTCCTCGTCGTCCTCCTCTTCGCTATTCACCGACCTCTCTTCATCTACTCTTGCGACACTTCTCCATTTTTTTCTCTTGTATTTTTACTTGCATGTTTTCTGCCACCAGTGTAGATAATTAGTACCTCACGGATTTGTAGGAAAATAGGACAGTGTGAATTTTAGGGGAAACAGAAATAGCCAAGTACTTTTGATTTTGAAGGAGTAGCAGAGGATTTTTTTTTTTTTTTTTTTTTTTTTTTTACGAAAGCCGATTGAAAAAAAAAAAAAATCCCCACCAGTGTACTCGTTGACCTGACTGCTGGTACGGTAGCTTCATTCTGTGGATAAGAATTGTGTTTACAGAAGCGGAAATTACTCGTTCATAGACAGATAGGTAAATAGATAGATAGATACCCATTCATCGGGAGGAAGAAAAGGAGTAATATTAGGAAGAATACGAAGGAGATTAAAAAAACTTCAAGGGACCTAAAAACGAATCTCAGCCGATGAAAAGTAGAATGGAAAAGGAGGAAGAAAAAGGAAAATAGGAAGACAGTGTGGTGTTGGTAGTGGTAATGGTGGATGAAAACAATGACTGTCACTCACACTCATCACCCCCACCACCACCACCACCCAAACACCACTACCACCACGACCACCTCCCCCCAAACACCACCACTACCACCCCGACCCCCGCCCCCCACCCACCACCCCTGCCACCACGACCACCTCCCCCAAACACCACTCACTACCACCACCACCACTACCACCACGACCACCTCCCCCAAACACCACCACTACCACCACCACCACCTCCCCAAACACCACCACGACCACCTCCCAAACACCACCACGACCACCTCCCCCAAACACCACCACTACCACCACGACCACCTCCCCCAAACAACACCCCGACCACCTCCCCCAAACACCACCACTACCACCACGACCACCTCCCCCCAAACACCACCACTACCACCACGACCACCTCCCCCCAAACACCACCACCACCACCACGACCACCTCCCCCCAAACACCACCACTACCACCACGACCACCTCCCCCCAAACACCACCACGACCACCTCCCCCCAAACACCACCACTACCACCACGACCACCTCCCCCCAAACACCACCACTACCACCACGACCACCTCCCCCCAAACACCACCACTACCACCACGACCACCTCCCCCCAAACACCACCACTACCACCACGACCACCTCCCCCCAAACACCACCACTACCACCACGACCACCTCCCCCCAAACACCACCACCACCACCACCACCCCCCCCCAAACACCACCACCACCACCACGACCACCTCCCCAAACACCACCACACCACCACCTCCCCAAACACCACCACCACCAACACGACCACACCCACCCCCCCAAACACCACCACCACCCCCACCACAACCACAACCCCCACCACCCGCACGACCACCTCCCCCCAAACACCACCACTACCACCACGACCACCTCCCCCCAAACACCACCACTACCACCACGACCACTTCCTCCACCCCACCCCACCACCACCACCACCACCACCTCCCCCCAAACACCACTACCACCACCACCACCACTTCCCCGCACCCCTCCCCCCCACCACCACTACAACCTCTCGAGCCGCAAATGCACAAAGTCGATGCCACTCCGCGTCCCTCATTCCCACAACCCATAAAAGTCTGGGTCTAATTTGGAGGCTGTTGTGACGGCCAAACATGGAGGGATTTTGTAGGTAATGAGAGTGAACTACGCCTTTTATATTTCTTTCTCTCTCTCTCTCTCTCTCTCTCTCTCTCTCTCTCTCTCTCTCTCTCTCTCTCTCTCTCTCTCTCTCTCTCTCTCTCTCTCTCTCATTAGATCAAATAAAAGTAGCAGTAATATAAAAGGGAAAATTTGTTGATGACAGATGCAGCTTAAGTAGTAGTAGTGGTAGTAGTAGTTGTAGTAGTAGTAGTGGTAGTAGTAGAAATAGTAGTAGTAGTAGTAGTAGTAGTAGTAGTAGTAGTAGTAGTAGTAGAAGGAGGGTTTAGCCACCTCGTTTACCTCACTTTCTCTCTCTTCATTGTTTCAGTAATTGAGTTGATGCGCTCCTCCTCTCGCCTTGTTTTTCGTCTTTATTTTTGTAGCGCTGACACACACCGACAGACAGAGCGGCAACAGGGATGGTAGACTCACAGATGCGTTGAGTTCTAGGCTCGAAAACATCTTTACGGGTGTTTAGGGAATGCGTGGCCGAGGGGATACACACAGCAATGCATGTTAACGCCAGAGACAGTCCCTCCACCTCTCTTCACCTGCTGAGAACACTGAAGGTAATGATAAGCTAGGCGGCAAGGGAAGTGTTGTTTTCTTTTCTTCTGGTTTGTTGTGGTGGTGGGGATTATGGCGGTGATATCTTCAATTGGTGGTGCTTGCTTGTTTTCTTTCTTCTCAACAAGCAAACATAAGTATTAGTTGGGAGCGTTATTTTTTTTCTTACCTGGCATCACCTTATTTGGCGAAGATGAGTCTCTGTTTGTGTGGTTTCTTTTTATTTCTTCGACATCAGCTAAAAGATATATTTACTCTGTACACTACCACCTCTTTTTCCTTCTATTTCCTCCATGTCTGTCCATCCAGCTGCCCATCTCTCTCACTTTCCCACCGTCCCCTCCTCCTCCTCCTCCTCCTCCTCCTCCTCCTCCCGTACTCTGCCACGACCCTCCCTCCCTCCCTGTCCTCCTCAATCACCTGACAAATCTGGCCAATCAGACGTCAGTATCAGCGGAGGAAGGCCGATAGGTGTGCTGTGGTGGTGGCGAGGTGGTGGAAGTAGTGGTAGGAAAGTAGCGGGCGTGGTTGTGGCAATAGTAGTAGTAGTAGTGGTAGTAGAAGTAGTAGTAGCAGTAGTAGTAATAGTAGTAGTAGAAGTAGTAATGGGAAAGTTTTTGTACTGAACGTGAGTGTGGTAGTAATAGTGTTTGTCGTGTGTGTGTGTGTGTGTGTGTGTGTGTGTGTGTGTGTGTCTTACCCTCAGATGATTATTATTTGCTGTGGTGAAGAAGAGTTTCCAGAGGCTGAGTGTGGCGGTGTTTGTGGCGGCGAAAGATGGATGTTGGCGCCGGTAAGGAAACTATTGAGCCTCAGGAAGCGTAATAACGTGACGCATGCGGCGGTGTGGACATGATGGCGTTGATGCCCTGGCTACTGAATTTTTTTTTTGGTTTCACTTTCTATCACCATCTCTCTCTCCTCCTTCCAAGCTTTGTCCTATTCTCCCTTGTGTTTCTTTCCTCCTTGTGGTACTTCTCTTCCTGTACTTTTTCGTTTTCTATGGTAATAATGATAAAAAAGTAATAATGATAATAAAAAAATAATGAGAAGAAGAAATGTCGTGTTGGCGTGAATGCTGTGTTAAGGTTGAACAGTGTTGTAGAAGGTATTTAAAGTCTGGTTGTTATGTGCCGAGATTTTAACATAACGGAGAATGTGAAAACGTATCACTCGGGTGTCTTTTATTATTATTATTATTATTATTATTATTATTATTATTATTATTGCTTTTGTTTTTGTTTTTGTTGTTGTTGTTGTTGTTGTTATTGTTGTTGTTTGATTTCCTCCGTGACTGAAAGCTTATGCGCGCCGTCAGCCAAGAGGAGAAAAATGATGATGATGATGATGATGATGATGATGATGATGAGGAGGAGGAGGAGGAGGAGGAGGAGGAGGAGAAACACTGTTAGTCTGGCGTCTCCAAATTATTCTCGTTAGGAAATGAGGTGGAAGTCAAAATTGCTGATCTCGGTCTAATGTTACTCGTTTGGGGGGGATATATTTCTCTCTCTCTCTCTCTCTCTCTCTCTCTCTCTCTCTCTCTCTCTCTCTCTCTCTCTCTCTCTCTCTCTCTCTCTCTCTCTCTCTCTCTCTCTCTCTCTCTCTCTCTCTCTCTCTCTCTCTCTCTCTCTCTCTCTCTCTCTCTCTCTCTCTCTCTCTCTCTCTCTCTCTCTCTCTCTCTCTCTCTCTCTCTCTCTCTCTCTCTCTCTTTTTCTAACATGGGCAACACTTAAAAATCACCATCACCAAATTAGTTAAACACAAAAAAATGTATAATTTATTTTTTCTCCTTTATATACTCTTCATATCTCCTTCCCCTTCTTTCTTTACATTCTTCTTAGATTTGCAATATTCTTCTATCTTAAAAAAAATCCTCCTTTATTCACTCTTGAAACCTCCCTTTCCTTCTCTCTTTACCTTCTATCAAGATTCATAATATTCTTCTATCTTAATATTCCTCTTTTTTTTCTGAGGTGTTGATTATTTAACATGTTTTTAAATGCCAGTGCAACTTCGCCCTTTTCAACCCGCATTCTTCTCTTCATGTTCCCTCTGGTTACTTCACACACACTATCTCTTCTTCACTCACTTTCCCATTGCATTTTCTTATATTTTCCCTCCTTTTTTTATATATATTAATCAACATGCTTCCAGGTCTTGATAATGCCTCGTCCTTATCGCCTATATTTTTCTCTTCTTCTTCTTCCTCTCCCTCCTTCATGCCAACTCCTCTTCTCTCTTCCCTATCCACCGTGCTCCTCTTCTTTCCCTCTCCATACGCCTTGCCTCATTGCCCTCCATATACGCCTCTTTCCCCTTCACCTCTGCGCGCTGCCCCTTCACGCAGTGCCCCTTGGCGTCGCTTGGGGCACCCGCCGGTAATGAGGTCAAGATAAGGATAGAGGTGTCAAAAACTACCAAAAAAATCGAACCTTTAGATAAGAAACTTTTACTGTCTCCCGCTGGCCCCTCCTCTTCTTCTTCTTCTTCCTCCTTTTCTTCCTCCTCCTCCTCCTCCTCCTCCTCTTATTTGTTCTCCTTCTCGTTATCTTCTTTCTGCACTCTCTCCTCCTCTTCCCCATTCGTCACCACATATTTCTTTTTTTTTTTCCTTCTCCTTTTTTCTTAGTCCCTTTTCTTGTCTCTCTATTTACTTTCTCTTCATATCCTTATTCTTTCGCCTGTTTCCCTAATACGCCATCATCTGCCTTCTCCTTCTCCCATTCTTTATCCCCTCCTGCTACTCCTCCATTTCTCCTCCTCCATCCTCTCTCCCTCCTCCTCCTCCTCCTCCTCCTCCTCCTCCTCCTCTTCCGTTTTCCGCCCTTCCTCAGTTCACGCCACTAAAAATATTGAGGGTGGCAGCATCCCAACTTTCGGTATCGGACGTAATTAATGTTTTCTTGACGGGAAGTGATTGGCGGCGATAATGAGGCAACTTTATTTTGTCTGTATATCGTGTGGGCCTTGCTAATGTTTGTTTCTTCAGTAGGGTTACGATGTGTGTTTGTTAAGTGTAATGTATGTGATTTTTTTTTTTTTTGGAGGGGGGTCTTCTTCTTCTTCTTCTTCTTCTTCTTCTTCTTCTTCTTCTTCTTTTTATTCTTATTCTTATTCTTATTCTTATTCTTATTTTTATTCTTATCATTATTTTTATTATTATTATTATATTATTATTATTATTATTATTATTATTATTATTATTATTATTATTATTATTATTATTATTATTATTATTATTATTATTATTATTATTATTATTATTATTATTATTATTATTATTATTATTATTGTTATTATTGTTATATTTCTTATCTATTTAACATGGAATTAATTAGCGGCCCACATCAATAATTCTTGTGCTACATAAAACCATGTGTTTTTTACTGCAGTCTATCTGGAGCAGGGCCGGTCAGGAAGTCTTTGTTGTTAATTTTTTTTCCTGTTTGGTTTTAAAGTTGGCATAGTTTGATATAGGCGTTTCGTCCTTAATTTGTATTCATTATTCCTTTGGTCCTTTTAAGTTGCGTCCTACATATAAATTTGTCATGACATAGTTTAGTTTTTTAGTCCATGACCTGCATTCGTATTCCAAGGCTGTCATGATATCCGTAACTTCACAACATTTGTTTTTTCCTCACCTGCATACCTTACCGCCGGAGGTCTTGTCTTATTAACTTACGAATTTAATAAGTGACACAAAAACTCGGTCACCCAGATTCCTGTTTTCATTTTTTTGACTGCATGTTTCGCGCTCGACTCATCCACTTCTCGGCCCCACTTGTTTTTCGCGGGTCGCTTTACGTCACTGTCCCTGTTTCTCACGTCCTGATGCCTCGACCTCCTGACCCGGTATTTGGTTATTATGCATATCCAGGTGTTTTTCTTGTCTGCTTCCCGATTGTTAGTCAGCTCAAAATTTGCCGTAATTGTGTATCTACCTTGTTAAATTAATTTTGTCACACACACACACACACACACACACACACACACACACACACACACACACACACACACACACACACACACACACATTACGTGAACTGATCATGAGTCAATCAGACGCTCAGCAGGACCACTACGAGGGTGAGACTGGTATTATCGAACATACTTACTTACACACACACACACACACACACACACACACACACACACACACACACCACTACCACCACCACCACCACAACAACAACAACAACCATCATCACAACCATTATTTACCCCTTCCTTACTATTACGGAGAGAGAGTTTCCTTACTTTACTAATGAACTGCTTTCGGAGCGTGGGAAGCTGGGGGAAGGAGAGATTGTAGATAAAAGGTGACGAGAGAACAGAGAGACAGAAAGAGATTGGCACGCACGGGAATAGAAGCCTCGACAAAAGAAGATAGAGGCATAAGAGAGAGAGAGAGAGAGAGAGAGGAGGGAGGAGGGAGGAACGGAGGGACGGATAGCAGGTGGCTTTCCTGTCCTTAGCAGATGAGGCGGTTCGACCAGAATTCACGGGAAATTTGATGTTCCGGCTGTAATATCGAACTTTTTAATCCACCTCTCGCACGCCACATCCAACCTCAGGAACGATTACAACCACCCTCACACCCTCACGCCCACACCCACCCACACTACCGTTACTTTGAGGCAGGGGATATGCGGGGAGTCGATCTAGGGTACAGAGCAAGGCACGGGCGAGGCAGCGAGCAGGCACGGACGCAAGCATTCGAGACTGAACGAAACTCTAAGGGAAGGTGTGGCCAACTCAAGTCATTTGCATACACCAGGAGGTAGCAATGTTTTTTTTTTCAGTCTCACTTTATATTTTCATTTGTTGGAGACAGTTGCGATGTATTTTTTCCCCGGTATTTCCTATCCCTCCCCCCGCCCCTCCGCCCCCTCGCAGGTCCTTCCCCTTCCTCCCTCCTTCCTCCTCCTCCGCCTCCGCTCTTCCTGTATTTTCTGTTTTCCGGTCTGTTTCTCTTCCTCCTTCTCTCCCTCCCTCCTTCTCTGCCTTTTCTTCTCCAAATATGTTTGTTTCTTATGCTGTTTTTCCTCTTCCCCTTCTACTTTTTCCTCCTCCTCCTCCTCCTCCTCCTCCTTCTTCTTCTTCTTTCCTATGTCTTCACTTCTTCTTCCTTCCCATCTTCGTATTCTTTTCATTAATTAAAACCTCAGTACTATAAATTTGAAATGACGAAAAGATGTCAATCCACTTCGCTGAGAGAGAGAGCACCAATCCTGTTTGGCATAATAAGAAAAAAAAAAAAAAACTCCGCTCCGTCTCGAGTCTAATCACGGTGATGGATGAGCAGGATTAGGTCATACGTACTTGCGGCTCCCAAAGTGAAAATCTTTTCTTTCCTCCGTAATCATATGGAGCCCAAATCTCAGTTAATTTGTGTGTGTGAGTGCGTGTGTGTGTAGGGCGGGGGTGGGGTGGGGGGAGGCGCTTTTGTGTGTGTGTGTGTGTTTGTGTGTGTGTGTGTGTGTGTGTGTGTGTGTGTGTGTGTGTGTGTAAAACTAGTCAACTAAAAAATCTTTGCTGCTTAATGTAACGTTCCCAGGAAAGATAATTAAAACGATATATGTATTTTTAATGTTTTTTTTTTTCATTTTATGCCTCTCTCTGTCTGTGTCTGTCTGTTTGTGTGTGTATGTGTCTGTCTGTTTGTCTGTCAATCTGTGTCTGCCTATCTATATGGCTGTCTATCTTCCTCTCTTCATCCCTCCCTCTCTTCCTCCCTCCCTCCCTCTGTCCCTCCACCCCCTTCCCTCTCTCACCCACAATCACCAACCAACCATTTCTCCTCCGTCCGCATACTCGCTCTTCGTAAACAATCAATTATTCCTTCGATACCACCTTCAAGAAACCGCCTGCTTAGTGTCCTTCAGAATATTTCCGACACCTATTTATCCCGCCCAAAATTTCCCTATACTCTTGCCTTTTAAGACTTCAATAGGCTTAACATCAGGCAATATTTTCCCTCTTAGCTCATCCCTCTCGACTCTGAAAGCCATCAACCCACCACTTTCCTCTACTTTCCTCCAAAGCAACAGCCTCTCTTCTTTCTCCTCCTCCTCCTCTTCCTCCTTCTCGTCTACTCTCCTTCCTCTTCTTCTCTCATCCCTAAACTCCTTCCCTTCTTCGTTCTTCCTTCCCCTCCCATACCTCTTCTGCCTTCTTCTCTTTCGCCCTTCGCTCTTTTGCTACTGATGATCTCTTTCCCCTTCGCTCCTCCTCCTCCTTCTCCTTATCGTGGTTCTCTTTCTCCCCCTCCCGCTTTAGCTCCTCTGCGTCCCCCTCTATTACCCGCTAACCTCTTTACTCCCCCATCCTCCTCCTCCTCCTCCTCCTCCTCCTCCTCCTCTTATCCCCTCCTACCACCTCCTCCTCCCCCCTCTCCCCTCCCTCTAGTACCGACCAATAAACTATGTAAAATTCTCGTCAAAACTTTGAGAACAAGAGGATATTTTGGCCTCCGCTTTGATGTCAATATTAAATCCGGCGCGGGTGTCTTTGAGGCCGCCACTCGGGCTCTCCGGCGCCATTATCTGTGCATCGGACGGAGGTATAGTATAGGCGCCTCCCTCCCTCCTTTCCTCTCTTAATACCTCCGTCCTCCCTCCATCCGTCCCTCCTTTCCTCCTTTCATCCCTTCGTCAGACCGTTTTTCCCTCCCTCCCTCCATCCCTCCCTTCCTCCCTCCATCCTTCTCTTCCTCCTTCCATCCCTTCGTCAGACCGTTTTTCCCTCCCTCCATCCCTCCTTTCCTCCCTCCATCCTTCTCTTCCTCCTTCCATCCCTTCGTCAGACCGTTTTTCCCTCCCTCCATCCCTTCCTTCCTCCATCGTTCCTTCTTCTCCTCCTTCCATCCCTTCGTCAGACCGTTTTTCCCTCCCTCCATCCCTTCCTTCCTTCATCGTTCCTTCTCTTCCTCCTTTCATCCCTTCGTCAGACCATTTTTCCCTCCCTCCATCCCTCCTTTCCTCCCTCCATCCTTCTCTTCCTCCTTTCATCCCTTCGTCAGACCGTTTTTCCCTCCCTCCATCCCTCCTTTCCTCCCTCCATCCTTCTCTTCCTCCTTCCATCCCTTCGTCAGACCGTTTTTCCCTCCCTCCATCCCTTCCTTCCTTCATCGTTCCTTCTCTTCCTCCTTTCATCCCTTCGTCAGACCATTTTTCCCTCCCTCCATCCTTCAATTCCTCTTACCATCCCTTCGTCAGACCGTTTTTCCCTCCCTCCACCTCCCTTTTTTCCTCCTCCCATCCCTTCGTCAGACCGTTTTTCCCTCCCTCCACATCCCTCTTTTCCTCCTACCATCCATCCGTCAGTCCGTTATGTTCCTCCCTTCTCACTATCTCTCTCTTAATGTCTACGTCCTTCCTCCACCCCTCCCTTCTTGTCTCTATCCTTCCGTCAGACTGTTTTTTCACTCATTTCCTCTCTCTCTCTCAATACCTCCATCCTTCCTCCCTTCCTCCTTTCGTCCCTCCCATCTTTCCTCTATTCCTCCGTTATGCCGTTTTCTTCCCTATCTTCTTCTGTCCTTCTATTTGAATTGATGTATGTTTCTCCCTGCTTTCCTTCTTTTTTATTACTTTTGGTGTGTTCGTTATCCCATCATCCCTTCTTTCTTCTTTCTCTATCATTGTTTTTGTTCTTTTAATATCCCTCCATCCCTATTTCCTTCTCCCCTTCCTTCCTTCTCTAACTCTGTCCCTCCCTCCATCGGTCTCTCCCTTTATGTACAGGCGTTTCTTTCTATCCTTCTGTCTATCTATTCCTCCTTTCTCTCCACACGTCAATCCACACATCATGTTCTTGGAATCTCATCTTGATCTCCCTCCTTGTCCCAATCTACCGTGCCTACCGTTTCTCCTTCTCTCCCCCTCTCTATCTCTCCCTCTATTCATTCTATTGTCTCCCTCCTTCCCTCCATCTGCCCTTGATGATTGTATTTCTCCCTCCAATCTTCCCTGGTTTACTCCCTCTCTGCCTTCCTTCACTGTCTCCCTATTTCCTTCCATTCCTCTGTCTTCCTCTGATCTTGTCCGTCTATCAACCTGTCCATTTAGTTCGTCCTGATCCACCTATTCTGTCTCTCGTAGTGTCTTATTATCTATCTATCTATCTTTCTCCTTTTCTTCTCATTATCTGTCTTTTCTCCTTTTTCTCCTTTTCTCCTTCTCTTCTCCTTTTCTCCTTTTTTCTCCTCGTTTTCTCCTCTTTTTCTCCTCCTTTTTTCTTCCTTTCTCCTGTTTTTCTCCTCCTTTTTTCTCATTATTTATATTTTCTTCTCTTCCTTTTCATCTTTCTATCCATCCGTCCATTAGCTTATCCATCAATCTATTCCTCCTAGTCTGTCTCTCACCGTTTCTTCTTCTCGCAACCATTTTCTTTCTTTCCTTCATTCTTTCTTTTGTCTTGCCATTTACCTTTTGACCCACTGTCCAACATTTCTTTCATCCTCATCTTATTTTCCCCCTTCCAACTTCCTTGCCTCCCTCCGTCTCCACCTCCTGCCACTACTCCACTTATTTCCCCGTGTCAATTTATCTCAGCCTTTCCTCTTCTTTTCATCATATAGTTTGTTTCTCCCTTCTCTTTTCTTGCGTTATTTTCTCCTATCTTATATTCTAGGGGGAGGCGTTGGTGTTGATGTTATACTGTGGTGGTAGGAGTGGTAGTGGTGAGCTCATACTGTGGGGGTGTATGTGTTGGTGAAGTTAATTATGGTGCGATGGTGGTGTTTCTGGTGGTTGCGATTATTTGACTGGTGGTGGTGGTGGTGGTGGTTGAGGTGATATTGGTGGCGGTGGTGACACGGTTGGGAGGTCTGGATAAGGCTGAGGTAGGAAAGAGAGCGGCGGCGGTGTGCTGTTTGCATAAAAATTTGCCCGAAAGTTTGGATAGTGAGGTGAGTGTGTGTGTGTGTGTGTGTGTGTGTGTGTGTGTGTGTGTGTGTGTGTGTGTCACCTGTCCTTGATATGAGAGGTGCTTCATATACAAGGTAGTGCCTGACGGATACTTTGTGAGGGTTAAGGTAATTAAATCCATCAGCTCTCAAAACCCTTATTCTAAAGTCATTGATATATAAGAATTTTTTTATGCTTCTATATATTTTTTTTCATTTCATTCTTTCTGATACCACCACGACCGCCACCACTACTTTCATTTGCACCTTCCTTTCCACCACCAGAACATCCACCTTAACTATCACTGCCTCAGTATTGATGATGATAATAATAATAACAATAATAATAATAATAATAATAATAATAAAAATAATGGAAATACCAACAACCCATTTCTTTTTGCTCGTTCCTCTCTCTCCCTACAGTTGTAATCCGAGCCACCGCATCTCAGGTATACACACAGGTACACAAACAATGGGGAACACACGAAAAAAACAAATGGGATACGAACTCGGGGACTTAGTTTTGCCGGTGAGCGTGTGAGCCGCGCCGCCAACCGTCACGCCAAACCCGACAATTAGATTTGCCTATCAACCTTGTCGCCAAAAATTACATTACGGCGGCAGGACAGTGCTAACTCAATTTTGAACTTGGAAAAAAAAGAAGTTAGAAAAAGAGGTGATGGGTGTATGTGTGTGGGTGTGCGTGAGTGTATGTGGTGTGTGCGTGCGTGTATGTTTGCGTGCGTGTGTGTGCTTGTGTGGTGCTTGTGTGTGTGTGTGTGTGTGTGTGTGTGTGTGTGTGTGTGTGTGTGTAAAAGTGTGTGCCTCGTTCTTTTTGTCATCTTTTTTTTTACTTTCTTTCCTTTCATTTTTTCCTCCTGTGCTAATGAACTGCTGAAGGTTACGCTGCGGCAGGTAACTCATACGCGGCTACTCGATTAAAGGTGTGTGTGTAGGCCAGGTGTGATGGGCCGCTTTTTCCCTTTCACTTTTTCTTGTTCAGCATCAATCGATAGTTACCTTGCCGGGCTTCATAGTGATCAGTCTCTCTCTCTCTCTCTCTCTCTCTCTCTCTCTCTCTCTCTCTCTCTCTCTCTCTCTCTCTCTCTCTCTCTCTCTCTCTCTCTCTCTCTCTCTCTCTCTCTCTCTCTCTCTCTCTCTCTCTCTCTCTCTCTCTCTCTCTCTCTCTCTCTCTCTCTCTCTCTCTCTCTCTCTCTCTCTCTCTCTCTCTCTCTCTCTCTCTCTCTCTCTCTCTCACGCACGCACGCACGCACCGGTCGGACAATCAGTGCTAACCTAATGTTTTTTTTCTCTCTCCCAGAATATCAGTTCCACCAACAGTATACATGATAAATCGGAATAGATATTTACGGTTCTTCTCTTTCTTCCTTCCACTTGTCTTGCATCACCAATCATTTTGTTCTGTTCATCCCGCAGGGTCGCCTGATTCAATGATGCAAATCCCTGTAAGGCGTCTGGTTCAGCTGCCGCATCACCTACGGTTGGGTAAATGTACTTGTTTACTTTTGCTTGTTTGTTTGCTTGTGTGCGTGTGATTGTGTGTTTATGTATCGACTCAAGAGGATGACGGTCTCGTAGTGTCTTAATAGATTCTTTAATTCATCACGCCATCTGTTGGGAAGATATTTTACGGAGGCAAATATTACCATCTTCCTTGAACGAACAGTGGTGTGCATTCGGATAAGTGCAAGTCCGTGGAAGGACATTCACCTTCTAACAGGGAAGGCATGGAAACCTGGCTACAATGTCTAACTTTTAGTGTTCCCGTATTTTAATAGGTAGGCATGTGGATGCGTTAAGGTCTTTATGAGTGAAATGTATAAAGTTTGCCAAAAAAGTGCATAATCTTTGTAATACTACCCAAAAAATACTGTCATTGACCTGGGCAGCCATTCATGCCCGCCAAGGCCATTAAGAACACGCTCTTTTACCTTTCCTCGCCTCGCTGCTTAGAGCGGCTTTTATTCGTGCCTGCGCCCCGCGTCTTATATTCCATTGTTCATGACGTTGCAATGTTTTTAGCGTTTCTTTAAACCCTGCAGCCATAACAGGTTTCGTAAAGCCTGCACCCCTAGCAGGTTCTTTGTTTGGTTAGTGAGTTATTTTGCCGCATTATTTACATTTATCAAACATTAATATAGGTTGACAAGCAGAATTCTTTATGTGTAGAACCGCCTTGGCCGTCATGTGGTGAGTTCCAATACAGCAGACCATTAAAAGGGTTTCTAAATTCATGGATATGTAGGAAAACTGGTGTTTGGTTTACAGAAGTTGCCGTGTGTAAGCCGACTGGAGCCCTCCAGACTCCAGTCCTCTTGTTCTTGTTTATATGTTATATGTTTTTCACTTACAGTTGCTGTTCAGTCATCAATGTATTTCGTGTGTGTAAAATGAGGTAGGTTCCTGGAAAACCAACACTGTTTCATCGAGGAATCAAGCGGTGCGTGATGGATGGTATAAAACTCTGTTCAACTTTCGAATGACTTTTCTTGAAACTATTGTTGTCGGCACCTGCGAGGCACCAGCGTATGCCCCGGGGGCGCGTCACACAGCACACTGGTCACCGCGTGTGTCTGAGCCTCCACCCAGCAAGGCCCAATGGGAGTCCTTGGCTTAGTCTTGCATGTCGGAGATTTATTCCTTCGCTTTTGTGTCCTGAGTAGTTTCAAATAATTATTTTTTTAGGTCACGAGAGGACGGGATATGATATCATTGTCTTATACTTTGAATTTTAATTACGTTGATTGGTAAACGTCCTTGTAAGGTTATACTCGTATCTGATTGTTTACTTCATAATATCGCATTCGGAAGTTTATGTTCCTAGTGTATCAGTCTGACTTAACGCCGTAATATCGTGCTCCTCCCCGCCAGCCACTCAGCTGGCAATAATTTGTCGTCTTTATAACACAATCTAGTGATCTTATAAGCCAGTTTGTTCCTTATTGCAGCTTCATCGCTTTTATGAGAGACTAAAGTAACAATATATTAACCACCTAAATAGTCAAGGCTTTTGAGTTGGTCTTGCCAGGGCCAGTGTGTCTATTATGGTATCTATTAGTAATATCTGTGCCTCAGGTCAACACATCTTTGTAATGACAAAAAAAAAAAAGTAATAGTGGTCCCGGCAAGAACATAAGGAGAATTTATAAATTACCACTTCTCATGCTATATAAGTCGATGCGGGAAGATGACTTAATCTATATTTCTGTTGATGTTTGGCATATCTCTTTTTGTACCTGATCATTCAAGAGTAGAGGCATCATCATCATCACCATCATCATTACCATAACCATCATCTTTAGGCACTACTAGGCCACTGGGACAGAAGCGCCTTTCATAACATTCCCAACTTGTGTATGTCTGATGTTAGTGATAAAGGATGAGACGAGAAGCAGACTAAGGTATTACAGGGGAAAAATAACTCCCATCATGTCTGTAAACTCATGCCCACTCGGTTTATTTAGCTTGATAACACTTTTATGTCGATTTTGTGCACGACAGAGAATGAGGTTTAAATTACGCCAAGGTATTATAAGAAAAAAAAAATACTATCTTTACTTATACTACGTCATACTGAATCTGCTCTTCTTCTTTCTGCCTGCTTCGGTACATAGGTTCGTGGTTAAGATATATGGGTAAAGGGGTCGGAATGTGAGGGTGAGTGCTTGGGTAGGGTAAGAGGGTTCGGGAATAGGGAAGGGTAGATGGGTTGGGAGTAGGGTAGATTTGTTATGAAATAGGGAACAGGATAATGGATTAGGGGGTCGGATAGATGGATAAAAGTAATAGGGTACTGTTGATGGATTAGGGGTAGGGTAGGCGGGTTCAGAAATAGGGTACGGTAGATGGATGAGGGGTTAGTGTAGGCGGGTTCAGAAATAGGGTACGGTGGATTTTGGGGTATGGTAGGCGGGTTCAGAAATAGGGTAAGGGGAGGGGAGGTAGGCTTGGTAATAATAGGGTACGAAAGATGGTTTAGAGGTTGGATAGGTGGGTTTGGGAACAGGGAACGGCAGAATGGGTAACGGTTAGGGTACGTGGGCAAAAGTAATAGCGTATGGTAGATAGGTTATGGAGTAGGGTAGGTGGGTAAGTGGGGGTTAGAGGGTGAGATCGCTGGGTAATGGACTTGCCGCCTTGCCTGGCCTGCGCGGCGCTGCTCCGAGTGTCTGCGCCCCGCCGCCGACGCCTTGGTAATCCCGCGTGAAAGGAGACACAAAAGGGAATATTTTGAAGAGTGGAAAAATGTTACCTTTGTTCTCTTTTCTTCGTGCTTTTTCTCTTTTCTTTTTATCTCTGAGCGACGGTCACATTACATCATATATCCTGTCTTTCAGTGTGTGTGGGTGTGTGGGTGGGTGTATGTGTATGGGTGTGCTCTCTCTCTCTCTCTCTCTCTCTCTCTCTCTCTCTCTCTCTCTCTCTCTCTCTCTCTCTCTCTCTCTCTCTCTCTCTCTCTCTCTCTCTCTCTCTCTCTCTCTCTCTCTCTCTCTCTCTCTCTCTCTCTCTCTCTCTCTCGTTCACTCCGCCTTTCATTCCGTCCTGCATATGTCAACTTAATCGCCAGGGGCACCGCGGCTCCGCATCTTGCCTCGGCCTTCCTGTAATTAACACCTGTGAAGGATAAACTCAGGTGGCGCGGGGTAATTGTGACATACAGCAATTAATTATAATGCAAATGCGACGGAATAAAATGAATGGGAGCTGTAAGGGAAAGAGAGTAAGCGCGCCCCGTGTCTGAAGAGCTCACCTTTGCTTTCCTTTACTTGTACAGGTTGAGGGACGCGTTCATTACTTCATTTACATTTGATCTTGTGTCGAGTGATGAGCGGTGCCCTGGCTGCCTGCCCCTTCGTTCCCTGTCAGAGACAAAGGGCGTGTGTTTACCTACCGGAGGAGAACAGGGGGGCGGAAGGCCTGAGTGAGTGGGCCGCGAGGGAGACGTGGCGTGAGTAGTTGGAAGAAAAACAGACGAGTCAAAGTCGCTCACTAAAGAGCCCGAGAGTGGAATGGTCCGTGTGAGTGAAAGGTATAAAATGCAGAGCCGCTTTGCTCTTGTTTTTCCTGGTAATCTAAAGTTAGGCGGCTGTGTACGAGCAGCGTTGTGCACGGCTACAACCGAGAATATTGTGACTGCTAATGACTGAAAATTATATTGTAGTAGTATGCCTGATGCTGACCAAAATAAAAATAAAACTGATAATGAAATAAATATTGATGAAAATAATACTAATACTACTACTAAAAATAGAAAAATAAAATGATAAAAACAGAGCGTAATAACTACTATATTAAGTTTTTAATCTGATGATTGTGATGAAACTAATAATTGTAATAATAATATAATCATATTAATGCTATTCATTATTATTACTATTATGATTATTATTATTATTATTATTATTATTATTATTATTATTATTATTATTATTATTATTATTATTATTATTATTATTATTATTATTATTATTATTATTATTATTATTATTATTATTATTATTATTATTGTTGTTGTTATTAAAAAATATCATCAAAATTACTTATTATACTGTTGTCGACGGTTATGATAGTCTTAAGTAACAGCCTCGCTTTGTTTATACTCCCTCCTGCCAAGAACTTCAGCACTTAAAAAAGAAAAAAAATCATTAAAACAGTTCTCCATCCGATTTTGACCCTCTTTTGGCTACTCTATCAATTTTTAACCTGAGCATCGCAATCTGGCTTTTTTTTATTCTTTAATCCTTAGTTTGCCCTCGAGTTGCCTCCTTGACTATAAAAAAAAAGTCTTGTAATTATACTCTACGGACACGCTCAGCCGGGTTTCACTTACTGACGTTACCCTATTTCTATACCACTCTTCATTCCCTGCATAACATTAGTTGAATTCATAGATTCGGCTCATTTTACAGATTCCTACACTAAAAGGCCTACTGGAGAGAGAGAGGACATCATAATGGATAGGATGATTCAGGGCACATAAAGAGAATGCGTATCAGTGTCTCCTAACATATAGCGACAACTTTCTTCTTCGTACGTGCGTGATATGATGTGATGGGAGGCGTACCTGGAATGACGGCGTTAAGGAGCTTTTTGATTAGGCGGCTTCGTGAGTGCGCGGCGGAATAAAGGTGAGGGGGCACGAGCAGATGGAGCTGGTGATGTGGAGGAGGAAAAAAAAGTAATGCAATCGTTAACGCCAAATAAAAGTGTGTGTGTGTGTGTGTGTGTGTGTGTGT
Organism: Eriocheir sinensis; assembly: GCF_024679095.1. Taxonomy (NCBI): domain Eukaryota; kingdom Metazoa; phylum Arthropoda; class Malacostraca; order Decapoda; family Varunidae; genus Eriocheir; species Eriocheir sinensis. Next base: position 8,570,696 of record NC_066543.1, read on the forward strand.
GTGTGTGTGTGTGTGTGTGTGTGTGTGTGTGTGTGTGTGTGTGTGTGTGTGAATGAGAAAATGAGATACAGAAAAAAAATAATATATAGTAATGAGAGAATAATTATAGCAGCTGTACAAGTAATTATAATGATGAAACTAGTATGATTATTATTAGTGATAGTAGTAGTAATAGTAGTAGTAGTAATAGTAGTAGTAGTAGTAGTATGTTGGTAGCGATTAAAATAGCTTCGAATATAATGTACCTCGACGCCATCATCAAAAATATTTATATATATTTTCGGTGCGTAACAATAACAAAGTTACTTGAAAACGAGGCGTGTAATTTGCAGCATCCTCTTTTTTTATCAGTATTTTTTCATCTGCGTACGTTTCCCTAATGCTTGCACGTATCAGTTCTTATAAAAAAGGCGAAGAAATGTCCCTAATACTTTAAAACAAAATGTGAAAGAAACCTGATACTTTCTAGTTACTGATCAATCAAACTTTTTCTTTCTGTAGATCTAAATATCAAGGTTATATGTCTGTCTCTCAGTATACGTATGGCTATTGCTTTACATACCTATCTCTGTCTATATCTATGTCTGAATTTCTTTATTTAATTTATTTTTTTCTTTCATTTGAAAAGTAGCATCTACTCTATCATTTATATAATTATCTATTATCTTCTCTATCTCTCTATTCATCCAGATGTATGCACATCTATTTATCCCTGTCATTTTCCCTGTGTTTTGATCAACCAACTATCTATCTATCTATCTGTCTATATCTATCTATCTATATTATTTTTATGTGTATCATCCTGTCATCTGTATCTATATACCGATATATGTTGACTTTCTCTCCTTGTTTTTCTATCTGTCCATTTATATGTCTACCTGCCCATCTATCTATCTGTCTCTTCCCATCGTATTATCTGTCTGTCAGTATTTATTTTCTCCGTCAGTCGGCGCGCCTGTCGGTCTGTCTTGCAGGCCCTCCCTGCCTCGCCTGCCCCACAAACTTTGCTCCGTCGTGTCGGACTAATTTTCGTCTTCTTTTGAGTTGTTTTCATTCAATTTTGTCCGTCCAGCTTGTGGCTCGCATCCCAATACACGCTCCCACACCACGCTACACAGACAGACAGATACAGGAAAAGACAGGCAGATAGACAAATATAGACAGACAGACAGAAGGACGGACAGACAGGCAAGCAGAAACGCATTCAGGTGAGCACACAGGCAGGCAGCAAGCAGGCAGACAGACAAAGCAACAGAGAAATAGACAGATAGGTACACACATACATACATACTTGACACACACACACACACACACATACACACAATTAAGTGTCAACATCATCTTTATATTGTCATCATCATCATCATCATCATCATCATCATCATCATCATCATCATTGTAGGACTTCTGACACGCTGTTACATAATCATAGTATATAAAAAAATATAATGGCTCATTTTTTTTTTGTTACCATAGGCAACAGTTTTTTTTTTTATCTGTCTTGAAAGCAAACATTAACTTATTGCATAGAAGTGAGTGTGAAAAAAAATCATGAGCATGGTTGTGGTAGTGAGGCACGGTAGTGAAGGAGAGAAGGAGGAGAGATTCGTACCCACAAGGAGAGAGAGAGAGAGAGAGAGAGAGAGAGAGAGAGAGAGAGAGAGAGAGAGAGAGAGAGAGAGAGAGAGAGAGAGAGAGAGAGAGAGAGAGAGAGAGAGAGAGAGAGAGAGAAGGCCCACCGCTGCCTCTGGAAGGAAAACACCTTTAACTCATTGATTGTAAGCCCTCCTCTCATTGGTCCGGGGCGGCCACTCACCTTCCTCCTTGCTCCGTCTGACACCTCCCAAAATGGCGACCACAAGGAGCCAAAGCAACAAGAAAAACCGCAAACCACAACCTTTGCGCCCTCAATGATTAATTTGGTACACTAGGGAGAGAGAGAGAGAGAGAGAGAGAGAGAGAGAGAGAGAGAGAGGGAGAGGGAGAGGGAGAGAGAGAGATAAAAAAGTAGAGTATTATCTTGTTGAAGTTATGGGTTTAATAATTTTTTATTCTGAAGTTCGTTTTCGTTTTCTTATGAATGGTTTGTGACCTGCCAATGATCTGCATAATTGGGGCGTGACCTTGTTTATATTTTCCTTGGTGTTTTCTTGATAGGTTTGGATGAGGTGAGATTTAGGGTCAGAGTTGATGTCACCGGTGAATGTGAATGGTGTGTGGCCTTGTGTATTTAGGAATGGACCTTGTGCACTGGAAGATAATAGTGATAGTAATAAAGGGCTTTGAACCTCGTAAGCCGATCTATGGGTACTGCTGGATCCTCACCCCCCCGCCCCCTCATCATCCCAGCTCCTCAAGGGATCACAGTAACCGGCCTTTGTCAGCGTGAGTGATATTCGGTCTAGGTGTGGCTCGAACCTCAGCCTTCCAAGACGGAGTCCACTGCACGACGGGAACGGTATGTGCGTGTGTGTGTGTGTGTGTGTGTGTGTGTGTGTGTGTGTGTGTGTGTGTGTGTGTGTTTTTGTCAATTTATTGCACACGCACGCACCCATCCACCTAAACACACACACACACACACACACATTCTGATCAGTTTTTGTGGTAGTGGTGGTGGCTGCCACTTTTTCAACACAAGGGCACCTAATTGTCCCCGTGGCCAGGCCTCACACACTGACCTCAAAAGGAAGGCCGGGAAGAGGGACGACACGACATCCGCACCAGCGACACCACAATGTACGACAACGATAACGGCGACAAAACAACAACAAACACAACCGAAACTAAAAAAACAACAATCAACAACATACGAGAAAATAATGTTTATCTTTTGTAAAAAAAAAAAGCGAAAATTGGAAAATATGGATTGTTATATGTCTAAGTATATTTAATTATAATTACAACAAATAGGATGAATTGTCATTATTATATATTTTAGATTCAGTTAGGTCTAAATACCTGCGTTTCAAGTAGCTTGCATGTTTATGCAGGCCATATTATACATTTGAGACAGAAAGACTTGTACGACGAATACATAACATTGAAAGACTGAATACAGTAAGCAACACTCGCAGTGGTTTCGCTCAGAAAAATGGAGTCTTGTCATATCTCTCGTTTCTCGTCCAACGAGGAAAAGTATTAATAAAATTACTCATCTCAGCCTCCGTGATGCAGGTCCCGCCGAGACGATCTTTGTTATCGCATAACACGGAAATTCTTTGTCCCTAAAAATCTATTGTATGAATTTGAAGCAATTTCTTTCGTTTCAGTTATTGTAATGATAATATGCACAGGTAGGTGCATTTATTATTCGGTACTACTTAATTAACATTCATTAAAACAATTTGGCAACATTAGATGCATTTGTTCTTCCGTTCCGTGTGTGGAATGACAACGCGACGCGGCTTTTTAACGGCTGTCTCGTGCCAAGCTTTTCTCGTCTGTGTCCCAACGCTGCTTAAATATATGGCCAGGTAACAGGTGAGTGAGTCAAACCTCACGCTCTCCCCTTGTCGACACTTCAGTTTTCGATGGACTTAGTACCATTTACGTCTCGGCGGGTAGCCTTGCTGATTCACTCCATCTACAGATATAATGAAAACTATTTTCTTAACTCTGTTGCTTATCGTTTCTTGTTTTTCTTAGAATTTCATAATTTTGAAAACTTTTGTAATTGAAAGTTTTCGGGAAGAGGGTGAAAGACCAGATGTAAGTTATCACAACATCCATTCTCCTCTCATCACCCTCCCCTCCTTTGTTGTGATTCCCTGAGAACTTTTTTTTACCTTAGTGCCTTGCCTTTTAAGTATGAGTATGCCGGTGCTTCTTGCCATCGCCTGACATTTTAACAGATTTTCACAGCATTCGTTTCCTTCCCACTGGTTCCCTTTCTTTGTGGCAGCTTTCTGAGAGGTAGTACAATCTTGCTTTATAAACACCAAAGAAAAAAAAAAAAAGCCGGTGGTCAGAACTTGAGATCGACAGTTGAAAGTTCTTACAACATCCATTCGCTGCTCCTCTGCCTCCCCTTTTCCCGGGAAGTTAGTACCAGCAAGCCTTTTAAATCCCTGTAAACATCAATAAAGCGGTTGTTAGAGCCTTCGACTGACCTCCTGAAAGAAAACCTCGACTCCACCCCCCTCCGTTTGTAGCACATTCCTGAGAGCATCGCATCACCTTCGTCTTCTAAACACCGATATTCTGGCCGTTTGAGCCTCGACTTACACCTTTAAAACCTTGATATCACCGCTTCCCCTTCTTTTTCGCACTTTTCGTAGACGTAGTACCGCTCCGCCTTCTAAACACCAATAAGGACCAGTTGGCCGATGGTTAGAGCTCTCCACTGATGGTGTAATAACCCGGAGTTCGGTCCCCGCGCCGCCCAAGAGGCCTAAGCTTTCCTCCCTCCATCGCCGCGCGCCCCGGGATTGCCCAGCGGCCCGTCAGTGTCAGGGAGAAAGTGTGTTTTCGGCGCTCGTGTTTTCGGGGCAATGGCTGTGCGGCTCCTCGGTAATGGCCTTCTGTTCGCGGCCCGGGCGGGGAGACTAAGACAAAGGTGCTCTCACTCTCCTTCCTCTTCCTTCGGCTCGCTTCTTTTTCTTCCTTCTTTCTTTCTTTCTTTCCTTCTTTTTTGGTAGTGCTGTTTTTTTCTGATCATTCGTATGTTTGTTCGTTTATTTTGTTTGTGTTTTATTTTTGTTGTGTTTTTGAAAGGTCGTCTCTTTCATCATCATCATCATCACACTCATCCTTATCATCTTTCTCTTCTTATTCTTTATCGTTTGTCCATTGTCTCTCCTGTCACCCTCATTCTTGTCCTTATCATCTTTCTTTCCATCCCATTCACTACTGTCTTCTCCTCCTCCTCCTCCTCCATCCTCCTCCTCCTCCTCCTCCTCCTCCTTCTCCTCCTCCTCCTCCTCCTCCTCCTCCTCCTCCTCCTCCTCCTCCTCCTCCATCCTCCTCCTCCATCCTCCTCCTCCTCCTCCTCCTCCTCCTCCTCCTCCTAACAAGGCCCTTTGCTAACTCATTCCCACAACCAGCCGCAGCCACACGCGCTCACCCACTTCTATTCATGCGGCCTAATCTTGCCCAACAATGACTCACAGTAGTTACACTTAGCTCCGACCGAGAGAGAGAGAGAGAGAGAGAGAGAGAGAGAGAGAGAGAGAGAGAGAGAGAGAGAGAGAGAGAGAGAGAGAGAGAGAGAGAGAGAGAGAGAGAATTAATACTAAGCACCGTATCTAGGCCAAGACGGCGAGCTTGGGAGCCTCACTTCAACCTCGAAATCTAATAAGCGTGTGCGCACCTTGCCGCGGGAGGTGACCTGGAGGACTGCAGAGGGGGGGTGGAGGCAGGGCAGGGCAGGGCAGGGCAGGGCATGGCAGGGCGGGGCGGGGCGGGGCGGGGTAGGTGGTCGGCCAGTTATCCCGCCGCCCTGATGAACTTGTTAGTACAAGTTTTAGGCCGACGCTTCCTGCATTTACATACATATTAAACCCGACGTCAAAGATTTTCGCGCGGCTTGGATTTGGCCGCCCCCGTGTTAGCCCGTAATGGGATTAGGATAGAGGATCAATAGCCATGACGTAGGGCCGCCGGGGCCTTCTCGGGGTCTGGCGCGCGGGATTATGGGATCTTTAGTCTGCATACGTAAACAAACTCCTCCAAGACGCAGCTCACACCCGCGGCGCAGTGGACGGCGGCGGGCGGAGATTCTCTTTTCTCGGCGCTGAGAGATGGCCGGCGGGGCTCAGGGCGCTGCATTCATTTAGGGAATATGAGTTGTGGCCGCGCGAAGAAAGAGGATTAAACGGAATATTAGAAAGTTGCCTGATATTTTGTATTTAAAGGGCAATATCGCGCGGCGGGAAGAATCCAGCGGCCCCGAGCCTGGAATGTGGAGGGAAGGAGGGAAGAGGAGGGAGGGAGGGAGGGAAGAAGGAAGGGGAAGAGAAAGGAAGGAGGGTCAGAAAAAATTCAGGATAAGGAAGGAAGGATGAAACAGGAGGAAATCAAGGAAGACGAGCTGGAAGGTGTTGGGGGAGATCTCTCTTGCTTATGAATGTGTGTGTGTTTGTGTGTGTGTGTGTGTGTGTGTGTGTGTGTGTGTGTGTGTGTGTGTGAATTCTAGTTATATGATTGGGTCAGTTTCGTTATGAAAAATGTAAATCGAATGTAAAGTGAAGTACTTTTTGTGAACGATTTTTCTATCAGTCCTTAAGGTTGAAAGGAAATATTTTTTCTACCTCTATTTTTCCACTTCATTAATTTCTCGATAAATGAAAGGACCCTTTTCGTTCAGTTTACTTTGATTGGTTCGATCAGGGAGCTCTACTATCGCCATTTCACTTTCCTGGCCATTTCACTGCCATTTAAAACTAGGCTTAAGCGGTGCATAAAGTCGAGACCTCATGCATTGTACCTTTTTCCTTTGGTGGCCACAAGTCACCGCCTCTTCACAAAGCCGTCATAGAAAAATATCAGTGGCAATTCGGGCTTAAGAAGATGATTATACAGGTTGTGGTTTGATTTCGTAGTCTTTCATTGCCAACATACAGAAAAATCCATTGACCAAACCCACTGGAGAAGGCTTATTTTCTTCAGTTTGGTTCGGTGTTTTGGTTTAGACATTCCAGACCCTCTGTAACACTCCGGTCAAGGGAACTGTTTGTGCAGGTCGTGTTGTTATTTCAAGGTGTTTCAGTGCAGCAACCTGACCCACCTCGCCCGCTCCCTCCGGCCTGATGAATCACACGTAGCAGGCAGCCCCTCACCTAGCCCGCCGCCCGCCCGTCCCTTCACCAATACACACACGGCTTCCCGGGCCCAAATTTGTGGTCCTTCTGAAAGTTTGCAGCGCTCATCCAATCAGCGCCGTGCTCTGTGTTAACTAATTTATTTCTCTCGGTGAAATGATCCCACCAGCTGTGCCTCTCCTCCCCCTGCCCCTTGCGCGCCCCTCCCACGGTGGAATTAACCTTTCAACATTACCGCTGCCATAAAAGACTGAGACGGAAGTTGGTGGACGGACAAAAAAACAAAATAGGGGAAGTTGAGAGGGTGGTTGGATTAAGGAGACGGAAGGAGGAGGAGGAGGAGGAGGAGGAAGAGGAGGAAGAGGAGAGGGAGGAGAAGGAGGAAGAGCATAAGGAGTAGGAGTAGGACGCGGCGGGGTAGAACAAGGAAAAGGAAAATATGAATAAAAATAAAAGTAGGAGAAGGTGAAGGAGAGGGAGGATAAAAAGAAGAGAGGGGGACCTGGAGGAGGGGAAGAAGGTGGTATAGAGGGGAGGAGTATACAGCCATCAATCAAAGAAGCAGCAGCAGGAGTATCAATAACAGAGTGTTGCTGAACAAAACTGAGGAATCGATGGGAGCCTTCCGCCGCCGCCAGTGTAGGGGCCAAGACGGGCTTATATCCATTGCTCTTTCCTTCTCCACTGTCCCTTTCCGTCACTTCCTCCTTCCTTTTCTCCCCTCTTCCTCTCCCTCCCTTCCTCTCCCTCCCTTCCCTCCCTCACTTCCTCCTTCCTTCTCTCCGCTCTTCCCTCCCTCCATTCCTCTCCCTGCTTCTCTCCCTCCCTTCCTCTCCCCTGCTTCCATCCCTCCCTTCCTCTCCCTCCCTTCTTCTCTCCTGCTTCCCTCCCTCCCTTCCTCTCCTGCTTCCCTCCCTCCCTTCCTCTCCCTGCTTCCCTCCCTCCCTTTCTCTCGTCACCTCCCTCCCTCCCCTTCATGCTAAACTGTTAACCTCTGTCCTCATATTTTACGAAAGAGACACTGTTCAAACTTAGCATGCCATATTGAGTTCGTACTATAGACTGTCGTTCTCCTCATCATAATAATAACCATCATCATCTTCAAAACTTCTCTCATCGTCATTATCCGTACCTATATATATTCCTTTTATTTTAGTTTTTGATGCCTGATTCTAAGAGATGCTATCAGATGTGTTCCTCCCTTTTTAGAGATAATGTAAAGGTATAGCTCCATTCCCCCTCCCTTTCGCCTTACCCTATTTTGTTGTAGGTTAAATAGACAAATCTTCTCGTTATTCCTCGGGTAAACCGGACTGATAATCTCTCCTCGATTCCTCCCCGAAGACAATTTAAAATGGTACTCTGTTATTCTCTTTATCGACTCATATGCTGTGAAACTTTGTGATACGTATGATTTCGTACTCTTTTCTTTCAAATAAACTGGATGTGAAGTGTTCCCAGTTCTCCACTTTACAGAAAACTGAATTAGATGTTTCATACAGTACCATTTATAATCGTTTTCACTCCATACAAATATGATAGGAAAGGAGCTTCTTTTTTTCTATTCTCATGAGAGATTTGCACGTGGAGGAGGTGCTGGAGGGAGAGGGAAAAGGGTTCAGGAGTTAGGATGAAGGGAAGGTCGAGAGGAAAAGGAAGAGAGAGAGTATTTCGAGGATGTGCTAGAAGAGGGGAAGAAATTCAGAAAGTAAAGAGATAGGATGGAGATGAAGAAAACGAGAGCAGGAAGTGTTGTGGGGGAAAGGAGGCGCTAGAAGAAGGGAAGGAAGTGAGAAGAAAAAGAGATGAAGAGGTTTGCACGGAAGAGGAAGTGTTTTTTGTTGTAAGAAGAGAGGAAGGAGGGCAGGAAGTAAAGAGATCGGATGGAAATGAAGAAAAAAATGAAAGAATGGCGGAAAGTGTTGTGGGGAGAAGAGGTATTAGAAGAGGAGATGACGGAGGTGGGAAGAAGAGAAGGTAGCACACGGAGAGGAGATAGGAGGTGTTACAAGAGGAGAGAGAAAGGAAATCAGGCGGAGATGGAAGAGGGGGGACGAGGAAAAGAAGGATGGAAGAAAGTAGAAGGAGAGGGGAAGGAGGTGGAGAGAAGAAGAGTTGCACGAAGAGAGGAAGGAATGCAGGAAGTAGAGAGAAGAAAGGAAAGAGGTGAAGGAAGAAGGGAAAGATGTGTTGTAAAGAGAGAAGGTGTTAGAAGAGAAGAAAAAGAAGAGGGTAGCACGGGGAGGAGGTGTTATAAGAAGAGAGGAAGGAATGCAGGAAGTAAGGAGAAGAAAGGAAGGAGGTGAAGAAAGAAGGGAAGGAAGTGTTGTAAAGAGATAAGGTGTTAGAAGAGAGGAATAAGAGAGTAGCACAGGGAGGAGGTGTTATAAGAAGAGAGGAAGGAAATAAGGGGGAGATAGAAGGGGGGGTCGAGCTTCAGAGGGGAGGGAGGTGGCGGGTCTGCGGTGGGCCAAGATTTAGCGTGGCGTTATTAGACACAGCTGAGCCTGGCCTGTTTTATTAAAGGTTGCTCAGACGGACGCCAGCCAGCCAGCCTTAGCGGGGCTTGCTCGATATTAAGCCGAGTTTGCTAAGTTCCCCCTAAGTTATGCATCGTTGTGTTCTTGTGTATACGTATGTGTGTGGTGTGTGTGTTTGTGTGTGTGTGTGTGTGTGTGTGTGTGTGTGTGTGTGTGTGTGTGTGTATGGCTGTTGGTATGTACGTGTGTTTTATCTTTATCATCATCATCATCGTCATCACCATCATTTACTTCTTGTTCTTATTCATGTATTTGTTTATCTTTCATTTATTTCGTCTTCGTCTTTTACCTCGTCATCGCCTTCCTCCTCTTCTTCTTCCTCTTCTTCTTCCTCCTTTTCTTTCTCTTACGTTTCCTCCTTCTCCTTTTTTCTCTATCTCTTACGTCTTCTCCTCCTCCTCTTTCTTTTACGTCTCCTCCTCTTCCTCTTTCTCTTACATCTCCTCCTCCTCCTCCTCTTTCTTCTTACCATCAACAAAGTCCCTTCCTTCCCGTCCCTTCCCTTCCTTCCCTTTTCTTCCCTCACCCATTCCGTCTTCCATTAATCCCTCCACCAACCATCACCTCCCTCATCATCTCCCTCCCAATAACACGTGTTGAGGGAGAAATTGGAGGAATGTTGGGCTGTCTCCTTTTCCCTCACCCTTCCTACTCTTCCTCCTACTCCTCCCTCTCCTCCGTCCCTCACTTTATCATCTCCTCCACGTTCCCTGTTTTTATCCTCATTCTTCTCTATTACTATGCCTCCCTCCCTAAGCTTTCTTCGCTCTTCCTCTCATCATCATCTCTCTCCTCCTCCTCCTCTTTCTCCTCCTTCTCCTCCTTATCTTCATCCTCCTCCTTCTCTTTCCTTCACTTCGCGGTCTCCCTCCGCATTTCTTTCCTTTTTTTTTTGTTTTATCTCATTCTCTTTTGTCTCCATATGCCTTTCTTCCTAAGCTTTCTTCTTCCTCCTCTGCATCTTCTTCCTTGCTTCATCTTCCTCGTTCTCCTCTTTATCCTCCTCCTCCTCCTCCTCTTTCTCATTTTGCTTCGCTCATTTTGGTAGAAAAGCGTGAGTGTTTGTGGTAATGAACAGGTAAGGTGAGAGAGAGAGAGAGAGAGAGAGAGAGAGAGAGAGAGAGAGTTATATATGAATCCTAATTTTCCTCCTTCTCCTTTTTTTTCCTTCTTTTCATCATCATTATCATCATCATCATTCCCATCATCATTATATTTATCACAGTCATCACCATCAGATTTCATTAAAACCGCCACCACAACCATCGTCGCTTCAGCAATCATATAGTAATTACTGACATACTCGTGACCATCATTAGCATATATCTAACAGAAATCATCATCATCATCATCATCACCAAAATCACTACAAAATCAACATCCTTCATCATTATCATCATCATCATCACCACCAAAATCAGTATAAAATCAACATCCTTCATCATCATCATCATCATCATCATCATCACCAAAATCACTACAAAATCAACATCCTTCATCATTATCGTCATTATCATCATTATCATCACCATAATCACTACAAAATCAACATCCTTCATCATTATCATCATCATCATCACCAAAAACACTACAAAATCAACATCCTTCATCATTATCATCATCATCATCATCATCACCAAAATCACTACAAAATCAACATCCTTCATCATTATCATCATCATCATCATCTTCACCAAAATCACTACAAAATCAACATCCTTCATCATTATCATCATCATCATCACCAAAATCACTACAAAATCAACATCTTTCATCATTATCTTCATCATCATCATCATTCCAAGCATCACCACCACCACCACCACCACCGTCAACACCAGCCGGGATCATTAGCACTTAGGCCGCTGAAAAAAAAGTATTGGCGTGCATTTTACACATAATATTACAGCTGTCTTTTTCGCATCCATTTCCCTCCATTCAACATTCATCGCCCCATTTGGAAACATTAAGCTCTTTCTCTCTCTCTCTGTCTCTCTCAGCCTCTCCCTTGCCCTTGCGTTCACTCCCCTCTCCCTCTCTCCCCTCTCCCTCTCTGCCCTGCTCCTCCCTCACGCAGCTCTCCCCACTCTCCCTTCTCTTCCCCCTCTCTCCCTCCCGTCTCTCCCAGGCACACATTGAATGCTTGTTTATCCACCTTGTCCAGCTCCACCTTTCTCCTTTTTTTTTTTTTTTTGTTACCTGGATATTAATTTTATTCACCTTCCAAAAATCACGGTATATCTCCTGTTTTTTTTTGTGTGTGTGTTTGTTGGCTTGTTTGTTTGTGTAATAGTTTGTTTTGTTTTATTATTTTACTTTTCTATTTGTCTTTTTTTTCTTTCTTTTTTCTTTCTTTCTTTCTTTCTTTCTTTATTTATTTATTTCCCCCTCTTCTTTCTTTCCTTCTTTCCTTCTCTCTCTCTCTCTCTCTCTCTCTCTCTCTCTCTCTCTCTCTCTCTCTCTCTCTCTCTCTCTCTCTCTCTCTCTCTCTCTCTCTCTCTCTCTCTCTCATTACTTATTTATCTCTTAAAGACGAACTTGAACAAAACTTACACAAAACTCCCGTGAGAGAAGCAGAAGAGGAAGGAAAAAAACACAATAAATATATTCGTAATTTCAACTGCTGACGAGGTTTTAATTGCGAAATGCTCAAGGAAAATATTATAACTTTTTTGTGGTATAACTCCCGCTAATTACTCTCTATAAATCTGTGAGTGGCGTCCATCACGAGTTACGCCAATATGTATGATAATTTTCCTGTTAGTACTAAGGGAGGAGCGATGGGGGCGGGGAATGGGAGACAGAATGCGTATAGGGATGTGTCGGGAAGGGAAGGGACGGGAAGGCCAGGGAAGGGAGGGAGAGGTTGCGTAGTTAGAGGCAGGCATTCAAAGGGGTATAAAGGGCTAGGATGAGAGAATGTGTGTGTGTGTGTGTTGAGGTAAAATTCAATGCGTGGTGATTATTATTATTATTATTATTATTATTATTATTATTATTATTATTATTATTATTATTATTATTATTATTATTATTATTGTTGTTGTTGTTGTTGTTGTTGTTGTTGTTGTTGTTGTTGTTGTTGTTGTTGTTGTTGTTGTTGTTGTTGTTGTTGTTGTTGTTGTTGTTATTGTTGTTGTTGTTTTGTTGATGTTACGTCATTATTATTTACTGCTTTTACCCTTAAAGAACTATTATGCCTTCCTCACCCTTTCACCCCTTCATACCCTCACCCATCCATTCATCCACCTTTCACCCCTTCACACACACATCCTTCCATCGTATTTCCTTCCCTCTCCCCCATTCACTCCCTAAAACCTCAACTTTTCCACTTTTGCGCGCGCGCGCGCACCCACACCCACCCACACACACACACACACACACACACACACACACACACACACACACACACACACACACACGCACACACACCTTCCGCAGCTCCCCCTCCCCCGCCTCTTAAGTTGGACAAGGTCTGGGCTAAGTTTGCCCATCCAGACACTCGCCAAGTTGGTATATTGCAGGCGAGTCAACAGGGGCCCATCCCGCTCCATGAATGTTTGTTTGGTGTTATTCCCCTCCTCCTCCTCCTCCTCCTCCCCCTCCTCCTCCTCCTCTCTTTCTACTCCTTCTCTCCCTTCTCATTCTGTGTTTAAATGGTTGTTATTGTTAGAGTTGATATTGTTGTCGTTGTTGTTGTTGCTGCTGTAGAGGTGGTAATGTTATGCTTATTTTTGTTTGGGGTAGTGGTGGTGGTATTGTTTCTTCTGTTGTTGTTGTTGTTATTGGTGGTGTTGATGAAACCACATTGATTTTTGTTATTGCTGTTGCTGCTTCTGTTAAAGTACGTTATTTCCTGAACTTTAGATTGTGATTATTATTATTATTATTATTATTATTATTATTATTATTATTATTATTATTATTATTATTATTATTATTATCATTATCATTATCATTATCATTATTATTATTATTATTATTATTATTATTATTATTGTTATTTCTAAATTGTAATATTTATAAGAGGTATATCTATAAAAATAATAATGAAAATTTCATATTACTATTGTAATTATTATCATCATAATGGTGATGAAGTTAATGCTGATATTGTAATGATCCTCCATTTTGTAATTTTTCTTTTAAATAACCGCCTTTTTCGCTCTGCATGTTTTGTTTTTCCCTCATTTATTTACTATGCTTGTGTTGATTGTCTCTATATCCATAGGCGGATCCAGGGGGGGGGCCACGGGGCCATGGCCCCCCCCAAACGCTCTGAGAGTATGTTTTGGCCCCCCCCAAAGAAATTCGTTACAGATACTGTCAGCCTCCCTCAATCATATACATATCATGTAGAACTCGATAGTCGATACTGCATCGCTCTACTACATAAAACAAAATGAACAGTTGGCCCCCCCCAAAACTCAAGGCTGGATCCGCCCTTGTCTATATCCATAGCAATCTATCTATCTATCTATCTATTTATCTGTCTGCCTGTGTCTATTCATATCCACACTCCTCCCCATTCCTCCAAATTGCAATATTTCTAATCCTCTTCCCATGAAGCATTCCTCTACATAACTAACACAAACCACCCACTCTCCCCCCCCACCACCAAATACCACCACTTTCTACCATTGGCACCGTATTCGGGACAGCAGTCATAGTAGTAGTAGTAGCAGTAGTAGTAGTAGTAGTAGTAGTAGTAGTAGTAGTAGTATTAGTAGTAGGTGTAGTAGTAGCTTAGTTAGACGCACTAGAGGGGGTGGGGGTGGACTGGGGTCGGGAGGGGGTCTCGGCAGGCAAAGTAACAGCTCGCATTTGCCCCTCGTAATGAACCTGCCACTCAGAGCATCGCACACCTGCATTACGCGATCCGCTCCCATCAGAATAAGCTGGATTTTGCTCCCGAAACTACCAGGCGCGGGGATTACAGTGTCAGAGGCGCAGCGCGAAAGAGGGCTTACCATCGGAGGATTGAATACGAGCTATCGCCCAGTTGTGTGGTAATGAGCGAGGTGATTAGTGAGGGATAGGGATGGACGTAGGGGAGGGAAGGAGGTAGAAGTGGGGAGGGATAGTGGGAGAGGATAGAAGTAGGTAGGGAGGGTGGGATGGGTGGTATAGAGGGCATAGAATGGATGCGAGGGGTAGAAAGGGGTGATTTAGGGGGTTAAGAGGAGGATGAAAAGAGTAATGGAATGAATAGAAATGGAAGGGTAGTGAGTGAAAGATTTATTGTGGTGGATGTGGTCGATCTACGTGGATGAGGTTGAGGGAATGGGTGAAAAGGGATGAGGGTGAGGAATGAGGTGGGTAGTGAGGGTGTGTAGTGTTTTTTTTTCTTTTTACATCAGAGGACACGGCTCAAGGGCAACAAAAAGAGTACAAAAAAAAGCCTGCTACTCGCCGCTCCTATAAAAGATAAAAGTAAAGAGTAACTAAAAGAGAGGTCAATTTCGGGTAGAGAGGTGTCTTGATACACTTGATGAAGGGAAGGCTAAGGGTAGGAGTGGAAGGGGTTAAAAGTAAGGGAAGGGTGGAAGCGGTGGGGTGAGGAAGTAGGGGAAGACTTAGAGGAGTGAGAGGCGAAAAGCGAGTAAAAGGGTGGAAGAGGGAGAGGAAAGAGATGGAAAAGAACACCAAGAGGAAAAGTAGTTGGAATGGAGCAAAAATATAAAAGAGAAGGAGGGAAGCAACAAGTATTGAATACACACACACACACACACACACACACACACACACACACACACACACACACACACACACACACACACACACACACATGCACACAGGGAGAGGAGAGAGTAATACGCAGAGGAATGACGAGAAATACATATACAACACACTCAGAAAGGCCATGACCACCACCACCGCCACCGCCACCACCACCACCACCCGGCAAACCATCTCAACACTCGTCACGTAAGGTATAATGATGCAAACCGCCATCCCTCATACATATTTAGGAAGAACTAATCCCGACGGTATGAATTTTTAATGAAAACCAACACTCGCATTCCCTCTCTCTCTCTCTCTCACGCGTACACACACACACACACACACACACACACACACACACACACACACACACACACACACACACACACAAACATATTTCTCCGTTGTGGGGTGACGCGCAGACTGAATCACATATTAGTTCAGTCCTTGTGTGGCAGAGAAGGGAGGGAAAGAGGGAGGGAGGGAGAGAGAGAGGAAGAGAAAGGAGGAG
>NC_066543.1:8591228-8623728 GCF_024679095.1 Eriocheir sinensis
CCATCAGGCCCCACCAGGAAGATGCCTACCGGCGCAAGAGGCAACGACGTAAAAACACACACACACACACACACCCACACACACACCCACACACACACACACCCACACCCACACACGCACACGCACACGCACACACAAAGCCCCGCACCTTTCGTTTCGCCACGTAGCCAATTCGTTTCCGACTTTTACGGTTATTGGATGTTCCTTGATCTGTGCCCTCCACGCGCCCCGCCAATTGTATCTCTTCTTAATGTTCTCCTCGCACTAATGCCCACACGTCTTTGCGCACGCCAGCGGCCCCACGTACCTTGATGAATGTTTTAGTGAGAGGGTGAAGGGTGAAGGGACGGTGATGGGAAGATGGATGCTTTCTAATGGGTGATGTTAGTGGGTGAAGGCGAGGAAGAAAAGGTTAAATAGTGGGGATTTCAATGTTTTTTTTTATGGTAGTCGTGAGATATTGGCAAAGGTTCGTGATATTCTAATGACATTCAAGAGTAAGAAGTGGACGGCGGCAGGTCATATCATGCGTAGTTCTGATAAAGGATATATTATTAAAAGACAGAGTTAACCCAAAAATTATAGGAGAAAATAGGGCAGACAGAGAACAAAAAGGTAGGATGAAATATAAACTTTACGATGCAGAACACTAACATCAGACAGAAGTGATTAATATTAGAAAAGGTTAACTATGAACGATGTTTATGATGATGTTATGATTATGATGATAGCTATGAAGTTGATCTTGAGAGAATATGTGTGACAGGTGATTTGGTGTTGCTGTTTTGTGGTGAGGTTGGTCTTGGGTTTAATTAGTGTTTATTAAATGGTAGTAGCTAAGGGATGGTTGTTGGCGTGGTGGTCGTGAGGGGTTAGTAATAAGCGTAAGGTCGTTAGAAGTGGAGGGTAGTGTGATGGGTGTTGATGGTGATCACAGATGGGGTTGTTGTTGATGGGGGTGGTCGTGGAGGAAAGTTGGATAAATTGACCTACTTTCCTTGTAGAAGAGAAAAAAAAACTGTAGCCATAAAATTAGAACTAAAAAAAGGCTTTAGAAATAC
Source organism: Eriocheir sinensis (assembly GCF_024679095.1). Taxonomy (NCBI): domain Eukaryota; kingdom Metazoa; phylum Arthropoda; class Malacostraca; order Decapoda; family Varunidae; genus Eriocheir; species Eriocheir sinensis. The sequence goes on from NC_066543.1 coordinate 8,592,290, forward strand.
AGGAGAAAACGCTACCCTTACATCAGTATTAGGGGCAAACAGGATAATTAACAGGGGAAAACAATTAAAGAGTTTGAAAAATGAAAAGTTCGTAAATCTGGTACAGCTCGTCTTAAAAGTAAATATGGTAAGTCTAGTGGGACATATCTGCTCCAAGTTATAAGAGGGAAACGTACATTCATATAGAGAACTTCGGTATACAAGAGGACACTAGAAACAAGAACTGGGAAGAGAGAATGTGAACAGTGGAGAGACATGAAGGAAAAAAAATAACAGAGATAAACGTACAAAAACATTCACATAGAGAACTTCGGTATACAAGAGGACACAAGAAACAAGAACTGGGAAGAGAGAATTTAAACAGCGGAGAGACATGAAGGAAAAAAAATAACAGAGAGAAACGTACAAGAACATTCACATAGAGAACTTCGGTATACAAGAGGACACAAGAAGCAAGAACTGGGAAGAGAGAATGTTAACGGTGGAGAGACATGGAGGGAAAAAAAAAATAACAGAGAGGAAGGTAGGGGTGGAGGAGGAGCAAAGAATATAGCACGAGGACCAAATACATAAGGAAATGGAAGAAAAGGAAGGGAAGGGAAGGGGAGCAGAGAAAAATGGAGAAAGGAAGCAAGGAATATGGCAAAGAGAAGGAAAGAGGAACATGGAAGTAAAAGATAGAAGGGGAAGAACGGGCGGGAAGGAGGGTAACACACACACACACACACACACACACACACACACACACACACACACACACACACACACTCCCCGCCGCGTTATTGGTGGATAAAACCATCGCGTTACCATTTTACGTCGCAATGAAAGTAGGAAGAGGTAAATAAACTTCTGGTATGGATGTCTGAGAGAAGTTTTATCCCCCTTTCTTCCTCCTTCCTTCCCCCCCCCCCCCCCCCTTGTTCCTTCCTCCTTCCCCCATTATCTTCTTTTTTTCCATCCCTGACCCCTCTCCTTTCTTGCCCTCCTCCCCCTCCTTCCCCATTATCCTTCCCGGCGCCCCGTCTCCTCAAACCACTATTTGTATTCCGCCTCAAAAATGCATTAGAATACCCCCTAAATTCGTCACCCGTTTTCATTAACCAGTCGGAAGAAAACGTAAGAGGGAGAGAGGGAGAAAGGGAAGGCGTGGTTGTGGAATGAAGAAGAAGTGGAGGAGGAGGAGGAGGAGGAGGAGGAGTTAGAGATGTGTTTAGAAAGGAAGGGAAGCAAAAAATCTAAGGAATAAGAAAAAATGTGGAATAAATATCACAAGGAAGGAGAAACTGTCCAGAGAGAGAGAGAGAGAGAGAGAGAGAGAGAGAGAGAGAGAGAGAGAGAGAGAGAGAGAGAGAGAGAGAGAGAGAGAGAGAGAGAGAGAGAGAGAGAGAGAGATGTATACGAATAAAAATTTTCTTATGACCCTCAAATTTACGGAAGGGAAGGCGGGGTTGTCTTTTAGGGAAACTTTTCAAATAATTTAGATTGGTTTTTGCCTCCTGATTTCCTTCCTCTTGCCAAAAAGCGCCCGTGTGTGTGTGTGTGTGTGTGTGTGTGTGTGTGTGTGTGTGTGTGTGTGTGTGTGTGTGTGTGTGTGTGTGTGTGATGTGATTTCGACGTTTTATCAACTACTGTGTTAAAACTTATGATAACTTAAGCACACACACACCCACACACACACACACACACACACACACACACACACACACGTCTTTCCTCCCTTCCTTCCCTTCTCCTTTGGGACCGCTGTTCCCTCTTTCACCACCATCACCACCACGACCTCCTCCTCCCTCCTCCTCCTCTTCCTCCTCCTCCTCCTCCTCCTCCTCCTCCTCCTCCTCCTCCTTCTCCTTCTTCTCCTCCTCCGCTTCCTCCTCCTATTCCATCTCTTGATTCTCCTGCTCCTTCTCTTTCCCCAACGCTTATTCCTTTTCCTCCCCATCATTTCCTATCGTCTTTCTCCTCCGTGCTCTCTCCTCCTCGCCCCCTCTCATTTCCTCCTCTTCTCTCCCTCCTACGCCGTGCTCCCGAGAGACCTCACAGGGGGCCATAAGGCATTAGATAAGAGGGTAAAGTGTAGGGGACAGGACCCGACCGTCACTTGTCGCCCGTTATCGACAAAGGTGTTGGAGCCTCTCTGGGGGGCGTAAGGAGGCTTGGATTCCACGTAAGAGCGGTGTGGCGAAGATCGAGAGTGACACACGGCGGCGATGCTGGCGGGGGATTTAGTGAAGAAGTAATGTACTGGGCTTCCATATTTTATTCCTTTCAAACCGTTCCGGGAATAGATGGGAGAGAGAGAGAGAGAGAGAGAGAGAGAGAGAGAGAGAGAGAGAGAGAGAGAGAGAGAGAGAGAGAGAGAGAGACAGACACACAGAGACAGGGGGAGAGAGAGAGAGAGAGAGAGAGAGAGAGAGAGAGAGAGAGAGAGAGAGAGAGAGAGAGAGAGAGAGAGAGAGAGAGAGAGAGAGACGGGTTGTGAATTGCTTTACGGTACATGAAGCACACCTAATAATTATATAATCTAATCAAACCTTTAAAAAAAGTCGCTGCTCCGTAGGTGAAAAAAAAGATGCCAAACGAAAGAAAAGAATGTGCTAAAAATATTAATTGTGTAATCGTTTGGTATAATACATCCCGTACTTATAATTTTCAACCTACTCTTTCCTTTACGACTGTTTGCTTTATTATCGTACGTTTGGCAGCCCGTATTCAGCCCGGCAGTTGTCGTACGGGAACTATAAATAGGCCCTGAAAAGCTACCATTGTGACGTCTTTTTTTCAATATTCTGATTATTCCCATCAGGTGAAGAGAGAGGTGATCCAGGGCTTCATTTATTGGGTCAACAGAGAGAGAGAGAGAGAGAGAGAGAGAGAGAGAGAGAGAGCACACTACACGATAACTGCTTCAAATATAAACAACTTGACCATTTTTTTTAGACCTCCTCTCGCGTGCCAAATAGCTTACCTGTGTGTGTGTGTGTGTGTGTGTGTGTGTGTGTGTGTGTGTGTGTGTGTGTGTGTGTGTGTGTGTGAGCTTTATTGGGGATGACAGAACAATCTACTCGATAAAAATAGGTTGTCTGGTCACTTGTTTCCCCTAGGTGACGGAGAGTACAAGTGACGGCTGTGGGAGAGAGAGAGAGAGAGAGAGAGGCCATACAATCAAGCGAGGTTTGATTCACATTGTATTACCTGAATAAGAAAAGCTAATAGATCAATAATTGCGCTCTCTCTCTCTCTCTCTCTCTCTCTCTCTCTCTCTCTCTCTCTCTCTCTCTATCTCTCTCTCTCCATTGACCTGATCACTGATAAGGCGCTGTTTTCCTTTTCCTTCCTCCAGCCTCCTCCTCCTTCACCTCCTCCTCCTTCCTCTCTCTTCTTCACTCTCCTTCCTCTCTACTCTCCCTTCCTTTCTCCCCTCTCTCTCTCTCTCTCTCTCTCTCTCTCTCTCTCTCTCTCTCTCTCTCTCTCTCTCTCTCTCTCTCTCTCTCTCTCTCTCTCTCTCTCTCTCTCTCTCTTGCTTTCTTACCTATTCACCTTTTCTCTCCTCTCTCTCTTTTATTACTCCTTACTTCCCTCGCATTCCTCTCCTTTTTCATTTCTTCTTCCTCCCTTGCTTTCCTCATTATTTTCTCTCCGTTCCTCACCTCCTCGTCATCTCTTAATCTTCTTTCCTCCCTGAACTCTCTCCTTTTTCTCTCTCTCTCTCTTTCTCTTCCATTCCTTTCCCATTCACTCCTTCCATCTTCCATTTCTTCTTACTTGTTTGTTTCTTTACCTGTTCCCTCCCTCGGTCCCTTTCTTACTCAATCTCCCTTTTTTCCTCACCTTGTTTCCTACCCTCTTTCCTCCCTTCCTCTGCCCTTTATTTTTACGTCTTGTCTCTTTCCCTCTTCCCTTCACTACTTCCATTTCCCTTCTCGCGTCCTTGTCTCTTTCCCTCTTCCCTCCCTGTCTCTCTCCTTCCTTGCATCTCTCCCCTGCCTCCCTTCCTCTTCCCTTCACTCGTTCCATTTCCCTTCTTCTCTCACATTCTTGTTTCTTACCCTCTTCTCTCCTTGTCTCTCTCCTTCCTTGCATCTCTCCCCTGCCTCCCATCCTCCCACCTTTATTCTGTCTCTCCCTCCTGCTTCCCTCCCTCCCTCCCTCCCGTCTCTCCTAGCGGTGTGGAGGAAACTCGTGTCTTTATCAAGGATTTGTTGGTGTCTGGCCTGGATATTTGTCCGCAGAGGAAGAGCGGCTCGGCGCCTTCTCCTGAAGCTCGGTTCGGGGAAAAAAAGGCTGTAAAGGGAAGGAAAAAAGTGTAAAGTCAACGGAGAAAGTCAGCCTCTCCCCGGATTGTTAAAAGAAATATGTTTTGGGGTTCCCATTTTTCGTCTTCTCCTGGAATGCGTGTGTTGTTTGGATAGTGTTTATATCTGTTGAAATGGTTTGGCATTTTATCATTCAAACATACATAAATATACATATCTATTTTTATTATTATTATTATTATTATTATTATTATTATTACTATTATTATTACTTATTTTTTTATTATTTTATTATTATTTTTATCATTATTATCGTTAATATTATCGTTAACACTATTATTGAGATTGATATTATCACTATTGTTAATGTTCTTAATATGATTATCAACCTTGTTTTCATCATTTTTCGTAACAGCTTCATTGTCATTAGAAGTATAGGAGAGCTAACAGTAGTGATAATAGTAGCAGTAGTAGTAGTAGTAGAAGTAATAGCAGTAGTAATAGTAGTGTAGTAGTAATACTTATTTTTGTCTTTATTGCACGTCAGTAGTGTTGCAGCAGCAGTAGGGTAGCAGTGGTAGTCCCATCTTTAAAATTATCAGCCCTTTGACGTGAAGCTCCGCCATTAAATCAAACACGTAAATCAGTCTAGCGCGTAAAGATAACCCCGCACAGGTTCACACAGCCCGCCGAGCCCGCCAAGAAACCCGCCTCCTCGTACTGGAGCCGGCCTCGGGGCGGGCAGGAACCGTAAACACTGGTGGAAATAAAAGGGAATCGGCCTGTCGCAGCCAATCCCTTGCCGGGCGACGATCAAGGGTTCCGACACGCTCTGATCAGCACTTATTGCGCGGCGAAACAAAAGAAGATCGCACTCGACGTCTTCGGAATGATTCCTTCCCTCCGCGCTGAAGCCTCGTTTTCTCCGGCTTAGGAGGGACTGCTACGCCTATTTCTTTTCCACAAACTTGCTCTTTTTATGTACGTTTTCTTTAATATTTTCTTTGAATTTCGTTATTATTGTATACATTATTTATTTATTTATTTACTGAGTTAAGTATTTATTCAGCAGTGTAGATGTTATGAGTTTATTATAAATCAGTTTTCTTCACATTTTTTGGTCGCTGAGAAATTGTGTTAAAAAATCTTGCACAGTTGTTTACATGCCGATAATTCTTTTTTTATTATTGTTTATACGCATCATGTGGACTGGCTTTCTTGACCCTTGCTCTTGCTTGTGACTCTACTACTCATTTTATATACTTCCACCACCACCACTACCACAATTCACCATCAGTACTACCACCACTACTACTACCATCACCACCATCACCACCATCACCACCCCCAGCCCTCAGCCCTCTCCCTAACACCATTCATCCCGTGTCTCTCGTATCTCCTCCTCCATCTCTGATCTCTCTCTGTCTTCTCTCAAGCTCCCTCCCTTCCTCCTACTTCCATTTCCTGTCCTTCCTTTTCTCTTTTTTCTCCTCTGTCTCTGCTCCTTCCTTCACATCATTCTTCCTTTTTTTATATATATGTTAGTGTCTTATTCTTGTACATCCATCTTACCTCGTTACGTGGTTTTTTTTCTTTTTTTATATTTTTCAGTGTGTTCATTTCGTGCACATTCGTCTTGTCGAAGTAATCCTTTTAAAATTTCTTTCCCCCTTTCTTTTTTCCTCTCTTTCCCCATACGATCCATTACTCTTTCTTTCTTTGTATTCCTCTTTTCCTGAATTTCCTCTTGTCTTTCCTTCTCCGTCTTCCTTCCTCCTTCCCTCCTTCTCTGTCTCCGTCCCTCCCTCCCTCCCTTTCCCTCTCCCCCTTTCTCTCTCTCTCTCCCTCTCCTCTAAAGATCGTCGTCACTTAACAGACAGTGAGCAATAGCCCGTCTTCCACTCTCTCCTTCTCTTTTCTCCACCTTCTTTCCCTTTTCTCCTCCTCCTCCTCCTCCCCTTGCTCCTCCTCCTCCTCCCCTTGCTGCGCCTCCTCCTCTTGCTGCTCTACATCCTCCTCCTCCTCCTCCTTCGATGATGAGGAAGCTATCGAGGTGAAGGAAAGTCAAATGAGATGTTAATGCGTGTATCGCTTTGCCAAGACACGGATTTATATGAAGGAAGCGAGAGAATGAATGGAAGGAAGGAGGAAGGAAGGAAGGAAGGAAGGGAGGAAGACAAAAAGAAAAAAAGGAAGAAAGAAAGAAGAAATAAATAAAAAAAAGACCGAAAGGAAGAAGAAGGAAGAAGGAAGATGCAAATTAAGTAATGATGAAATAAATAAAAAAAAGGTGTAGGGAGGACGAGAAGATAAGAGACGGAGGAAGAGGAGAAGGGAAAAGAAGAGGATTCAAATACAATACAAATAACTTTTAAAAACGCAGCACAATACGAAAGAATGGATGAACTGACAGATAAGAAGAGTAAGTATTATAAGGTTTACAGAAGCTGCCGCGCGTTGGCCGACCTGCCTCGTGTAGACTCCTTACGTTCTTTCGGTTTATGCTCTTAGGTAAAGGAATCATGTCCTGAGCCGAGTGGAAGAGTGGCAGATTATCGTGTGGGAGAGAGAAGCCGATGAGAAGAGAGGGTGGGAGGGAGAGGGGGAACTTTTGAGAAGAGAGTAAGGGAGAGGGGAAGCTGAAGAGAAGGCAGAGGGTAAGAAGGAAGGGAGGTAGGGAGATGAGGAGAGGAGAGAGAGATGACAGAAAAAGAAGTTGGAGGGAATAAATAGCGTGAGGAGAAGGGGATATGGAGATAACAAGGTGCAAGGAGGGGAGATGGAGATAACAGAGGGTGAGGAGGAAGAGAGATAGGATGAGAGAGGGTGAAGAAGAGGAGAAAGGAGAAGTTGGTGAAAAGAGAGAAGGGGAGGGAGAATGGGAGCTGCAGAGAAGACAGAGTAAAGAGAAGGGGAGATGGAGATAACAGAGGGTGAGGAGGAAGAGAGAGAGGATGAGAGAGGGTAAAAAAGAGGAGAAAGGAGAAGCTCGTGAAAAGAGAGAAGAGGAGGGAGAAGGGGAGCTGCAGAGAAGACAGAGAAGGAAAAAGGGGAGATGGAGATAACAGAGGGTGAGGAGGAGGGGAGAAGGAGGGGAGAGAGGATAATGGAGAGGTGGGTGGAGGAGAGGGGAGAGAGAGAACAGGAGGAGGCGATGTCAGGTGCCTCGCCACAACACAGGTGAGCCGCGCAACACTCAATTATTAATGAGCTCAGGTGTGACGCCTCTGAGCTCACCTAAGGGAGGAGGAGGAGGAGGAGGAGGAGGAGGAGGGATTTTAAGGTAGCAGGTCTTTGAGGGATGATGCTCAGTGAGGAGGGGTAGGAGGAGGAAGATGCAGGAGAGGGAGGGTGAGGGAACGAGGGAGAGAGAGCAAGGGAGGGAGGGAATGGTATTGTGTGGGCATGTCTGGTCTAAGCCGCTTCTACTCTCCCTTTTGTGTGTCTTACTGTAAAGCCTAAAGCCCTTTCTGTTCCGTCCATTATTCCTCAATCCCTCCTTAGGTCTAATCATAGGTATATTTACTTTCTTTTATGTTGCTATTTTGATACTCTTTTTTTTTCGGATTTTTCAAGGAGGATGTTTTTTTATGTTTCTCCCTCTTTCTCTTTTATCTTGCTATTTTAATACTCTTTTTTCCTCTTTATTCTTTTTTCGTGTTTTTCAAGGAGGCTGGTTTTTTTTTATATTAATGTTTCTCCCTCTTTCTCTCTCCTTTATCTCGCTATTTTAATACTCTTTCTTCTTCCTCTTTATTCTTTCATCGCTTCAAGGGGGCTGTTTTTATTTTTATTTTCGTGTGCCTCCCTCTATCTCTCTCCTCTGCTGCTATTTTGATACTTCTCTTTCTTTCCTCTTTATTCTTTCTTCGTATTTTTCAAGGTTGTTTTTCTTATTTTTTTCTTCATGTTCCTCCCTCTTTCTTTCTCCCTTGTTTCTGGATATATTTATGGAGGTTTCAAGATTCTGTGTCTGATTCGTCCTACTCCCTTACAATTATATAATCCTATTAACTCATCTGCCACCCATTACATTTTCCATCTGCCATTACCGATCACCGCTACTATTATTTCCCCTTTCACGACACCCTTTCCGTTACCATTAAGACTCTACACCTTTTTCTCATCCACTCTTCCATTCCTTCCCTTTTCTTGGCGCTAAATAAACGGAAAAGAAATAAATTAGACGAGAAAGTAAATAAATGTGCAGGAGGGACAAAAAACACATCCTCAATTTTATTTTCTCTTCTGTGCCATTAAGACTCCCATTCACGACCACTTACAGGACTCTAGGACTCCCCTGAGGACGTCTTAAAGGGGCGGCTCCTCCCTCAAGGTGAACAGGGGCTGGAGTTGTGATTCTTGGAGGTTAGGGATCCCTGGAGGCGGGGGGTGAGGCGGGGGGCGAAGTGTGGGAAGTGTGACGGAGGAGGAGGTTGGTGACGAGGCAGGGAGCGGAGAAGGGAGAGAGTTGGGGCGAATGTGTGATGAGAAGCAGACGGAATTTCTTGCTTATAGGAAAGAAACTAAGGAGATAAAGAGGAACAGGGAGATCAGGAGTCAAGGGAACTGTGATGAGAGGCAGAATGATGAAAAGACGAGTATAGAGGCAAGAGACTAAGGAGATTGGGAGGAATAGGGGATCAGGAGTCAAGGTAACTATGTGATAAGAGGAGAATGATGAAAAGACGAATATACGTAGAGGGAAGACTAAGGAGGTAGGGAGGAATAGGGGATCAAGAATGGAGGTAATTGTGCGATAAGAGGCAGAATAATAAAAAGACGTGAATAGAGGCAGAGGAAACGGGGGATGAGAGTACAGGTAATTGTGTAGCGAGAGGCAGATTATATGAACTTTATGTATGCGAGAGTATTTGGTAAGGCAGGCTGAGAGGAGGGAAAGGAGCATTGGCAGGGAAAGGGAAGTAAACAGTCTTAATATAACGAGAAGCTGAATATCAAGAGTTAGGGCAGTTAAGCGAAACGAGGCAAGGGAATTCGTCTGTTTGAGTAAAGGAGTAGAAGGAGAAAACTGGTGAATTAGGGAAAGGGAGTATTGGTTGGAGGAGACGCAGGTAGGCAGAGTGGAAGAGTAAATCTGACTGCTATATTTTAATTGGTCAGCAAAATTTATAAACCGTTTACTGTGTGTGTGTGTGTGTGTGTGTGTGTGTTTGTGTGTTTGTGTGTGTTTGTGTTTGTGTTTGCAGCCTAATGACCTTTGTGTTACTTCTATAATCGAAACAGAAATAGTTGGCAGAAGAGAACAACAGAAAAATGACTGAAAAAAATATATTAACAGGAGGACACGTACAAGACCAGGAAAATAATGCAAATTACCGCGGATAGGAGACAAAAAATAAAAGCCAACAAACCACTGAATTTTGCCGGGAGGAGTAAGAGACAAAGGGAAACCTGTGTACCTGGAGAGAAAACAAACAATAAACCAATCAAGGTGAAAACGAACCCACACCACACCTTTCTCTACCCCCTCCATGCCTCCCCTCCATGCCCCCCCTTAACCCTCCCCTTTTTGGACTCGCCTCACCCCTTCCCCGTCTTCCCTGCTTTTCCCTCCCTTCTATAACCTCCCCAGCTCCCCTTCCCTATGTCTACACCTTTCCCCACCCCTCTATGCCTCCTCTCCATGCCCCCCCTTAACCCTCCCCTTTTTGGACCCACGCCACCCCTTGCTCGTCTTCCCTGCCTTCCCCTCCATTCTGTAACCTCCCCAGCTCCCCTTCCCTATGTCTACACCTTTCCCCACCCCTCTATGCCTCCTCTCCATGCCCCCCTTTAACCCTCCCCTTTTTGGACCCACGCCACCCCTTGCTCGTCTTCCCTGCCTTCCCCTCCATTCTGTAACCTCCCCAGCTCCCCTTCCCTATGTCTACACCTCCCCCCACCCATCTTTACATCCCCTCCATTCCCCCTTTCTCCCTCCCCTTCTATCTGTACTTCCCCTTCCCCGACCTACCTCGCCCCTGTCCTTCTTCCCTGCCTTCCCCTCCCCATCTGTAACCTCTCCTGCCTCCCTCCCTCCCTCCCCCCATGTCGACCTCGTGACGGATGGTGACACGGTGGGGAGTAGTGGGAGGGGCGGTTGACGGATGGGGTGGCAGGTGGTGAAGGTACAGTCACTTGTCACTCCGCTAACTCGAGGATGATGTCTGGAGGAGGGTGGAGGGCGAGGGGGGTGGAGGACGTGGGGGGTGGAGGGCGTGGGGGTTGAAGGCGTGGTGTGATTCCTACGTTGTGTTGCGTTGTGTTGCTTTGTGATGTGTTGATCGTTTGTCTTGTGTTGCCATTGTGTTGCTCTGATTCTGTTTTTGTGGTGTGATTGATTCCTTGTGTTGTGATTGTTGTGTATTTTATTGTGTGTTTGTTCACGTGTCTAGTACCGTGGGATTTTTTTTTTGTAGTTGTTTTATGCTTTTTTGTTGATTTATCGGTAAGCTTCGAGGTACAGCTTCTTGTGTTTCGTGTGTTTGTGTGTTTGTGTTTAGTTAATAGGAGTTATATGTATTGTTTGTTTCTTACTCTTTATGGGCTATGATGTGTGAGCGTTGCTGTTCTCTCTCTCGTGTATAGTGCTGAGGTAAGGTTTCTGTTCTCTTTCTCATCTTGTGGCGTGTAGGAAGCGTGGCTGTTCTCCCTTCCTCGTGTATAGTGCTGAGGGAAGGTTTCTGTTCTCTTTCTCATCTTGTGGCGTGTAGGAAGCGTGGCTGTTCTCCCTTCCTCGTGTATAGTGCTGAGGTAAGGTTTCTGTTCTCTTTCTCATCTTGTGGCGTGTAGGAAGCGTGGCTGTTCTCCCTTCCTCGTGTATAGTGCTGAGGGAAGGTTTATGTTCTCTTTCTCATCTTGTGGCGTGTAGGAAGCGTGGCTGTTCTCCCTTCCTCGTGTACAGTGCTGAGGTAAGGTTTGTTTTCTTTTTAATCTTCTTATAACGTAGTATAGTGGGCGCGGTTATTCTCTCCCTCGTGTACAGTTAGTGGGGCAAGGGCGGGACTATTGGCCGGTGAGATCCTGCACTTTATACACCGTCGGAAAATCACGCGATAAATCCATCAGGTGGGGCCGCTCGTGTGACGTATTTTTGCCAGGGAGTGATGTATGTAATGGCTATTTGATTGTTTTCGTCCAGGTAAAAGGAGATTCGATACTAAGAGAAACAAGAGAATACTCCTGCTCCACTTCTGTGACGGGAGAGGAGTAAAGAAAATTCCAGGTGGTTATGAAAGTCTCCGATAAAAAAAAGTTAGTGGTGGTTGAGGGTTGAGTACACTAACCCGGCAGCAGCGTGGATCATGTTTCTTAATGGACCTTCCAAGCGAGAAAAATGAGAAAAAAACACCCCACACACAAACCATTTCACAATATTTATCAAAGCATTTGTGATCAGATTATGTATCATCTATTTTGGGGTTTATATCATGGCACAAATTTGGCCCGTCGCTGCTACACGGTAAAGCCACAAATTTGGCCCGTCGCTGCTAACGGGATAAAGATAGATATAGAGGAAAAGCGTTCACCGTTGGGTCTACAGCAACCGAAGAGGGGAGATGGGCGCTCTGTATAAAGACTAGGACCTCTACCTCTACTCTCATTTCTACTCCTAGCCTCCCAGCTTTGCCCCCTCCAGCGTGACGAAGGGATTCACGTCAAAAACCAACAATTGTCACGGATTTGGATATCTGAACGCCACTGACACGATTGTTTGTCTCGACGTGGCGGACATTTACCGTTGCCCCTAAAAATCTTCCCGTCTCGGCGCCCAAACAACCACATGGCACCCAAACGAAAGGAAAGAAGCGGCATGAGTACGTAGCTAACTATATTGATGAAGCTTTATGGCTACAAAAAAAATGTATTGTAAGCTCAGTGTCAATTTTTGTTTATATTTCATCGTATTGTTTATCATTATTGTTTATCGTTCATTGTTTATTATTGATGGTACTCTGCTACTGTAAAACTACTGGTGATCTCCTTGCCTTCCTAACTGACTCTTGGTCATCCTCTCTTAGCCGTTTCGGTGAAACCTTTGTTATTGCGCTGGGCATATCAAAAGCTTTTGATAGGGTCTGGCACAAATCTTTGCTTTCCAAACTACCCTCCTACTGTTTCTAAACTTCTCTCTGTACCTTTATCTCCAGTTTCCTTTCTGACCGTTCTATTTCTGCTGTGGTGGACGGTCACTGTTCTCCCCCTAAACCTATTAACAGTGGTGTCCCACAGGGTTCTGTCCTATCTCCCACTCTCGTTCTGTCGTTCATTGATGATCTGCTTTCCAAAACGAACTGTCCTATCCATTCTTACGCCGATGACTCCACTCTGCATTACTCAACTTCTTTTAATAGAAGACCCACTCCACAGGAACTTAACGATTCAAGGCTGGAGGCAACAGAACGCTTAGCCTCAGACCTTACTATTATTTCCGATTGGGGCAAGAGGAACCTGGTGTCCTTCAACGCCTCAAAAACACAGTTTCTCCACCTATCCACTCGACACAATCTTCCAAACAACTATCCTCTATACTTCGACAACACTCAGCTATCACCTTCTTCAACACTAAACATCCTCGGTCTATCCTTAACTCAAAATCTCAACTGGAAACTTCCTATCTCATCTCTTACTAAATCAGCTTCTTCTATGCTGGGCGTTCTGTACCGTCTCCGCCAGTTCTTCTCCCCCGCACAGTTGCTATCCATTTACAGGGGCCTTGTCCGCCCTCGTATGGAGTATGCATCTCATGTGTGGGGGGGGTCCACTCACACAGCTCTCCTTGACAGAGTGGAGTCAAAGGCTCTTCGTTTCATCAACTCTCCCTCATACTGATAGTCTTCTACCTCTCAAATTCCGCCGCCATGTTGCCTCTCTTTCTATCTTCTATCGATATTTTCATGCTGACTGCTCTTCTGAACTTGCTAACTGCATGCCTCCCCCCCTTCCGCGGCCCCGCTGCACACGTCTTTCTACTCATGCTCATCCCTATACTGTCCAAACCCCTTATGCAAGAGTTAACCAGCATCTTCACTCTTTCATCCCTCACGCTGGTAAACTCTGGAAAAATCTTCCTTCATCTGTATTTCCCCCTTCCTACGACTTGAACTCTTTCAAGAGGAGGGTATCAGGACACCTCTCCTCTTGAAATTGACCTCTCTTTTTGGACACTCCTTTGATCTCTGTTCAGGAACAGTGAGTAGCGGGCTTTTTTTTATATATTTTTCTTTACGCCCTTGAACTGTCTCCTTAGCTGTAAAAAAAAAGAAGTATTAGAAACACATGACTACGTACTGTTCATTGTTTATCGTTTTGTTTATCATTTTATTGTTTTTTATTTGGGATTTGTGTGTCTGTATCTGAAAACGATATCACTGGACAGCGGTTAAGGTTTTCACACGGCTGGATGGAGCCTTCCCAGCGCCACCTTTCGTTTCATCTTGTTCATATAACCGCCCTTTTATGCCCTCCGTCTCTTTTTTAACTTCCATTTTTTCCTCCCCTTCTATTCTCTGTATTCTTGCGCAGTTATTTTGGAGCGAAAAAGTCTTCCCTTTCACCCTCTCCCTTTTACATTTGCTTGCTGGAAAAATCTTGCCTCTCCCCTCGCGTCCTGCCCTCCCAACGTACCCCCTTTCCTCACTCCCTCCCTCTCTCCCTCCCTCTCTCCCTCTCTCTCTCTCGCTCCCGCCCTGACAGCCATAACCACCGGCGCGTCACTCAGCGAAAGGCATCAGAGCAGCGGAATTATATCAGCGCATCGATAACTCACGCAACACTCGGAATGGACTATATTTAACGCTAACTGCCAAGCCGACGCAATCCAATTATATCGGGAATTAAGCCGAATTATCCTCATTTGCATACCACGAGGAAATAATTGCCTGGTATTGAGCACAACTGTCGGTTCAGACGCCAAATTCGGAGCATTAGTGGTTCATAGGCGAGAATCAGCGGACACGTTCTAACACGTCTCCTAAATATCTTGGGGCGGGAGGTGGGTGGCGGGGGGGGCGGTGCGTAGAGAGTGGAAGACGAAGGTGGAGTAATCTTGAGGGCGGGATTGTAGTAGGTGGAGGACGGCAGGTGGAAGGTGGAGGGTGCATAAAGAGCGGTGGACGAATGTTTAGTGGTGGAGTGGTGGGTGGAAGGTTCGATTTGAGTGGAAGATGGAGGTGCAGGGATGATAAGGGCGGTGGGTGGTGGGTGTGGGTTTACAGAAGTCGGTGGTGTTGTGAAGTGGAGGGTGGGAGATAATGGATGTTGGGTGGAGGGTGGTGGGTGTGTACAGGTAGGTGGAGGTGGTGATGCGTGTTGGGTGGAGGTGTAGTCAAGTGGGTGGAGTGTGGTGGGTGTGTGCAGGTAGGTGGAGGTGTGATCTTGAGGGTGGTGGGTGGAGATGCGTGTTGGGTGGAGGTGTTGTCTAGTGGGTGGAGGGTGGGATCAGCGACTTGAGACAGGAAGAAATGGAGTCGAGGTTGTCGTGTTGTTGTGGCTTCCATTCAGCGTTATCAAATTATCGTATTCCACTCAGCACATCGTATTTTCCCGTTTCTGAGTCACGGCTATCGCAAACAAACGCCAATAAGTAATGCTTTTAACGAAAACTTTAACTGGAATTTCGTTATATGTGTGGGTACGAAAGTTTTGGGCCCTGGAACTGATAAATGCAATCTTTTGAGTACGATAATATGGCAACGCTGCTTCCATTGCACCCCGTTCCACACTCTACGACCCTCCCCTACTGTCCTCCCTTCCTCTCCCACCTCAGTACGTGTTGTCTCCCCTCATCTTCCCTCTTATCCCATGCTTCTCCCGTGCTCCCATCCTTCCCTTCTTTCCCATCTCCCTCCTCTCCCTTCCTCTGTTTCCGATGTTTGCTTCCCATCCTCCCTCACCACTACCATCCACCTCCCTGTTCCACCCTTACCTCCCTCGTTCTCCCTCCATCCTCCCTCCCTGCCTTTCCTTCCCCCTATCTCTCCTACTTCTGCCCTCGCTTCTCTTCCCCTTCTCCATCCCGCCGCCTCATACCCTGCCACCTTACTTACCATCCTCCCCCCCCCACCACACCGCCCCCCTCCCTTCCCCCAACACCTCTTTTATCGTCATGTGTGGCGTGTATGGCACTTTTATGTTCTGGCGGGGCTCGATCGTGGGTCCTCGGAGTGCTCATAGTCTGCCGGGACACCAGGCTTGGGGCTTTATAATACAATGCCGGGTTTGTTATGTGGCTCTTACACCCCTCATACCTACCGCCACTGCTGCTGCGGATGACTCCCCTCCTCTTCCCCCTCTCCTTCCCCCTTCCCCTCTCCTCCCCCTTCCCCCCTCGTTATGTCTATCCTTCCTTACACTTCCTCCTCGTACGGTCGAGAAAGGGGCGAGTATTGTTTTTTTTTTTCTCTTCGCTTCATTTCTGTGTGTGTCTCTCTCTCTCTCTCTCTCTCTCTCTCTCTCTCTCTCTCTCTCTCTCTCTCTCTCTCTCTCTCTCTCTCTCTCTCTCTCTCTCTCTCTCTCTCTCTCTCTCTCTCTCTCTCTCTCTCTCTCTCTCTCTCTCTCTCTCTCTCTCTCTCTCTCTCTCTCTCTCTCTCTCTCTCTCTCTCTCTCTCTCTCTCTCTCTCTCTCTCATCCCCTTCTCTTTATCTCCATCCCACTTAGACACTTTCATTCTTCCTTTCCTTCTTCTGTTTCTCCTTCTCTTCATTCACACCTTTCTTTCCTTCCCTCTCTCATTATTTCCTCTTCCGTGTCCTTCTTTTCCGCTTCTTCCCTTCTTCATTCACACCTTTCTCCCGTTTTTCCTTACATCCTCCTTCACATCTGCCTTTACTTCCGCCTTTCGTCACCCTAACTTACCACTCTTCTTCCCTTTCTCCTCCTCCATCTCTCCTCCATTTCTGCTTTACTTCCGCCTTTCGTCACCCTAACTTAACACTCTTCTTCCCTTTCTCCTCCTCCATCTCTCCTCCACTTCTGCCTTTACTTCCGCCTTTCGTCACCCTATCTTAACACCCTTCTTTCCTTCCTCCTCCTCCTCCATCTCTCCTCCTCCTCCTCCATCTCTTCTCCTCCTCCTCCATCTCTCCTCCTCCTCTTCCTCCTCCGCCCATCCATCAGTCTTCCTCCCCCCGTCACTCTGTCCTGAGGAACGACAAGCATCATCTGAATGGTGTTTATAGTCATTCTTCCCTCATGTCACAGCATCCCGAGAGAGTGGGGAGGGAGGGAGAGAGGGAGCGAGGCCGTCAGAGTGGGTAGGTGCGTGAGAGAGGGAGCAAGGGCGGCAGAGTTGGGAAGGAGGGAAAGAGGGAGGAAATGAATAGAAAGAGGAAGGGAAGGATCAGGAAAGGGAGTGAGTGTGTGATGGAGAGAGGAAAGGAGAGGGGAGGAGAGGAGAGGAGAGGCAAAATTACAAGTGTGCGTATAGCGAACAGGAAGAAAAAAGAATAGTAAAAAGAGTAAAGAGGAAAACAAATATATGAATGAAGACGGAGAGGGGGAGGAAGGCAGGAAGAAATGAGTAGGAGTGAGGGAGAGGGAGCAAGGGCGTCAGAGTGGGAGGTGAGGGAGGGAATGATGGAATAGAAAGAGGAAGGAAGGAATAGAAGGAATGAGTATGTGATGGAGGGAGAGAAAGAGAAGTGAGAAATAATACAGCTCTAAGGATTATTGAATATGAAGAAAAAAAAAAGTAAAAATATCAGGGATGAAAACATATAAAAGACGCAGACGAGAAAGAAGAAAGAAAAAGAGAATAGTTAAAAAAATACAGAGAATCACTGCAGAAAAGTATAGTAAAGGACAGGATCAGGACGGAGAGATCTAATTAAGGAAACGAAAAAAAGAAATAAGAAGACAAAAGAAAAAGGAGGCGGGCGAGGAGGAGTAAAAGAAAAAAAAAACAAAGAAAAAAAAGATTAAAAAAATTGTGGAAGAATGTGAAATAGAAGAGAGCAAAAAAAAGGAAAAAATTGAGCAAGAAAAACAGAAAAAAAGAAAACAATAGGACTACAAATCAGAGCAAGATAAAGAAGGGAGATAAAGAAGGATAATAAAAAAATGGAGAAAACAGGATGACCAGGAAACAAAGAAGAACAAGAACAGAAGCAAGAACAAAAAGAACAAGCACAGGAAAAAGAGAAGTTGAGGATGAACGATAACAATTAAAAACAAGAAAAGTAACTAAATTAAAGAAACTAAGATAATGATTGGGAGAGAGAAAAACGAAGACGGAAGTAAAATAGGTCAAATAGAAGAAGATGAAGAAGAAGAAGAAGCAAAAGAAGAAGTAGGAGGTGAAGAAGTAGACGACGACGAAGAAGAAGAAAAAGAAAAAAAAGAAAAAAAGAAGTCGGAAGTTGAAGAAAAAAATACGAATAATAATAATAATGATAATAGTAATAGTAATAATAATAATAAGAAGAAGAGAAGGAGTCGAAGAAGAAGAAAAAGAAGACGAAGAAGAAGAAGAAAAAGAAAAAGAAGAAGAAGAAGAAGAAAAGGAAGAAGAAGAGGCAAGAAGACAAAGAGGAAGGCTGAAGGATAAGAAGAGGAAGGAAGAGGAACCACAATTTGCATCCCTCGAGGCGGCGCCGCGTCTACTTTATGACTATTAATTTGGGCGAGACAATGGCCGCTCGTCAGACCCCGGGCCGGCGACCTCCTCCCGCCCACTCGTGATGGGCCTCTTGTCTTCCCGCCCCAGCACCATCAACACCAGCTCTACCATCATCAAAACCACCAAATTTACCATCTCAATCACATTTCTACCACCACCACCAACAACAGTTCTTCCACCTTCTAATCTACCCAAGCTACCATCACAACCCCCTTTCTTTTAATTACCATCAACCATCACCCTCAAAACCACCTTAACTATCTTAACCTAACCTAACTTAACCTAACCTAACTCAACCTAACCTAACCTAACCTAACCCCACCTCACCTCACCTCACCTCACCTCTAACTACCACAACAGCATACCACCACAATCACTTTTACCACCAACACCACCTACATCAGCCCTTCCACCTTCCAAAAAACAAAAACTACCATCACAGCCAATTTTCTACAGCCACCACCACTACCATCTCCAGAGCTATTAAAACCATCACCACTATTACGTTTTCCACCCATACCAGGACGAGCACCTTCAAAGTCATTATATTAACGATCACATCCACTTTCTAACCACCACAAGGACTTCCATATTCGAAACCACCAAAACAACCACCAAACCCCCTTATTTCAATCACGACTACCACCACCTTAAAACCACTAAAGCTACCACTACCATCGTCAAAACCACAAACTCTACCATCACGACCACGTTATTTTCTATCATCACCATGACTACCACATTGCAAACCGCTAAAACTACCTATGTACACGAATAAACACGTATATGTATCCTTCCATTCAACCAGACATTCATCTCTTCATATTTGCACTCACCTAACATCCCATTCACTCATTCAAGCATCCTTTCATTCAACCATAATATTCATATCCATTTAGTCATCCTTTCATCAGACCATCAAACACACCGTCTATTTATATATCTATCAATCCTTCCGTCTTTTCATTCATCCGGTCAGCCAGTCAGCCAGTCATTCAGCCACCTAGTCAACAAGTCAATCAACCAGTCAGCCAGTCATTCAGCCAGTCAGTAAGTCAGTCACTAAGTCAGCCAGTCATTCAGCCACCTAGTCAGTAAGTCAGTCAGCCACTCAGTCTCCCAGTTAGCAAGATTATCGGCCAGCCAAATAGTCACTCGGTCTCACATACACATATACAGAAGCATCCCCAGACACACAGACCCTGACGCAGCTTGATACAGAGACACGGAATCAAAGTTTAGATCATGGAGGTAGTGAGAAAAATAAACAAATGCAGGAGAGCTGAAGGACAAGGCAAAGAACGGAACGAGGGAAAGAAATACTACGTCCCAAGTGTACCTTTACTCTTGTTCTGCCTTCCTTCCTTCCTTTCTTTCCCTCTGTCTCTCTCTCTCCCTCCCTCCCTCCCTCCCCCTCGTCAAGAAAACAAGTGAGCATCGACTGAAGCTTTTCCATTTTTCCTTTCTCCCTCCTCCTCCTCCTCCTCCTCCTCCTCTTTCTCCCTTATTCCATTCTCTCCTTTCCACCCTAGCTCCTTCCTCCCCTTTTATTCTCTCTCTTTCCTCCTCGCCGTCTGTTCCTCTTGCTGTCTTTTTTCCTTCCCCACGTCGTCTCCTCTTACACACACACACACACACACACACACTCACACACACACGCACACAGACACACACACACAGAGCTGACTCATCCTTCCCATTCTCCCTCCCTACCTCTTAACTTGGTCTCTTTCCTCTCTTCCTCCTCCTCCTCCTCCTCTTCCTCCTCCTCCTCCTCCTACTCCTCTCTTTCCGCGGCGAGACGTAGAGTGCCGTCTTATGGGATACTGTCTAATGTTTGTGTGTGTTCTTTACGCGTTGCAGGGATAACTTCGCCATTTTCCAGACCTATCATCGCCGTCTTCACTCTACTTACTATGTTTAATCGTGTTCTTATTTGCCTGTTATTTATTTTCGCTTCTTTTTCTTATTACCACTTTCTTTTTATCTCGTGTTCCTTATCTTCTACTTTTTCTTTTAATTAATGTCACCTGTCGTAAATCCAATCTGTTCCTCCCTCACCTATCTTACCTTATCGATTCACGTTCGTATTCGCCTTTTCTTTATGTAATGTATGTCTTTGTATTTTTCTCTTTCCGCATGATTTTTTTTATTTCTATCTCTTCCACTACTTCCTAATACTCTGCTCCTTTAGGCCTTTCCCCTGACACCATCCTCTCGCCATCACTCTTACTCTTCCTTTACCTAAATACACGCACATTTACACTTCTTATTATATCGTCTTGTTTCTATTTTTTTTTTTTTTTTTTTGTCTTTACTCATGCTTTATCGCCCATCCCTTCCTCTATATGCTTCAAAATACTCTGCTCCTTTCACTATTTCCTTCTCGTAACACCTTCGTCTCGTCGTCACCTCTTTCACCTTTTAACTATTTTTCTTTGTGTCGTCTCGTGCTTTTTCGCCCATCCCTTCCTCTACTTCAAAATACTCAGTTCCTTTCAGCATTTCAGTCTTTCCCCCAACGCCTTCGTCTCGCCGTCAGCCTCTTCCTTCCCTTTTACCTAAATTCCTGGACTGCATCAAGGCTCCTCGCGTTCCCCGCCTGACCACTTCTGAGCATCTGAGGACGAATTCAAGGCCTCCAGAGCGTGCTAAGGAAAGACCAGCCTTCCTCCACACACACACACACACCACCTCTCTCTCTCTCTCTCTCTCTCTCTCTCTCTCTCTCTCTCTCTCTCTCTCTCTCTCTCTCTCTCTCTCTCTCTCTCTCTCTCTCTCTCTCTCTCTCTCTCTCTCTCTCTCTCTCTCTCTCTCTCTCTCTGTGTGTGTGTGTGTGGAGGCAAAATAGGAATACCGTCCTAATATAAGAAAAGACGAGAAAGAAAAGGAGGAAGACAGGAATAACAAATCCATACATATTTATTTTTTCTTTCGTTTTGTGAATTCTCTTCCTTTTCGTTATTTGTTGGCTGTATTTCTTTTTATTGGTCCACGTCTCGTTTTTGCTTACTGCGTGCTGACTTACGAGGTTCAGGTTTATCTTGCGAGAGAGGTTGACGTGCTCTCACAATTCAGGTTTTTGATTGAAATTCTCTTTCCTTATAGTTTGTGAGACTGCGTTTTTGAGTTTTTGTTGTTGTAAAGATTTATTACGCCAGAGGAAAGTGTCTCTTGGCTCTGATAAAGGGATACAGAGAAAGAGAATTGATTAAAAGTCTGTTCAGGCTGTTTGTTCTTTCTGATACAGTGACGGAGAAGTGAAGAAAAATTATTAAGTCTTAGATCAGCAAAAGGGACAAGGTAGGAAAGGAAGGGCGTGCACCTATACCATGTCCTGTAGAGCCGATCTTGGGGACAGACACGATGATCCACGCTTCTCTTTTCTATAGTAGTAGTTCTTTTATTTCCCTGGTCCTGTCAACCCATCTGTCACCTCCCTGGTTGCTCTAATGTTCAGTATCTACAAGGCCTTAGCTATGCACATCCATTTTCCTCTTTTTTCTTGCCGTTTCCCTTCCGCCTGCTGTCAAAATCTCACTCTTCCTCCACTCCCTGCTCTCTCCTTGCCTTTCGTTCCCAGCACCATCTCTTCCTTGCCCCACCCTGTCACCCAGTACCCTTTTCTATCACCATTTCTCTTAAAACTTCCTCCTTGCATCCCACTTCCAAGTCCTCTTCCTTTCTTCACATTTTTCTCATCACCGCCTCTCCTTCGGCCCACTCCCTCTCGCCCGCTCCCAACACTTCTCCCTTCCTCCTCTTCCTTGAACCGCCCTCTCGCGGCACTTGGCGTAATGACGGGCTGGTGGTCCTGAACGCGACCTGGTTACGAGCAATAAACCGGAGTTGAGTGTTCGCGACGATGACTCCGTGTGTGACTCCTCCTCCTGTGCTCCTCTTTCACCTCCTCCTCCAGCTCTTCCTCCTCCTCCTTCTCTTACTCCTCCTCCCCCTGTTGCTGCTGCTTACTCCTCCTTCTCCTCCTCCTCCTCTTCTCCCTCCTCCTCCTCTTCTCCCTCCTCCTCCTCTTCTCCCTCCTCCTCCTCCTCCTCCTCCTCCTCCTCTTTCATCCCCTCCTTCGGCTCCTTCTCCTCCTCTACCTCCTCCCTCGGCTCCTCCTTCTTCTCTCCTTTTCTTCCTCTTCCTCTTCCCCATCCTCATCCTCATCCTCCTCACCCGAGAGAGAGAGAGAGAGAGAGAGAGAGAGAGAGAGAGAGAGAGAGAGAGAGAGAGAGACCGACCAGAAACATTGACTATGCTTCTCTTTATTAAATTCCTTATTTGTATTCTAACCTCTGTTTACTTATGTGTCTTTTTTGTAATCATACGTCACTATTTTTTTATTGAATTGTAATTGCATTTTCTTCATATATTTTTGCCGTCCTAGACACTACATTTATTAGTCTATTCTCCCTTGTTTTACTCTTTTTTGTATCTGATATGCTGCATGTTTTTTTTTTATTAATTTATTGGTCTTTCTATCATATTTGGTTAATAATAAATTTGTTTTTTTTATTGTCATTATGTATCCTTTTTTTTCTGAAGTGTCCATTTTTTCTGTGATGTTTTTTTCGGTGATGTTTTTTCCGGTGATTTTTCTTCCTCGGCGCGTCGTGTTGTTGTGCGGGATCAGCGTGGCGGGGCTTGTTAAGGGAGGATGGACAGGGGATTAGACGCCCCACCAAGAACTGCTCTACTGCCTCGCCTGCCGACCCTTCACCACCACCACCACCACCCGGTGGACATAAGAACATAAAAACATAAGGAGTCTGCAAGAGGCCGGTTGACCTATACAAGGCAGCTCCCGTAAGCCTAACTCCACCTTACCTCACTATCCATGAATGTACCCAACTTGTTTTTGAGTGCATCTATGGTATTAGCACTTGCAATATGACTGCCATTTCTGTTCCACTCATCTGCGACTTTAATGATAAACAAATTTTTGCTCACTCACTCACTCACTCACTCACTCACTCACCCACCCCCACAACCATCATCTGTACCAAGACATCTCACTCACTCACTCACTCACCCCCACAACCATCATCTGTACCAAGACATCTCACTCACTCACTCACTCACCCCCACAACCATCATCTGTACCAAGACATCTCACTCACTCACTCACTCACCCCCACAACCATCATCTGTACCAAGACATCTCACTCACTCACTTCGTCATTTAATCACTCCGTCAGTTAGTTATCAGTCTATGATCATCTATCTCACTCGTTCACTCTTCCACTCACACACTCACTCTCTCGCGCACTCAATCGATCTTTCTCTCTCTTTTTCTCTCAAGCAGGTGCGACGTGGCAGGTGTTAACGAGAGAGAGAGAGAGAGAGAGAGAGAGAGAGAGAGAGAGAGAGAGAGAGAGAGAGAGAGAGTTTTCTACCATGTCTCTCAAACTCCTGGACTTGACCCGAGCTCTCTGAAGTTCACCTGTGCACTCGTTGCCTCTCTCTCTTTCTCGCGTTCTCAGGTAACACACGGAGACAAGTGCCCTCTCTCCTTTCCTCCCTGACACTGTTATTGGCACTTCACCCTCACCTGGCTTACCTGAGCTGCGGCGGGGGGGGAGGGGGCGCAGGTGAGAGGGTGAAAAGGTGAATAGGGATTGGGTCTTGGGCAGTATTGGAAACGTGAGCAAGGATTAAAGGTAGCAAGCTTGGATTCGGTGATGTGGATTTAATTTTGTATACGATGTGTGTGTGTGTGTGTGTGTGTGTGTGTGTGTGTGTGTGTGTGTGTGTGTGTGTGTGTGTGTGTGTGTGTGTGGTGATTTTCTTTCAATTTACAAGAAGTACGATGGTATTCTTTTTGAAGGGAGCAATTTATAGCAGGTTAGATTACACTTTCCTCCTCTTTCCCTCCTCCTCTTTCCCTCCTCCTCCCTCTCTCTCTCCCTCCTCTTCCTTCTCATTCTTCTGCTCCTGTTCCTCGTCCTCCTCTCCCTTACCCTCCTCCTCCTCCTCCTGCCGCACCTCCCTCTTCCTCCTCCTCGTCCTCTCTCTCAATCCCCCGCAGGAAAATATTGCCTTGTTTTCTTCTCGTCGTTATTTTTGCCTTTATTGAGCTGTTATGACGTGGCGGCGGCGGCAGCGGTTGTGACGGCGGTGGTGACGGTGGCGGTGACGGCAGTAGCCAAGCAATGCCGTGAATAAGCCAGAAGATATCAAGAAAGTAATGACGGAAATCTGACATCACGTATTCCCAATTTGATGTTTTGTAACAAGTGAAAGGGGAGATGAAGAGGATGACAGATGGAGGAGGAGGAGGAGTGGAGAGAAGTAGAGAAGGAAAAGAATAGGTAAGGGGTGAGTGTAGGAGATGGGAGTGATGAAAAGGGGAGATAGTCTATACTGATGGAGGGGGAAGAGAATGAAATGAGTAAAAGCAAGGAAGAGGGACAGGAAAGATAAAGATGCAGAGAGAGAGGGAGGTAGGTGAAGCTAAAGATGAAGAAGGAAATTAGATTAGAAAACAATGAAATGAGTGAAGGTAAGGAAGAGGGACAGGAAAGGTAATTGTAAAGAGAAAGATGAAGGCAGGTGAAAATGAAGATGAAGATGGAAAATAAAGTAGAAAAGAATGAAATGAGTGAAGGTGTGGGAGAGGAGCAGGACAGGTAACGGTTAAGAGAGAGATGGAGGTAGGTGAAAGTGAAGATGAAGAAGGAAAATAAAGTAGAGAAGAATGAAATGAGTGAAGGTGTGTTAGATGGGCAGGAAAGGTAACGGTGAAGAAAGAGATGGAGGTAGGTGAAAGTGAAGATGAAAAAGGAAATTATATTAGAAAAAAATTGAAATGCGTATAGGTGCGGGAGAAGGACAGGTAATATAAGGGTGAGGAGGGAGATGGAGGCAGGTGAAGGTAAAGAGGAAGAGGGAAAGGTAGAGAAGGGTAGAAGTGTGTGATTGGGTGATGAAGTGTTTTAATTTATTTGTTGATAGCTTGTTTGAGTAATTTGTGAAATGTTGCCCTCTGCCATATTAATTAAAAAAAATACATACAATAGATTTTAAACATCCTGAAATATTATAAATGATGTAAAAAGCAGTGTTCTCTTTCTCCACACATCTATTTGTCTATCTATCTCTCAGGTATATCAAATGTTTACCTTGTGATTTACTTCTGCAAAACTCTCATATCTCATAATAATCATTCATGCCTGACACCTACACACCTTTCTCTGCCTCTTTTCGTGTCACAAGCAGCCGAGCGTCACCTTTTTAACGTGTGCAGTGATAAGAGTGCCCGGGAGATTAATGTAAATAGAAGGATCGGGTGTATAGCTTAACGTGTCTTTTATTGTAGGCTTGTTTGTCGTGTTGAATAATATATGGTGGAGTGCATGGAGGCGTCAGTGTTCTTTTCTCCTTTACTTCGGAGCTTCCAGTAGTTGTCTCTGTTCCCACGGTGTTCACAATGGCTCTTCGGTGATGCGCGTGCTACAGATCGTCATGGCAATCACTCTTCATGTAATGGTGTTATGATCCTTTACTGTGCTCGCCTCCCCTTATTGGTATCGCTCTCACATAGTAATTCGAAATCGGTGAGGAGTCAAATGCATCGCTGTCATATTAGTGAGATAAAAGTTGGTTGAGAGTGATGTCCAGATTTCAATTTATTGCCAAACTTGGAGGCTTCAGGGGAGGTAAAATGTCTTCATCGCCTTTAATTATAATCAAGGTATTGAGAGGTGGGGGGAGGGTGCGGGGGCGGGAGGGGGGGGGGGGTGCGGGGGCTGCATCATGGGCGACCTTGGCATCTGTCCCTCGACGGCAGGTGCGTGGATACATATACATTCCTACATACCTGTCTACCTGTTCACCTACATAGATACACATACCTAAAAAAGAATAAAAAAATAAACACACACACACACACACACACACACACACACACACACACACACACACACACACACACACACACACACACACACACACACACACACACATAATTGGAGGCAGCGTTGCGTCGTGGGGGAGCGCTGCCATCCTCCCCAACAATAGTCCGGCGAATGTATATTTTGAAGTCTCTCTTCGGGCCAGCGCCGCCCCAGCGAAAATAAAAATAAAAGAAAGGCTGGGCTTCCCTACATACCGACAATAACCGCGCCTCTATCACCCATAATTGAGTTTTGTAGATGTGAGGGGGACAGAGGGAGAAAGGGAGGTGCGCGTGCATGGTGGCTGTGTGTGTGTGGTGAGGAAGGTAGGCGTGTGGTGGGGATGGTGATTGTGGTGATGGTGATAGTGGTGGTGCCGCGTCGTGGTGGTGAGCTGCAGAAGTTGGTGAGGATGGTGGTAGTCTGTTCTCGTGGTGATGGTGAGTTAAAAGTGAAGGGTTGTGGTGGTGATGGTGATTCTGGGTATGGTGATGTGTTGTTATGGTGAGCTGCAGAAGATGGTGATGATGGCATTGGTCTGTTCTCGTGATGATGGTGAGTTATATGCGATGGTGAGTGATGCTGGTTATAGAGGGGATAATGAGGCTGGCTATGGTGGCTGTCTTGGTGATGGCAAAGGATGAGGAAGGGTTGCGGTGATGATGGTGATGCTGGTGATGGTGACCGTGGTGATGATCATGACGGTGGTGTTGATAGTAGTAAGAAAACATGTAGAAGTATCCGTGGTGTGTGATTGCTTGTGGTGGTGATGGTGATGATGTCGCCCATAGCAATGGTGATGTGTTGTGATGTTGAGGCCATAACCGCTCATGGTGAAAGGGTTGTGGTGATAATGGTATTGGGGGCTGCGATGGTGATGAAGATAGCGATAATGGTGGTGAGGGAGAGTGCATGTGACTGGTAATAATAGTGTAGAGAGGGAGACTTTAGACAATGGTGATGGTAATGGGTGAGGTTGTGTAGTGGGAGCAATCAAGGGGTGTAGTGGGAGCTATTATTGGCGTTACAAGGGCAGTGTTGTGGAGTGGGTGGGTGTCAACGTTGCCAGATTGTCGTACTCAGCCGCTTATATTTCCCGACTTCCTACCCAAAAACTTTCTTCTGGCTCCAATAACGAAACTCATTTATAGTTATCGTTAAAAGAGTTAGATCCTGATGTTTCTTGGCAATAGTTAGGCGTCAGAAACCGGTAAATACTATCCTATGAGTACGATAATCTGGCAACGGTGGTGGGTGTGTCTGGAACATTGTGGGAGAAGTGGGGAGAATGTGCAAGGGAGAAAGTATATTGTAGTGGGGTTGAGGTGAGAAGTCGAGGAACAAAAAGAGGAATGTATGGGTGGAGAAAAGTGGAAAGAAGGGTGGTGGAGAGGGTGGATGTGATTAGAAAATATATTATGAGAAAAGTGGAAGGAGGATAGAGGGTGTTGTGGTGGGGTTGAGGTGAGAATGGAATGGAATAGAAGAGCAAAAGATGGATGAATGCACTATAAAAAAATAAAAAAAACAGTAAAGAGAAGTGCAGAGAGAGAAATTGTAAGGAAAATAAGGGAAGGAAAGGGAATAGAAAGGAAGGAAAGGGAAGGATAGGAAAGAGAAGGGAAGGGAAGGGAAGAGAAGGGAAGGTATTGTGCATGGTGGTGTGGGAGTGGTGGAAAATGGAAGTATTGTGACGTGGATGAGTCGGAAAGGTAAGAAAGTGGATGAAATGGAATACTGATGGATTGACAGAGTGGAGAAATTGGGGGAAAAATATGGAATGCTATTTTGACCAGTGCATTGTGAAGTGGTGGCGGCGAGGGTGGAGTATTGCTGTAGGGGGAGAGGGAGAGAAGAGGAGGAAAGGAAGTGGAGGACTGGAGCGCTGATGGAGTGAGAGGGGAATGAGAATATGGAAAAAGAGAGAGAGAGAGAGAGAGAGAGAGAGAGAGAGAGAGAGAGAGAGAGTAAACATGGCGGGCGGTTCTCCAGAAGGGCAACACTCCGATATGCGGCCAAACATTTGTTCAACACTTGTGCCTGAACCGAATGTCAAGGAGACACGCTGAACTAACACATCCACCTGCTAATCCTTGTTCCACCCCCCCTCCACCTCCTCCTCCACCTGTCCTGTCCTCTACCCACTCAATCACTCAGTCTCTCTCTTTCTCTTTGTTCTTTCTGTCTCTCTCTCGCTCTTTGTATTTTTTCCCCTTCCTCTTCTTTTCTTCTTTTCTCGCCTTCCTTTTTATTCCTCTTGTTTCCGTTTCTTTCGTTTTGTTTTGTTAAGTTTCGCACTTTTTTCTAAGCTTACCTGTCCATCCCTTACTTGTCCTTATTCTTATTATCCTTTATCTTCCCTTTCGTTCCCTTCCCTTCGTCTCCCTTCTCTTTCCTTTCCTTTCCTTTCCTTCCCTTCCCTTCCCTTCCTTTTTTGCTCCCTTCCCTTCCTTTCCCTTCCCTTTCTTTCCTTCCTTTTAACTTACCACTCTCTCACCCATGCCTCCATTTATCAGCCCTTTCCTCCACTCATTCTTCTTCCATGTCCTCTCTCACTCACTCTTCTTCCCCTTTCCTCCCTTTCGTCTCCCTTCCCTTTCCCTCCCTTCCCTTCCCTTTCCTTTATTTCCTTCCTTTTAACTCTCCCACTCTCCCTCCCATGCCTCCATTTATCAGCCCTTTCCCTCACTCATTCTTCTTCCATGTTCTCTCTCGCTCACTCTTCTTCCCTTTCCTTTCTTGATTTTTTTCCCTTTCCTTCTAAACCCTTCACCCACTTACTCCCTTGCCTTTAGTTCTCTCTTCTATCCACCCTTCCCTCTCGTTTCTTCCCCTTCCTCCTCCTCCTCCTCCTCCACCACCTCCTCTTTGTTTGTTTTCCTGTCCTCATGCTCTTCTTTTTTTCTCTCCATCTGCCTGTTTCTCTCCCTGCTTCTCTTGATCACTTGCTCTCTTTTTCTCCTGTCCTCCTCCCCCTCCTCCTCTCCCTCTCTCTTTGCTCTCCTGTTACCCAATGTTTTTATCCTCTTTGCATTTTCCTCCTCCTCCTCCTCCTCCTCCTCCTCCTCCTCCTCCTCCTCCTCCTGACCTTGCAGTATTAGCCTCAGCAATACTGTTGTAGTGTAAAAGATAACTTGAATAACTTCTCGAAATAGACTTGAAATTGGATATAGCTTATTTATTCTCTCTCTCTCTCTCTCTCTCTCTCTCTCTCTCTCTCTCTCTCTCTCTCTCTCTCTCTCTCTCTCTCTCTCTCTCTCTCTCTCTCTCTCTCTCTCTCTCTCTCATAATATGGCAGTGTACTCTAAATGATAAAATGATTGAGCGAAAATTAGCTCACTGGAGGGGAGGGAGAGAAGGAGAGACGGGCGAGGGGTGTGTGGAGGAGGAAGTGGTAGAGGGAGGGAGAGAGGGAAGGAGAGAGGGAGGGAAAGAGAGAGGGAATGAAGGTGAGAGGGAGGGAAGGAGAGAGAGGGAGGGACGGAGAGAGAGAGAGAGAGAAGGAGAGAGAGAGAGAGAGAGAGAGAGAGAGAGAGAGAGAGAGAGAGAGAGAGAGAGAGATTTTTTTTAATGAATGCAGCGTTCCCATCACCATCAGGACGCTAATGTTCGTCTGTCGACAGGTAAAGTTTTGTGTGTTCACCGATGGACCCGATGGAGACAGGTGGACGGAGGTGGAGGAGTCGATGGATTGAGATTTATAGATAGGATTGATTGATATTTTCTGTTTGATTGGTAGTAGTAGTAGTAGTAGTAGTAGTAGTAGTAGTAGTAGTAGTAGAAGTAGAAGTAGTAGCAGCAGTTGTAGTTTAAATAGTAGTGTCTGGGTAAGAAGTTGGAATCGATAAAGAAAGTATAGTAGATTGATATTAAGGTAACAACAGTGTGAGGAGAAAAATGTGGAGATAAAGGAATAAGGGGAGTAGAAGAAAAAGGAGGAGGAGAAGGAGAAGGAAATAGTCGTGGTGGTGTTGGCAGTAGTGGATGAAGAAAATAGAAGAAAAAAAGGAGTGAGTGAAGTAGGAGGAGGAGGCGGAGGTCTGAGGACAAGCATAGTATAGTAGGAGAGCAGAAACTCGAAGTCTAGAGCGTACGACTGTCATAGTAAGCAACGGGGTACTGATGTATTCAGACGTGGTATTTCAGGCAGACGTGATGGAAGTGACCTTAGTGGCTCGGAGTGGTGTTGGCCTTTGGGAAGCTGTCAGGGCCTTGTGTTGGCGGCCGAGAGGGATAAAAGAAATGAGAGTGTTACACTTGAGGTGAGCACCGGAGACACGAGGGTAGTGAATAATCCAAAATGGTGGTGGGGCGCTGCTCTGTAATTTGTGTGTGTGTGTGTGTGTGTGTGTGTGTGTGTGTGTGTGTGTGTGTGTGTGTGTGTGTGTGTTTCTTTTAGTGTTTTTATTCAATTTTCTGTAAGTGGACGTCTTCTAAGTGTTCTTTTCTCGTCCCACTCTTTATAGGTCGTGCAAAGTCTACTCTGTTCACGAAAAAATGCAGGACGGAGCGCACCTTCCAATACCTTCCCTCCGTGACGCGTGAGTATCAGATCCCTTCCCGAACTAACATCTGCTTGCCACGTTTATTGTTTCAGGTGTACAAAGCAAATCTAGGTCTTAATATACAGACAATAATTTTGCACAACATATCCCTAGCTGTAGAGGTGGATAACACTATTCGTATCATAACACACACACTTACATACATAGGGAAAACTACGAAGGGACAGACAATACCATAGTTAAACTGTCACATCGATATAGACTGCACAACAATATGGAGATAAGAACAAGAATCTGCAAATTAACGATATCACAAATTGCCGATCATTCATAACTTTTAATCTTTTTTACATATGGGAGGAGAATAAGAAGCTGCAGGGGAAGAGAGGCAATGAGAAGGCCGAGGCATGTTCTTCACTTTTATTTCGTAACATACATGATTTTACAATATGTACACAGAAAGGGGGTGGAGGGGGGGAGGGGGGGAGGGGGAACCACCACACACGCGGATAATGGCTGTAATCTGTTGATGGTAGCTGTTAACGGGCATGTAGATGACGTTGAGAGAGAGAGAGAGCACCATCTGGAACTCCGATCAATTCTTTTCTCGATTCCTATATTGTCGAGTAAAAAAGGGATAGAAAAAATAAAAAAGGGAGAAAGCATCACTAAGCCTTTCATCTTTTTATTTATTTTTCATCCAGCTACGCCATTTTTGAGAGAGAGAGAGAGAATTATCAAAAGAGACAAATCGATTCATATATATGTTTTTTTTTTTTAATCCAAGGAATTAATGATGAGTTTGGCACGAGCTTCTGAAGTTCACGGACGCTACAACAACAACAAACAACAACAACAGATCAACTTCCGCTATGCAGGTGTTGTTTAATTAAGAAAATAAGTCACTGATCAGAGAACGTACACACACACACACACACACACACACACACACACACACACACACACACACACACACACACACACACACACACACACACACACACACACACACACACACACACACACACACACACACACACACACACGTCTGGAAGCACTCGTACACATTGGCACACACATGAGATATAGATCTATGTACACACAGACGCACACAAATACATAAAACGTCTGTATTTGTTCAGTTCTACGTCTCGCTACGGTG
>NC_066543.1:8628728-8636228 GCF_024679095.1 Eriocheir sinensis
TCGTTGTTATTATCTCTATCATCAACAGTATAAGAATAACAACAACCACGTAACTACCAGAGTAGAGAGACACAAGAAGGGGTTTCAAATCTAAACAGGAATTATTTTTTCTGTCATCACTCACAACGGTAAGGAGGAGGCATCGGCAGACACACACACAGACCCACAGACAGACAGACAGATAGATAGACAGACAGACAACAGACAACATTGGCACGGGGCACGCGGGTCAGGCGGGACGGGGACAAACATCACTGCACTCACTGTTTATCTTCTCGAACACCTCGGCCTCCGTTGTGGGGGGCGGGGGGCTGGTGGGGGGCGGGCCGGAGTCTGTGAAGGGAGGGAGGAAATAATAGGGAGCGTTCATTTGCCGAAGAGTTGAATGTTTGTGTTGTTTTCGTATGCTAATATTACTGTTGATGTTGCTGCCGATGTTACTACTACTATTACTGTTACTACTATCACTTTCACTACTACTTTTACTATTTCAACTACTACTACTACTACTACTACTACTACCACAGATATAACTACTATACTCCTCCTTCTATTACTGCTACTCCTCAAATCAACCCCACTCGTTCCGTCTTCTTATGTCTAGTCACGTTTTTCTCTCCTAGCTTTTTTTCCAAATTATTTTTTTCTCGATTTTTTTTTTTATTTCTACTTGTTTTATCGATTTTTTTTTTACCTAAGCACCACCACCACCGCTACTACTACTACTACTACTACTACTACTACTACTACTACTACTACTACTACTGCTACTACTATTACTTTTGCCACCACTACAACTGTCACAATTACCAGCATAACCCCCTCTTCTACTAACTCTCTTGCTAAAACATCACCACCACCACTATCACCACCACCACCACCAACAACAACAACAACAAAGCCCCTCCACAATAACCTACCGTATATCTTGATGGAGCCGTCGGTCTCGCCGCGCGGGTTCTTGGCCACGCAGCGGTACGTCCCGAAGTCGTCCTCGTCCAGGTAGCGCACCGTCAGTAGCATGTGGATCTTGTACTCCGGGTTGCCCACGCGGTTCTCGATGCGGTACTTCACTGTAGGGGCGGAAGGATAAGGAGTAAGAATGGGGCACTGTTGGGAAGGAAAGGAAGGGGATGAGAGGAGGGATGAGGAGAGAGAGAGAGAGAGAGTGAGAGAGAGAGAGAGAGAGAGAGAGAGAGAGAGAGAGAGAGAGAGAGAGAGAGAGAGAGAGACAGAGAGAGAGAGAGAGATTACGAATTTTTCTTTCTGACCTTTTTCCTTCCCAATATTTGTCACTCTTTCTCTCTCTTTCTCTCTCTCTCTCTCTCTCTCTCTCTCTCTCTCTCTCTCTCGTATTGTTTTTTTTCTTACGGTCTTCAGAAAACTTCATTTGTATCCTTTCAAATAATACTAACGCATCCCCCATTATTTTACGCTCCCTCTTTCCTCTATTTTCCTTCTTTTTTACTAACTCTTCCTTGCTCCTGTCTACTCTTAAAGTTCTCCCCCCTCTCCTCCTCTTGCTCTTCCTCCTCCTCCTCCTCCTCCTCCTCCTCCTCCTCCTTCTTCTTTTTCTTGGACATCTTTCCGGCTTAGTCCTTTGTTTCCTGTTTTTCTGACCCTGGTGTTTCCTCCTCCTCCCCTCCTTCCTCTTTCTCTAGTCTTCGTTTTCATTTTATCTTGGCCTTTCTTCGTTCTCGTCATCCTAACTCACCAGCCTCTTCCCTCACTCTCTTGGCCCAGCATCCATTTATCTCAGTATTCATTATTCATCCCTTTTTCTCCTGTTGTCTTGTTCTAATGGTTATCGTTCTTCAATCATTTTATCTTCAGTTTTTTCCCTTCCATTGTTTTCCTACACACTTTCTCTCATTTCCCTTCTTCTTTTTCATATGCCCTCTTACTCATTTGAACCCCTTTATCCCTACTTCCTTTCTTATTATTTTTTGCTTCATATCCTTCCCTTTATTCCCGCTCATCCATCGTTTTCTCCTTCTTTCCCTTCACACTTCTTTACCCTCTTCTCCATTTCCTTTTTTTTCCAGCCACTTCCTCTAAATTTCCTTCCCATTCTCTACTCGCACCCGTCTACCATCCTTCTTTCCTCTCCTCATGCCTCCTTATCATTTTTCTCTTCCTATTGATTCTCTTTCGATATTTTCATTTACTTCATCGATTCATTTTTCCCTATGCGTCATTTTTTTCCTATTTTTGTTTCTTCGTTTTTTTCTCCTGTATGTCGTCAGTTTAGTTTCCTCTCATCATTCATCTTCTCACTTGTTTTCTTTTTCATTTCTCCACTTTCCCCTATTTCCCTCTTCGTCTATCCTTCCCTATTCTCTTTTCGCTTCTTTTCTCTTTTTCTTCCCGTTCACTCCTTTCCTTTCCTCCTCCTCCTCTTCACTTGCCTTGCTCTCTTTTTTGTACCTTCCTTCTCTCCTTTACTCCTTCATTTGCTTTCATCTTTTCCTACCATCTCGTTACTGCACCCTGTCACACCCTAGTTTTCTTTCACCCTTCTCCATTTCTTTCTCCTCCTCTTTATGTTCCTCCATTTTCATTCTCATCTTCCTCCCTCTTCTCCTTGCATCCTTAGTTCTTCCTCCTTACTTCTCCCTCTCACTCTCATCCTTTTCGTTTCCTAGTCTTATCCTTTGTTATTCCTCCCTCCTCCTCCTCCTCTATCTCCTCTTTCTCCTTGCTTCCTTGCTTCTTCCCTTCCTTCACAGCCTAACCACTTGCTTTTATCCTCACTTATCCTTCGTTTCTCTACCCTCTTCGTCCTCATTCTCCCCGCTTCCTTGCCTTCCCTTTTATCCTCCCTCACCCGACGTTACTCTATCCATATCCTCACCTTTCTTCTCCTTTCCATTCTTACTTATCCCTCCCTCCCATACCCATTTCCATTTGGACATATCTATTCCTACTCTTCGTTACTGCACCTCCTCCTCCTCTTCCTCCTCCTCCTGTCTCCCTTACTCGAGTCATAGATCATGTTGCCGTCGCCCCTGGTCCAGTAGTTGAGGGAGGTGGGGTGGGCCTCCGTGAAGCACTCCAGCACCACCGTCTTGCCCCGCGCCGCGCCGATCAGCTGGTGCGGGATCCAGAGCATGGGCGGGACTGTGGGCGGGAGGGAGAGAGGGTAAGGATGGGGTGAGAGTGTGGGTTAGGAGGTGTGGGTGTGTTTTTGAGGGTGTAGATGGTGAGTGTGTGGGTGTGACAGTAGGGTGTTGTGTGGTGGTGGTTTGTATTGTGAAGATGTAGATGGGTGAGGAGATAATTTTTTTTTTGTTAATGTTGATGTTCTTGTTGATGTTGGTGTTGGTGTTAGTGTTGTTATTGTTGTTGTTGTCGGTGGTGGTGATCATGTTGAGGTTTAATATTGTTTCTATTATGGTTTTGATTCATTAGTCATTCGTGTTTTGTTGGTTTTGTATTGCATGGCGTGTGTTTTGTTGCTGAGGGAGTGAACGTTTATACATCAAACCATCTATGCATACATCCATACATACACACACTGACGCATACACGCATTCACGCATCCGGGGAAACAGTGAAATATTACATCAGGCTAACTGACTGGCTTTATTGATTGGTTTATTTGGTGATTGATTTTCTGACTAACTGGCTGACTGGCTGACTGACTGACTGAGTGCTCTAACCGACCGACTGACCGCTAACTTAAGTGGCTTAATGAATAGCATACAAAAATGCACCAATTGACATGGAAGTAAATTGTCACACACACACACACACACACACACACACACACACACACACACACACACACACACACACACAACCCTCCTCCTCCACACAGAAGCCCCTCCCCTCCCCCCACACAACCCTCCTCCCCTCCACACAGAACCCCCTCCCCTCCACACACAACCCTCCTGTCCCCTCCACTCCACACACAAACCCCTCCCACCCCCCCACAGACAACCCCTTCCCCAGCACAACCTTTCTCTCCCCCACACACATCCCTCTCCCCCCCCCCCCAACCACAGAACCCCCCCCCCCTCCCCGCACACTCACAGTCCACGCTGACGAGGATCCGCTTGCTGACGGTGGGCGGGTGACCGTTGGAGGCGATGCAGAGGTAGGCGCCCATGTCCATCCTGCTGACCTTACTGAGCTGCAGCACCTCGCCCGTGTACTCCGGCACTGGGGGAAGGGGGTTATGTTTAGTCAGGGTGGTCAGTGTGTGCTGCAGAGGGGGAGAGGAGGTGTGTGGGGGAGGACAATGTGCTGGGGAGGGAGAGAGAGGTGTTGGTTGCTGGGGAGGACACTGTGTGCTGGGGAGGAGAGAGAGGTGTTGAAGGGGAGGACAATGTGTGCTGGGGAGGGAGAGAGAGGGGGTGTTGGTTAGCGGGGAGGACACTGTGTGTTGGGGAGGGAGAGAGAGGTGTTGGTTAGCGGGGAGGACAGTGTGTGCTGGGGAGGGATGAAGAGGTGTTGTTTAGCGGGGAGGACAGTGTGTGCTGGGGAGGGAGGGAGAGGTGTTGGTTAGCGGGGAGGACAGTGTGTGTTGGGGAGGGAGGGAGAGGTGTTGGTTAGCGGGGAGGACAGTGTGTGCTGGGGAGGGAGGGAGAGGTGTTGGTTAGCGGGGAGGACAGTGTGTGCTGGGGAGGGAGGGAGAGGTGTTGGTTAAGGGGAGGACAGTGTGTGCTGGGGAGGGAGAGAGAGGGGTGTTGGTAGGGGGAGGACAGTGTGTGTTGGGGAGGGAGGGAGAGGTGTTGGTTAGCGGGGAGGACAGTGTGTGTTGGGGAGGGAGGGAGAGGTGTTGGTTAAGGGGAGGACAGTGTGCTGGGGAGGAGGGAGAGGTGTTGGTTGAGGGGAGGACAGTGTGTGCTGGGGAGGGAGGGAGAGGTGTTGGTTGAAGGGGAGGACTGTGTGTGCTGGGGAGGGAGAGAGAGGGGGTGTTGGTTAGCGGGGAGGACAGTGTGTGCTGGGGAGGGAGGGAGAGGTGTTGGTTAGCGGGGAGGACAGTGTGTGCTGGGGACGGAGGGAGAGGTGTTGGTTAAGGGGAGGACAGTGTGTGCTGGGGAGGGAGGGAGAGGTGTTGGTTAGCAGGGGAGGACAGTGTGTGTTGGGGAGGGAGGGAGAGGTGTTGGTTGAAGGGGAGGACACTGTGTGCTGGGGAGGGAGAGAGAGGTGTTGGTTAGCGGGGAGGACAGTGTGTGCTGGGGAGGGAGTGAGAGGTGTTGGTTGCAGGGGAGGACAGTGTGTGTTGGGGAGGGAGGAGAGGTGTTGGTTAAGGGGAGGACAGTGTGTGTTGGGGAGGAGGGAGAGGTGTTGAAGGGAGGACACTGTGTGTTGGGGAGGGAGGGAGAGGTGTTGGTTAGCGGGGAGGACAGTGTGTGCTGGGGAGGGAGGGAGAGGTGTTGGTTAGCGGGGAGGACAGTGTGTGCTGGGGAGGGAGGGAGAGGTGTTGGTTAGCGGGGAGGACAGTGTGTGCTGGGGAAGGAGGGAGAGGGGGTGTTGGTTAGCGGGGAGGACACTGTGTGCTAGGGAGGGAGAGAGAGGAGGTGTTGGTTAGCGGGGAGGACACTGTGTGCTAGGGAGGGAGAGAGAGGAGGTGTTGGTTAGTGGGGAGGACAATGTGTGCTAGGGAGGGAGAGAGAGGAGGTGTTGGTTAGCGGGGAGGACAATGTGTGCGGGGGGAAAGGGGAAAGGTGTTGGATAGTTGGAGGATAAGAGAGTGAGGGAGGACAAGGAGGAATGGAAGAGGGGAAAAATAAGTTAATGTGTATAAAGAATGTGTGTTAGGGAGAGAATGAACAACTACTCGCTAGGTTAATGCTGGACGCTGTTTAGTGGACAAGGCTGAGGTTGAAATGAAGGAATGGGAGAAGGATTTGTTGATGGAGAGGATTTTGTTGGTTGGGGAAGGGAATATACCTGTTCGCTAAATTCAATATTGGAGAATGTGTTAAGAAAGAAGGAAAAAAAAGTTAAAAGGAAGAGGCTGTGAAAAAAAAATTGATATGAAGGGCAATGAGGAAAATACAAGAATTCAAATCAAGTAAATGTGAAAAAATAAAATTAAAAAAGAAAGCGCTATTTGCTCTACACGCACCCGTAACTCCCTGTCCTCGTTTTCACTAGAATAGAACCTACTTAAGAGACTTGTGTGTTTCCGTACATTCACACAACCTACACAATGAAAGGTAAATACCGAGAAAAAAAAATCAGAAGAGAGGAATAGGGTACGAGGAGGAAAATGTGAGTTAGAGAGGAAATTTTATGTGGAGAGACGCAAAGTACAGGACAGGAGGGAGGAAAGGAGGAAGAGGAACGATGACGGAATACATTAGAGTAAAATTTAGATACGAATAATGGTAATGGTGAATAGGAGATGGAAGAGGAGGGGAGGGAGGGGAAGGGAAGGGGCGGAGAGAGAATGGGAGGGACGGGAAGTAAAGGCGAGGGAAGGGAAGGGAAGGGAGGGAAAGGGAAGGGGCGGAGAGAGAATGGGAGGGACGGGAAGTAAAGGCGAGGGAAGGGAAGGGAAGGGAGGGAAAGGGAAGGGGCGGAGAGAGAATGGGAGGGACGGGAAGTGAAGGCGAGGGAAGAGAAGGGAAGGGAGGGAAAGGGAAGGGGCGGAGAGAGAATGGGAGGGACAGGAAGTGAAGGCGAGGGAAGGGAAGGGAAGGCAGGGGAAGGGAAGGGGCGGAGAGAGAATGGGAGGGACAGGAAGTGAAGGCGAGGGAAGAGAAGGGAAGGGAGGGGAAGGGAAGGGAAGGCAAAAAGGCATTAAAGAATCGAAGTTTGGCATCCTTATCTCCAAGAAGCATCACCTTTTAGACATCTCAAAACAAACAAACAAACAGCATCAACATAAATAACAACAACAACAACAACAAGAACAAAAAAAACTAGTCCCATCAAAATCAAAGAAAATGGGACCTTAAAAATATCCCACAACAAAGAAAAAAAGAAAAAAAAAAGAAAGAACCCCTCATCGATTTTTTCTTCTTTATCCCCGAAGGTTTCCAGTCAATAGGTTGGACAAATCACATCGTTTGTCCCTCAGTATTTATTCTCGGCTTATCTCACTTCGTCTCTCCCTTCCTTCTGCATCTCGGCCGGAAAGAAGAGGAGGAGGAGGAGGAGGATGCGGTGCGGAGGTAGATGGAAGGAAGGAAGGGAGGAAGTGGAAGAAAGGAGGGGGTGAGGGAAGGAGGACGGGGAGGAGGAAAGGGAGAGGGGGAAAAATAAAGTAAATGTGTATAATCAAGCCATACACAGTAGCGAGTGAAAAATGGAACGGAGGAGGAGGAGGAGGAGGAGGAGCAGCAGGAGGAAAAGAAGGGAGAGAAAAAGCAGTAGGAAGGAGGAAAGAACGAAAATTCCAACGAAGGGGGGAAAAGAGGAAAAGGAATAGGAAGATGATGATGATGATGATGATGACAGTGATAAGGAGGAGGAGGAGGAGAAGGAGAAGAAATGAACAAAGGAAAGTAGAGGAGAGAGAGAGAGAGAGAGAGAGAGAGAGAG
>NC_066543.1:8638728-8766228 GCF_024679095.1 Eriocheir sinensis
TGTACCGCGATTGTGAAATAGGAGAACTCACATTATATAAAATCTTGGGGTCATAAAGATTTCGGCGTCCACACACATTTGACAAGGCTTTCGTATGAGTTTTGGGCATTTCCAGAGATTGTTTTATGACCCTCGTGGTAGTTTGATCATTCTTTCGTACCACGATTGTAAAAAAAGAGTCATTATAAAGTCTGAGGGTCACATTCTTGAACATTTCGGCGTCCAAGCACATATTTGACAAGACTTTTGTACTCCCGAAATTGACCTATCTTTCGGCCACTCCTCTAACTCTTTTTAGGAACAGTGAGTAGCGGGCTTTTTTTTTTTATTATTGTTTCCTTATTTTTTATGCCCTTGAACCGACTCCTTTACCGTAAAAAAAAAAAAAAAAACTACGATTATTAAGAAACCCGCATTGAAACCCAACTAACCCTCTTTCCGGACTTTGAAAATAGTTGATATGTGAAGCGTCTGAAAATACCGACCTTCAAGTCCCAGGGTGACAGCACTCCCATATTAACGAGTGTGAGGCTGAGCTTGTGAACCCCCTTGCATGCTATTCTGGAGTAAAGTTCTGAAATAAGGTTCTGGACTAAGGTTCGGGACTGAGGTTCTAGACTAAGGTTCTGGACTGAGGTTCTGGACTAAGGTTCTGGACTGAGGTTCTGGGCTGAGGTTTTGGACTAAGGTTCTAGACTAAGGTTCTGGACTGAGGTTCTGGACTAAGGTTCTGGACTGAGGCTCTGGACTAAGGTTCTGGACTGAGGTTCTAGACTAAGGTTCTGGACTGAGGTTCTGGACTGAGGTTTTGGACTAAGGTTCTGGACTGAAGTTCTGGACTGAGGTTTTGGACTAAGGTTTTGGACTAAGGTTCTGGACTAAGGTTCTGGACTAAGGTTTTGGACTGAGGTTTTGGACTAAGGTTCTGGACTGAGGTTTTGTACTAAGGTTCTGGATTAAGGTTCTGGACTAAGGTTCTGGACTGAGGTTCTGGACTAAGGTTCTGGACGAAGGTTCTGGGCTGAGGTTTTAGAGTATGGTTCTTACTCTTGTCAATGTTTTTTTTCTGCTCTCCTCCCGTTGTAGCGTCGTTATACATTCTTATCGTAACGTCACACACATCACGAACAGCACCTCCTACGTGGCCACAAGGACGGGTTTTACAGTCTACTATCTTTGTTTTTACCTGCATGTCTCATATCTCTGCAGACGACTCATGGCAATCCTCCAATTATTCAAATCCGATTCATAACTTCGCCTCTTTTTAAACCACTGGAAAGGAAATGTATATGAGCTCCGAGTTTAAAGATCTGCATATTTGTAATCCCATTCGTTCTACATACCCGTGGCAAACCTTCAGTTATTTATATATGATGCAAGCCTCTACACTCTTTCCTGTAAATCATATATAGATGTATCACTGCTTATCGCCTGCCAACCTATTTATCTTTTCAGCGACATTATTCAGTTTCAAGCCGTTTTTTTTTAGAATCGAACTTTTCATCTTTTCTGACTTTACGACGTTCATTAGTCCACGCCCTCGCATTCCTACATCATCCTGCACAATATAAGCCTCCAGACCAGCTGATAATGACACAATATCACCACACACTAAGCTTACGCCGCCATGTTTCATTTTTGAGGACCGAAAATGACATCGTAGTCGAGCAAGCAATGTTCAATTATCCTTAATCTAATCGCATCGCTATATCACTGTCTGCTTAATTATACCTCTGTCCGTCCATTCCACGAGGTTATAGTACGATTGAACGCTAAGCTCGGGCCGAAGCTCAACGCGGAGTGGCTGTATTAAGAGTGTCAATTAAGTCCGGCTTACAGAGTGGCTTACGCGAGTGTAAACTGCCCGGGGCGAGGTTAAGGCCCGTGATCTTCCCTTAATTACCCGGATAATGGCTATATCGGCGGCCGTTACCTGTCCACTAACTACCAGGTGGGTGATAGCATGCCGGAACGGAGAAGGGGGGTGAGAAGGCGGGGACGGGAGTGGGCGGGGACGGAGAGGAGCTGGGGAGGAGACGGGAGTTGCTTGAAGGTGTGTAGGTGACAGAGAAAGAGGGAGGTA
Organism: Eriocheir sinensis; assembly: GCF_024679095.1. Classification (NCBI taxonomy): domain Eukaryota; kingdom Metazoa; phylum Arthropoda; class Malacostraca; order Decapoda; family Varunidae; genus Eriocheir; species Eriocheir sinensis. Next base: position 8,640,812 of record NC_066543.1, read on the forward strand.
AATGGGCGGGGAAGTAGAAGGTTGGAGGTTGAGAGAAGGGGAATATGAAAGGGCGTAGAGAGAGAAAGGGTGAGTGGGCGAGGAAGAACAGTGGGAATGAAGAGAGATATGGAAGAGCATGGACAGAATATGCAAGGAGGGATAGACTAAGTGAGTTGGACAGAGAGGAAAAGGAGAAGGAAAGGAGATGAGAGGAATGAGAGAGCTTTTAGGGAGAGAAGAGGGGACAGTGACCATGGACTTAGTGTGTGTGTAAGAGGGCGAGGAAGAACAGTGAGGGCAGAGTAAGCAAGGACGGATAGGTAAAGTGAGTGGGTCAGAGAGGAAGAGGAGACGGAAAGGAGATCAGAGGAATGAGAGAGCTTGTACGGAGAGAAGAGGGGGCAGTGACCAAGGACTTAGTGTGCATGTTTACGAAATAGGGGATGTGAGTGGATGGGGGCAGAAAGGACGGGAAACAAAAACGGAGTGCGTGACATTGTTGATGGAAAGAGGAGAGGTGACTGACCAAGGACGGAAAGAGAATGTGTGTTAGGAAGTATTGTCGAAGAAGGAAGATGTGAGTGGATGGGGCAGAAAGGAGGGGAAACAAAAACGGAGTGCGTGACAGTGTTGATGGAAAGAGGAGAGATGACTGACCAAGGACGGAAAGAGAATGTGTGTTAGGAAGTATTGAAGAAGAAGGAAGATGTGAGTGGATGGGGCAGAAAGGAGGGGAAACAAAAACGGAGTGCGTGACAGTGTTGATGGAAAGAGGAGAGGTGACTGACCAAGGACGGAAAGAGAATGTGTGTTAGGAAGTATTGTCGAAGAAGGAAGATGTGAGTGGATGGGGCAGAGAGGAGAGGGAACGGAAAAGAAAGGGATGCGAGTGGGTGTGGACGGAGAAGCACGTGAGCGGAGCAGAGAGGGGCGGGAAGGAAGAAGGGCCAGTGAGAGGGATGAGAGAGGATGGAAGTAGTGTTTTGAGGAGTCATAAGAAAACTGTTACATATGAAAGGGTAGGTTTAAGGGACGTAAAGTGTGATGAAGTTGATGAAGTTAATTTAAGGGACTTTAGGACAGCTTCATTTCAAGAGGAAGAAAGACTTTTTTTTCTACGCTGCCCTTTATTTCGCTTCTTTTTTCCCTTCAGGGCAATTTGTAGTGAACATTATTTTATACAATTTTTTTTTTTTTTTTGTGGTCGTATCTGGGCTTTGCAAACCATTCTCATAATACTGTAAAGGATAAATCTCTCGTCCTCTCTCTCTCTCTCTCTCTCTCTCTCTCTCTCTCTCTCTCTCTCTCTCTCTCTCTCTCTCTCTCTCTCTCTCTCTCTCTCTCTCTCTCTCTCTCTCTCTCTCTCTCTCTCTCTCTCTCTCACACACACACACACACACACACACACACACACACACACACACACACACACACACACACACTCACACAACTATAACAACATTCATTTCTGCAAGTAAAACAAAAAATAACAGCAATAACAATGGGAACTGCAACTACAAAAACTTCTACTGCTACATTTACTATTACTACTATTACCTACTACTACTATTACTACTACTACTACTACTACTACGTTCACAAACCCAACGACAGCCTTAAATCGCTCCTTACGCCACCCCATCCCCTAAGATCGTGACTCTCGTAGCAAGGCGTAAAAGAAGTTAAACAAACCTTCATGTAAACAATAACGAAGCAAAGAAAAAAAGGTAGGATGTTTAAAATTCAGCGAAGGAAGCTGTTTTGCACCAGTGAAGCGATATCTATAAAAAAATGAACGCAACCTAGGCGCCCCTGCCCACCCATTTCCCATTTCCCGTTAAAGAAAATGGAGTGTTAGGGCGGGGAGGGGGCTAGATTTTAGTGTAGACTTTTATATCTCCTTTTTTATTGTACCGCCATTCCAGGCTATATTTTCTCTCCTTTTACCAGTAGTTTGGGTTATATTACATTGTTACCCGTCCACCTCTATATTAGTTGTGTTTGAATATTGCTACGTGTGTGTGTGTGTGTGTGTGTGTGTGTGTGTGTGTAAAGGTAAGGTTAGCAGTTGTGTTACCTGTGGTGTTGTAACGTGTGTTTGTGTGTGTGTGTGTGTGTGTGTGTGTGTGTGTGTGTGTGTGTGTGTGTTCATGTAAGTTCGTGTGAGAGAAAACACTAGCAAAAGAGGGAGAGGAACCCCAGCGAGATGCTTTAAAAAATTTACTAAAGAACTATTTTTGTAGCACCCCTCAATTAGTTCCATTCAATAATTTCATGGTATTTATTTTGTTTCGGTCTTGAAACTTAAATATTGAATTCGCTTATCCAAAGTAAAAATATACACCAGTTCGACATATCAGCGCATCATCATAGCTGACACACATGTAGAGGAAACATATATGGCCTCAAGTTTGTAGCAATACTGGGCAAACTTTTCTCAGCCTTAAGTATTACCTCTTTTTGGCCACTCCTTTGTACTCTATTAAGGAGCAGTAAGTAGCGGGCTTTTTTTTCATTATTGTTTTCTCTTTTTCTTTACGCCCTTGAACTGTCTCCTCTGCTGTAAAAATAAAATCGTTGGCAGATCTCTTTAAAGAAAACTATAAGCTGTATGTGTGTGAAGTAAGAGGTAGGGGAGTCGGGGTGGGAGACGGTGGTAAAAGGTAGGATAGGGAGGAGAAGGAGAAGGAGGAGGAGGAGGAGGGGGTAAACAGAAGTAGGTAAGAGTTAGAATGGGTGAGACATTTATTACTGAAAGCTTTAACGAAGAAGAAAGAAAACGTGAAGAATAAAGTGACCAAATGGCAGGCTGGTCTTAGCGATAATAACAACCAAGTAAACAGTCGGGTCGTAGGAGAATCAGAAAGGCAGAGATACCTGACACCTGCCTCCTCGTCTTTGTATCACTTTAACGTCCAGGTGGTAATTGTGTGCATCTTGTCTCCAATTTGTCATGAGGCTCAAAAACGTCGGTCATGCATTTTTTTTTTTTTTGGGGGGGGGGGGGATTTCAGGCCCGAGATGGCGGCTTGAAGTCCTTACCGAGATTAGCGTAAAAGTTTCCCATTAAAGTGAAGAGCGTAAAACTGCACATGGAGGATGGCCTAAGTTCCCTCCAATCAGTGCGTCTCCCCCTCCCTTCCCTTCCTTTCCTCTCCCTCCAGACACTAGTGCTTTCCCTCCTTTTCCCTCACTTCCCTTTCCCCCCCTCCCTCCAGTCATATACACCAGTGCTTACCCTTCCTTTCCCTCACTTCCCTTCTTTCCCCTTCTCTCCCTTTCCCTCCCTTCTCTCCAGCCGCAGACACCTTTGCGTTCCCTCCCTTTCCCTCACTTCCCCTTCCTCCCCCTTCACCCTCAAACACAAATGTCTGTTCTCCCTCTTCCTTGGCCCTTTCCGCACTTCCCCTCCCTTCCCCTTCTCTTTCCCTTCCCTTCCCTTCCCTTCCCTTCCCTTCCCTTCCCTTTCCCTCCCTTCCCGTCCCTTTCCTTCGCTTCCAGTCCCTTTCCTTCCCTTCCCGTCCCTTTCCTTCCCTTCCCTTCCTGTCTCTTTCATTCCCTTCCCTTCCCTTCCCCTCCAGCCTCAAACATGACTCCCTACTCCTTCTTCCCCGTACCCAAATGTCCATCCCCTCACTTTCCTTCATTCCTCCTCTAGCCCAGAACATAAGTGCCTCCCCTTCCTTTCCCTTGACTGGCTGGCCTTCCCCTCACCTTCCCTCGCCACCCTCCCACCCCCTCCTCCCCCAAACATGAGTGCCTCCCCTTTCCTGTCCCATTCTTAGCCGCTCTTCCCCTCACATTCCCTCATCTTCTTTACTCCCCATTCCCTCCCTTCCCTTCCCCTTCAGTCTCTTTCTTAGCCGTCCTTCCCCTCACTTTCACTTACTCCCCTTTCCCTCCTTTTCCATCCCCTCCAGCCACTTCCGGATCTTGTCACCTCTTCCCCTCAACACGTAGCCCCGCAACTCCTGCAGGCCCACACATCACTGCCCCCTTCTCCCCCTCGCCTAGGTATCCCTCCCCTCGCTTGCCAAGCTCCGACATTCCCTTGCTTGGCTGTCCTTCCCCTCATCACCTCCCCTTCCCCCCCCCCCCGCCGCCCCCGCTCCTGCAGTACGCACGTCACCCAGGAAACACAACTGAATCTTAACTCAAAAACGCAATTGGCCGGCGCCGCGATAAATACTGCTTCATGTCGCGGCCTTTCAGAGGGCGTGGGGGTGGGGGGGCGGGGGGGGTGAGGCATAAATTCTCGCGTCCTCGAGCCACCGCCGGCCACTCCTCCGAAGAACTAAAGCAATGCTCCATTAAGTAAAAGTTTCCATACAAAGAACGCCATGATGGAAGCAGGATATAACCCCCTCCCGGCCGGGCTACAATGGCCCCTCAAATCACTGGCAATAAAAGCTATAATGGCCTGCATGTCGAGTTGTGGACGGCCTCGCCGCCGCCTCCACCACCACCACCACTGCTGCTGCTGCTGCTGTTGTTGCCAGACGCACGATCAATACCCCCCTCCCTCTCCTCCTTCCCTTTGCTCTCCCTCCTCGTCCTCCACCTCCTCCCCTGCTAATGCTCTCTTAAATTTATTTGAAATTCGAGTGACTATTAGAACGAGGGCAATAATAGGGGGTTGTAAAAGGGTTAGGGGTTGAAGGGGACGTGAAGGGTAAGGGGAAGAAGGGAGAGTAAGGGGGATCATTATGGCAAGGGGTCGAGAGGCGGATGGGAGCAGGGGAAGGGAAGGCGTGCGTTTTCCGGTTGTTATTGTTGCAAGTACTGCGCCCATGCATTTTTCACCGCCGTTAATATCTTGTGCATTGCCGGGGGTGTATGCTAATGCCCCCGACCCTCCGCGGAACAAGTGGCGGGGTTGGCAACAGTAGTTCAGCGCACCAGGAAGCAGCAAGAGGTCAGAGATAGCAGTGAGCAGGAGGAGGTCTCAGGGCTACGGGAGTTTAGCGGGAAAGGTCAATTCTAGCTGATGAGGCACAAAATTCAAGTGAAGACAGTAAAAAAGACTAAGGGAATGATAAAAGAAAATAGTATTAGCGGAGAAAGAGAGATAGCAGTCTAGAGGAAGGAAGTTCAGGGGGAAAGGTCGATTCTAGCTGATGAGGCACAAAATTCAAGTGAGGCCAGTAAAAAAGATTAAAGGAATGATAAAAAAAAAAAGTATTAGCGGAGAAAGAGAGATAGCAGTCTAGAGGAAGGAAGTTCAGCGGGAAAGGTCAAGATGATGAAACGTAAATTTGGAGTACAGTCACTAAGCAAACAGATAAAAAGTTGGCGATGTGAACTCTTCTGTGTTGACAAGAAGAGGCTGGAAAGCGCGAATTGCAGCAGTAGGATAGAGGCAACCGTTTCCATGATAGAATAACAGCGAATAGGTTCAAGAGTAATAAAATAAAAGTAAACAAAAAGGTAATAACAATGAAACCAGCGTCCAAACAAAATTGAGGAACGGAAACTTTTCTTGCTTATAGGAAAACTTTTAGGAATGACTGTAGCGTTGTTAACTATTCTTTGCGTAGTGGATAGTGAGGGCATATTGTGCTTTTGGTCAGGAATGTCTAAGGCACCTCTCCACCCGAAATTGACCTCTCTTTTGGCTACTCTTTACTTTTATCTTTTATAGGAGCGGCGAGTAGCTGGCTTTTTTTTGTACTCTTTTTGTTGCCCTTGAGCCGTGTCCTCTGATGTAAAAAAAAAAAAAAAAAGTACTCATGGCCTCGGTGCTCAACTTTATCTCCTCGCCCTTTGCCCCTTTGGTGACTAAAGCATTCGGACACATGAAACCTGATCTCAAGGTCGCGAGACTGACAGTGTGATGATTGTAGTGACATGAAAAACTGGAAAGGGACAGCAGCCAAATGGGAGGCTCAACACTTGCATTCTCCACACTGATATAACTACCACTGTTTTTACGCCATCGGGCTGTTTTGTTTGATCTTTATTTTGTCCAAGAGCTGAATCCTTTGCTGTCAAAACAACAACAACAACAACAACAACAACAACAACAACAACAACAACAACAACAACAACAACCACTGCAAACCCCAACGCTGTCACCATATGCATCACCACAATGATTGAATAACATAGCCAAACACAATATCATCACCACACCAATCCAATCACCACCACCACCACCACCACCGCCATCACCCTTCCCCCCCACCACTACCATACCCAACATCCTATCACAACTACACACCACTAATGGCACTTTCACTACTACCACCACCACCTCCACCATCACAACAACAACAACAACAACAACATCAACATCAGTAAGCCCCACAAGAACAACAACGATACCTCCAAAGAACGCATCAAAATAATCATCACCATCAAGAGAGAGAGAGATTAGGGCACAATACGGAGAAGTAAGTCTTATTCCCCGGCAACGAGTGAGTTTAAAGTCTTGTGGAAATCCCGGCGACGAGGCTGAATGGATGGAGAGAGATGGGAGGCATTGTGCAGGAGGCGGTGGCGGCGGCGGCGGTGGTGGTGGAGATGGTGGTGGAGGTGGGGGTGGGTGTTCCGTCTCCCTAGTACGTCTTCTCCTCCTCCTCTCTCTCCTCCTCCTCCTCCTCCTCCTCTTCTTCTTCATCTGCTCCGCCATTTCTTCTTACTTTCATTTTTTTGCTTTCCTTTCTTCCTCCTCCTATTCTTCCTTCTTTCTCCAGTTTCCCTTTCTCCTCCTCCTCCTCTTCCTCATCGACATCATCACCATCTTCCTCCTTCCCCTTCCTTCTTTTCATACTCTTGTCATTTCTTCTCACTCTTGTCTGACTTTCCATCGCTTTTCTCTCTCTCTCTCTCTCTCTCTCTCTCTCTTTCCTTTTGTGTGGCTATGATAGGCAATATTGTAAATGCGACATCTCTCTCTCTCTCTCTCTCTCTCTCTCTCTCTCTCTCTCTCTCTCTCTCTCTCTCTCTCTCTCTCTCTCTCTCTCTCTCTCTCCTTCCCCCTTCTCTTCCTCTATTGTCAATGTTGCTTCTTCTCACTATCTTGTATCTTCCACTGGATATTCGAGGAGGTGGAGGAAAGTGAGGGGAAGGTGAGGAAGGGAAAGGGTGGGGAGAGAGGTGATGGGGAGGTGAAGCGACGGAGAAAGGAGAGGAGGAAATGGAAGGAAAAAAGAGGGGGATGGAGAAAGGGGTGAATGAAAAGGGGTGGATGAAAAAGGGGAGGATGAAAAAAGGGGTAAGGGAAGGGAAATTTAAAGATGGGAAAAAGTGAAGCTGAATGATCGGGGAAAGACGAAGAGGAAATGAAGGGGAAAAGGGGAAAATGAAGAAAGGGGAGAGAAGAAATTGGTTAAAAAGAAAGGAAGAGGTGTAGAAGTGAAGCTAAAGGAGAAGGTTACGGAGAAAAGAGGAGAGTAAGGGAGAAAACGGAGACGAGAAGGAATGAGGAAGAAATGAAGAAGAAGAGAAGGCAGAGTGAAAGGGAAAATGGGGAGATGTGAAGGGCAAGTAAAAAGACGCGGAAAGGAAACGAAATAAGGAGAAGAAAGGATATAGAAACAAACGATAGGAGGGAAAGGGAGGGGGGGGGGCACTAAAGAGAAGAGGAAAAGAGTAGAAGGAAGATAAAAGGAAATAAGAAGGGGAAAGAAGTAAAGGAGGGGAGAAGTGAGGGTCGGAAGATACAGTTCAGGAAGGGTGAACGAATAAAGAGTAAATAGGAACGAAGATGGTTGGATGGATGGAAGAAAGATAGATACAGGGAATGGGAAGGAGGAAAGAAATGGGAGAGGAAGGAGGGGATGGGACACTGGAGAGGAAAAGAGTTTATAAGGATACAGGGAAAGGGAAGGAGGAAAGAAAAGTGAGAGGGAAAAGGGGGAAGAACATCGAGGAGGAAAAAGGGAACTGGTAGAAGGAAGAAATAAGGGAATAAGGAAATGAAAGGAGGAAAAAAAAGGGAAAGGAAGGAGAGGAGGGAACATTATGGAGTAAAAAAGGAAAACGAGCATGAAGGAAAAAATGAAAAAAAATAGGGAAATGGAAGGAGGAAGGAAAAGGGAGAAGGGAGGATCAGAAGAGGCAGTTCATCTCCCTAAGATCTCCGCACATTCTCCCAGCATTCAGACGGCCAGGAAGTATTATTTTCTTTTATGCTTATCGGAAAATAATACTTTGTGAAATACTTGGGAATGGTAGAGGGAAGGGGAGGGTTTTAGCGAATATTTCAAGATGTCTCCCCGATCGATCGCTGCAGGGAAATATCGGCCCCTGGAGCGGATCATCGGTGGACCATATTCTCAAACGTTTCCGGGCTTAAACATCCACATTTGACAAGGCTTTCATGGAGGTTATGTGAGTATTTCCACGGGTAGTTTTATGAGCCTAGTGATAGTTTGACAAGGCTTTCGTAGAGGTTATGTTAGTATTTCCACGGGTACTTTTATGAGCCTAGTGATAGTTATCGGAGGTTTTCTTAAAAGAGATTTGATTCCATAACGACTCACTATTAAATGTTGATAATGAGAAGCACAATGATTTCCACGCAACGAGGCTCGGAATAAATTTAAATAGTGTTGGATTTAGGTCAATTAAACTGTTGATGGTGAGTTTGTTAATTGGCTCAAAGGAGAGAAGAGAGAGAGACCATAAGCTAAAAATACAACAGCCTTGATTTGTAATATGTATCATGAGCGACTTTGTGTTTGTGTGTGTGTGTGTGTGTGTGTGTGTGTGTGTGTGTGTGTGTGTGTGAGAGAGAGAGAGAGAGAGAGAGACCCTGACTCTCCTCTTTCCTATGAACAATATGGAACAGTTTCACCGAGGATTTGCATGTAAACATCCCAGGAAACTTACACTCCCACACACACACACACACACACACACACACACACACACACACACACACACACACACACACATGCTATACGTCTGTTTCTTCAATACATGAATATGCATGATGTTCTATTTGATGCATTTTCAGACACACACACACACACACACACACACACACACACACACACACACACACACACACACACACACACACACACACACACACACACACACACACACACACACACACACACACACACACACACACACACACACACACACACACACACACACACACACACACACACACACACACACACACACACACACACACACACACAGACACACACACACACACACACACACACACACGTGAACATTCATAAAAACTCAAATGTAGAAAGAAAGATTGGGGAAAAGCAATAAGAGAGAGAGAGAGTCAGTTTTCCGGTCTCTGGTCTGTGTGATTGTTCACCTGGACTGTTATTAATTGTTCTGAGAGGAGAGAGAGGAGGGTGGGAGGAAGGGTAGGGAGTCGGAGGAGGAAAGAGGGGAGGTGAGGGAGGAAGGGAGGAGAGTGGGGGAACTAATGGGTCTCAGGTGGTGATTTCCCAAGTGGTGAACAGAGAGAGAGAGATTGACCAACGTGTGTGATAAATCACACACACACACACACACACACACACACAAATCCAATCTTCTTTCTCATTTCTCTCTCCTCCATTCCATCCTGCCTCCAGTCCTTCCTTCCTATCTCTCCTCCTTCCCATCCTCCTCATCCTCCCTCTCCTCCATTCTCCTTCACTCCACCCTTTCCTCACTTCCCTTTTCTTCACTTCCCTTCACCTCCCCCTTCTTTATTCATGTTCCTTCCATTCTATTCCATTTTCCTCTCTTCCTTTTCCTTCTCCCCTCCACACAGTTAAGATGTTGAGGGAAGGAGAGTGAAGGGAGGGAAAGGGTGGTGGAAGGTGAGAAAGGGAGGGGGAGGGGGTGGTCTTGGGAGGTAAGGGGAGGGGGTCATAATTCACAGGACAGACCCCAACTTTGCGCCAGGTGGGGGTAATGTCTCTCCCCTGTACCCTTTCCTCCCCCTCTCCCTCCCCACTTCTCCGTTTCCTCCCCCTTCTGAACTTTTTTTCCTCCAGGGTTCAGGAAGAAGGAAAGGAGGGAGGGACGTGGCTTGAGTAAGTGGGGGAGAGAAAGGGTGTTTGTTGCCTCCTCCTTTCTCTTCTCCCTTTATTCTCCCCCATTTATTTTCCTCCCTTTTTCGCAACACTTTGTAGTTCTCATCAAGATAGAGAAAGGATGAGGTTAGGGTGCGACGGGGTAGCGAAAGGGTTTTAAGAATAGAAAATACTTATGTTGCAAGGTGTTAAATACTTTCACTGTATGATTATATTCCTCAGCTCAAGCGCAGGGTTAAGTTGGAAGGTGTTTATTACTTTCCTTATGAAGCTTGAACTCTGTAGCTCAAGTTCAAGGTCATTTTGCAAGATGTTAAGTACTCTCCTTATGTGATGGTTAAATTCTTCAGCTCAAGCTCAATGTTATTTTTTAGGGGCAGTAAATAGCGGGCTTTTTTATTATTGTTTTTTTTTAAGCCCTTGATCTGTCTCCTTTGCTGTAAAAAAAAAAAAAAAGGTAAATACTCTCCTTATATGATCACCTAAATTCGGTAGCCCAAGCTCACCAATACAAAGAAATGACAGTTATTGCAGCTCAGAACACAATGGCACCTCCGTAACTGTTCCTCACGTATATTGGTTATTTTGAAGGGTTCCAGATAGTTTCCTTATATGGTGATAATGTCAGTATCCAAAGCTCACCTATACCAAGAAATGCCAGTTATTGCAGCTCAGAACGCAACAGCAGCTTCTAATCATATCTTGACACTTTCGTTAAGTTTCACACGCGTCATTTCTAATCACTTTTATCTTGCCCTGTTTGCGCCATACTGTTATTAACGGAGGCAATGGATGAGTGGTAGAGTTATTATCCTGTAAAGTGGTTCACAGAATGCTCGCAGGGGACTGAGTCTGGCATGCTGAAATGATTTTTATTTATAATTATCTCTAAGAAGTGAGCAAGAAAGAGAGAGCGTGTTAGTTTGCGAATTTCTGCTTTACCAAACACTATTTTTTTCTTGTAAGAGCTGATGTTTTTTTGTTTTCTTTTTTTGTATTCGTAATGTGGCGATTTTTTTTTTTCGTAAGGGACTGGATTCCTATAATTTCATTCTCATATTTACAAATGAATTCCTCCCTTTTTCCAATCTCCAGTTATTGGTTTACGTTCTTAAAATTAACAATACGTACGCTTTTTTTCTTGAGAGAGAGAGAGAGAGAGAAATCAACATAGCCCTACACATAACTTATTAATAACTTCAGAACTTTTATTTCGTTCTCTTTTACGAAGCTTATTTGGCGCCCGCGGATGTGTGTGTGTTGGGGGTGGTGGTGGGTATTTAGGTAGGCAGGTGGGTCGGCGGGCATCATGTACGGCAAGGGAGTGTAATATTAATGCAATAACCTGAAAATGTTGATTAAAATGTGGCAGCCTTGAAGTGTGTGTGTGTGTGTGTGTGTGTGTGTGTGTGTGTGTGTGTGTGTGTGTGTGTGTGTGTGTGAATTATATTGTATAATATGTTAGCCTTTTTATACTATTCCTTTATGTCCCTGTGAGATCTACTCTACTACTACTACTACACCGCTACTACTACACACGTCTACTACTAATTCACACACTCATCACCCTTCTCACTTATCACCACTTGTTCCCCCACCCGTATAACTCTCACCACCACTACCACTACCACTACCACCACCACCACAACCCCTCCTCCTCCTTTTCTCACTCCTTACGTCCACAATTCTTTACAAAGCACACTATCATTTTCTGTCTCTTGGCGCCATTAAACGGAGATATTGTAGCAACAGCTGGAGAAGGAACCCTCATTCTTTCCTCTCTCCTCCCTCCCTTCCCTCCCTCCATTCCCTCTCCTCCATGTCCTCGCTGCCCCTCCCTTCCACATGTGTCCTCAACTTTTCTTTCCTTCCTCGTGGATTTAATTTTTTTCTTCATATATTTTTTTCTTTTCTTTTCTGCTCATTACATGCAAAAATAGACTGACACACACACACACACACACACACACACACACACACACACACACACACACACACACACACACACACACACACACACACACACACACACACACACACACACACACACACGTTAAATAAGAGGACGCAAGAGGGAGAGGGAGAAAAACGTACTCTGACAGGTTAATTGATTAACCTTGAGAAAGTAAAAAAAAAGCTCATTCCTTTGTGGTAATGATTGTTGAGATGGTTGTAAATGGTTGTGGTGGTGATATTATGACTGATGATTGTTGCGATGGTGGAGTTGGCTGTTGTGGTGGAGGGGAGGATGATGCAAGTGGGTGTTAGATGTATTGGAGGTGATGGTGTAGAGGCTGGTGGTATTAAAATTGGTGGTGGGGAGTTTGGTGGGGCTGGGATGTGGTAGTGTCAGTGGGGGTGGTGGTGGTGGTGGTAGTGCTGTTGTTGCTGTTATTTGTGGTGGTAGTGGTGATAGTGGTAGAGGGTGGATTTTTGGTGGCAGTGGTGATGGTGGTGGAGGGGTAGTGGTGGTAATGGCAGTGTGGGGGGGGGGGATGATGGTGATGGTGGTGGTGGTAATGATGGAGGGTGGATGGTTGTTGTTGGTGGTGATGGTGGTGGAGGGGGCGTGGTGGTGGTGGTGATGGCAGTGTGGGGGGGGGGTGATGGTGGTGGTCTGGGGTTGGAGGTAGTGGTGTTGTTGAGGAAATATTCCCTCACATGAGATGGAAAATGAAACTGCAGGAAAATAGTTCAACAAAAATTGCAATAACTGAACCAACATAGTTCATTAAATTACGTCCCGTTTATTACGACTCCCAGACCAGGAAGCTCATACTGCACGCACACACACACACACACACACACACACACACACACACACACACACACACACACACACACACACACACACACACACCACTATCTAGCTATCTATTTATCTATCTATGTCTATATCTACTTTCTCAAACGCCTGACTCGAGCTTATTTCATTCTTGGCTCCTGTAACTAAACTCTGTAAATATGAATTTAAAAAATGTCAGTTATTTTTTTTAACTCAAAACGCCAACGGCCGTTTCCAAACTATTTTTCACTTTCGTTAAACCACATTTACTTTACTCCTGATAACAAATTTCTTGGGTTATTCGCTCCACACTAGCCGATGAACTTAATATATATGGTGTAGATACGTGCACGCAAAGGGAATTTATAGATAATTCATAGGGAACGAGATCTGTCCGGGTGATATTGTTGAAACTGATGTCATAGGAATAGACGAGCAAAGATCTTGTGGTGAAGGTGTATTGTTGTTGCTTTTTCTTTCCATTCAGATCGTTATATTTCTATATATCTATTTGTGGCTTTGAGCTGCCTCCTGTGCTGTAAAATCAAGAGAGTCCGATACTCATTTGAATGACTCTGCCTGTCGAGGACTTGATGTGAATGGTTGTTGCCCTTTCACTTTTCCATCCATATTTCTAAAACGAACTTTTTATTCTAAATATACTTTTTGCCACTGGGCTGCATCCTTTGCTGTAAAAAAAGGTATCCGATACTTTTTAAAGGTATCGTATATTTTTTTGCATGACTGTACCTGTGGTGGACTTGTTGACGGTGATGTGCTGGCCGTCCTCCCGCTTCCAAGTGACGGTAGGGCGCGGCGACCCCTTGGCGCGGCACCGCAGCTTGATATCGTTCCCCTCCTGGGCTATGACGTCGCCGGAGCTCTCGTTGTCCACGATGTCGGGGGGGACTGGTTTGGGTGGGGAAAAGGGAGAGAGGCGTCAGTACAGGGGCGGTATGTCAGAGAGGACTGTCAGGGAGGAGGGGGAGGAGAAGGGGGGAGAGGCGTTAGTGTAGGGGCGGTGTGTCAGAGGAGGATTGGTAGGAAGGAGGGAGAAGAAGGGGGAAGAGACGATAGTACAGGGGCGGTATGTCGGGGAGAATTATATAGTTGGGAGGGAGAAGAAGAAGGGGAAGAGAGCGAGTTAGTGCGTGTGCGTTATAATGTGAGGGTCTGGAGGTGGCGAGAGAGATGATAAGGGAAGGATAAAAAATAAGTGTAATGAACTGTAGTGGTGGTGGTGGTGGTGGTGGTAGGGTTAGGGTAGTGGTGATGAGCGTGGTAGTGATGGTGGTAGCAGTGGTAGTGACAGAGTGGTAATGATAGTGGTTCAAGTGGTGGTGAGCATGATAGTGATGGTGATGATGCTGGTGGTTGTGATTAGGGTAGTGGTGTTTATTTTGGTAGTGGTGATAACAGTAGTATAGGCAAGAGATGAGTGAGTCTGGAAAGGAATGAGAGTGACCAGGAATGTATACCAGTGAATGAAGCTGGTAGTGGTGGTGGTGGTGGTGGTGGTTATATGAAGTGAGGAAGAGAATGTGGGAGAGGAATGTGTCGAGATGCAATAAAACGCGACGGAATGAAGAAAGGAAGTAGCACCGGGAGATTATTATGATTTTTAGATTACAAAAGACGGGGAACGAGGACTGCGGAGAGGACGTTGCGGAGGAAAGGAGGGAAAAATAGAGGATATTACGTCCAGAATTAAAATAGACGCGCTAAAAAACTGGGAAAATATTAATTTCATTAACACACGAAAGAATTAAATAAATACTATTAAAAAAAAGGTCCTCGCCTCATAATTAACAGACAGGCAAAAAATGAGAGAGAGAGAGAGAGAGAGAGAGAGAGAGAGAGAGAACTCCTTCATCCTAAAAACAGCCATCGACAGTTAATTAAAGAAACCAACTCAACCTTAATTACACCCCAACATTCCTCAACCGCAACCAGCACCTTTGACCCTAAAATGAAAAAAAAAAAAAAAAAATCGTAGGACCTCTTTACACATTCCTCACTAATAACCAATTCCTGTATGTTACTTATCCCTTTCAATATCACCACATCTTCTCTACCCACAGCCACTACCACTATGTCTCACCACTATAACCCCATACAACTACTACACCCACCACCACCACCACGTCTCACCACTACATCTACCTCAACAACCACAGCTATTTACCTCCTCCCCACCAATATTGCTTCCACCATCACAATCACACCCACCACCACGCCTCACCACTACATCTACCTCGACAACCACAGCTATTTACACCTCCCCACCAATATTGCTTCCACCATCACAACCACACCCAGCACCACCTCGCCTCATCACTACTTCCACCTCGATAACCACAGCTATTTACACCTCCCACCAATATTGCTTCCACCATCACACCGCACCCAGTGTTACCTCCTCCCCCACCACCTCGCTCATCACTACTTCCATCACTTCTACCTCGATAACCACAACTGTTACACTCCTCCCCTCAATGTGCTACCATCCACCAATCACACACCTAGCACCACCTCATACTCACACTACTTCCACCTCAGTAACCACTATTTCTTACACTCCTCCCACCACTATTAGCTTCCACTATTACTACCAGGAATACTGTGATGGCAATGATTTCTGAATAAGCGTAAAACAGGTGAAGGAGACTATATGAAGGCGATAATGACAATAACAGAAACATGAAATAGGAAAATAAAAGTTAGAGAGAGATAGTAAATAAACAAACACTGATAGAATAGATAGATAAATTAAACTGGAAAATATAAACCCACCTCACCAATACCGATAAAAACAGTAAAAAACAGACGAGAAAAAGGAGAGTAAAAGATTAAATGAATGAATAAATAGATTAGATTTGATAAATAAATAAAAACCAACTTAACACTGAAAAGACAGTAATGAAACAGATGAGTAAAAAGGAAAAAACTAAAGAGAAATAGCAAATAAACACGAAATGAGTAAATAATAAATAAAGTGATTAGAATTTGATAGTTAAGCAATAACCCAACTTGCCTACACTGATCAAGACAACACGAAACAAAAGTAAATGAATAAATAAATAAAACGGGAAAAAATGAAGTGAAAATATCAAATCAACAAATACTTAATGAATAGATAAATATATTAAAATTTGTTAGATAAATAAAAACCCAACTTGCTCACACTGATAAAGACAATAAAACAAATGAAATAAAGAAAAACTAGAAAAACTGAAGGGAAGTACCAAAATAAAAACAAAAACACCATATAAATAAATAAAAGAAAAAAATAACAAGTAAATCACAAGCAAAAATAACAAACCCGAAATTGACCTCTCTTTTGGCTACTCTTTGCTTTTTACTTTTGTGGGAGCGGCGAGTAGCGGGCTTTTTTTTTTCACTCTTTTTGTTGCCCTTTGATGTAAAAAAAAAAAAGTAGAAAACAATGACGGATAAACAAAAAAAAAAAAAAAATACTAACCGACGACTGTGAGGTATCCCGCGATGGTCATGGCGGAGGCGGTGTTGATCTGGCACATGTACTTGCCAGTGTCCGTCTCCCGCACGTCGCGTATGTGCAGGAAGTAGGTGTTCTGCCTCTTGTCCCGGCTGACGGTGATGCGCTCGTTGCGGGTGATCACGTGGTTCGACACCGTCAGGATGGCAGAGTTCTCGTAGTGGATCCACGCCACCTGCGGAAGGGTCGTGACGGGGAGAGAGGTCAGGAGGAGAGGAGAGAATAGGATTTGAGTGGAGAGGAGGAGGAATGTAGAAGTAGTAGTAGTAGTAGTAGTAGTGATAGTAGTAGTAGTAGTAGGAGGAGGAGGAGGAGGAGGAGGAGGAAGAGGAGGAGAGGAGAGGAGAGAAGAGGATTTGAGTGGAGAGGAGGAGGAGTGTAGTAGTAGTAGTAGTAGAAGTAGGAGGAGGAAGAGGAGGAGAGGAGAGGAGAGAAGAGGATTTGAGTGGAGTGGAGTGGAGTGGAGTGGAGTGGAGTAGTAGTAGTAGTAGTAGTAGTAGTAGTAGTAGTAGGAGGAGGAGGAGGAGGAGGAGGAGGCGGAGGAGGGAGAGGAAGAGTCCATCCTTCCATCTGTCTCTTCATCTCATCCTCTACCTTTCACATACAAACTCATTCAACCATCTCTTCACTCATCAGTTCATCCATCCATCTTTCACTTCATTTCCTCACTCATCCTGCCACCTACAAACTCATTCAACCATCTTCAATTATCAGTCCCTTCATCCATCTGTCCATCTCTTCACCCATCGTGTCACCCACAAATTCATCCAACTATCCCTTCACTCATCAGTTTATCCTTCCATTCGTCAATTCATCTCGTTACCTATCCTGTCACCCACAAACTCATCCAACCATTTCTTCATTCATCAGTCCACCCTTCAATTTTTTGCCCATCCTATCACCCACAAATTCAACTGTCTATATTCCCATCTTGCTATTCATCTCTTAATCCACTCTGTCATCCATAAACTCATCCAGCCGTCTCTTCAGTCTTCTCTGCACCATATTACCACTGCAGCTGCGGCGCCATGACTTGAAACCCCAATCAATCAATCAACTTCTCACCATCAGTCCCTCCTTCCATTAGTCAATCCCTTCGCCAACCCTTTCACCCACAAACTCATCCAACACCCTCCTCTCATCGACCCATCCTTCCACCTGTCAATCTCTGCACACATCCTGTCAACCACAAGCTCATCTGCACCCAGCTCCCGCGTCTCACTGACCTTGTGTGAGCTGAGGTTGTCCACTCTGCAGGCAAGCGGACGTTCCTGCCTCCGAGACTGTCTGGTTCTGGATCTCGGCAGGAAGATGGGGTCCTGACACCACACCTGGGGGAGGCAGGGTGTGGGGGGCAGCACCTGGGGAGGAGGTGGAGGAGGAGGAGGAGGAGGAGGAGGAGGAGGAGGAGGAGGAGGAGGAGGAAGATTACCAAAGGGAGACATAGGACAGGGAGTACGAAAGGGAAACTGTATTCGAGGAGGAGAAGGGAGAGGAAGAGGAGACCGCGTACGAGGAGCAGACATAAGGTCATGGAAGAGGAAGATGAGAAGGAGAGGAGAAGCAAGAGGAGGAGGAGAAGGAGGGAGAAGAGAAGGAGACGCACGAGTCCAAAGAGAAAACACAAGAGAAAGAGGTCATGGAAGAGGAAAAGGAGGAGGAGGAGGAGGATGAGGGAGAGGAGGTGGAAGAGGAAGAGTGCATGGGCCAGACATAGGGGAAGAAGGTCATTGAGTAGGAGGTGAAGGATAAAGAGAATGAGGAGGGGGAGTAGGAGGAGAAGGATCAAGAGAATGAGGAGGAGAAGGAGGAGTAGGATAACGAAATAGGACTAAGGAAACAGAGAAGAACGAGGATGAACAAACGGAGAATTAAAGAAAAAGATGCGGAGAAGGACGAATAGAAAGACATGAATATAAGGAACAGAAATGAAAATACACTGAATGAATGCGATGAGAAAAGAAAGGAAAATAATGAAAAGGAAGATTAAATAAATGAAAAGAAGGGTCAAGAAGAACAGACAACGAAGGAAAAAGGAAAAAGAAGAAGGATGATAAACAGAGAAACACTAGAGGAATAGTAGAAGAGATAATAGGAAACTAGATAACTGAACTGTGGTGAGTAGATGAGGCAGAACAGGAGGAGGAGAAGGAGACGGCGAAGGAGTAGATGAGAGAGAGAGAGAGAGAGAGAGAGAGAGAGAGAGATGAGAGGAACAAAGAGATAGCAAAATTCATATGCAAGGAAGAGGTGGATGAACAAGAAAGAGGCAAAGAGGGAAGGAAAGTGGGATGGGAAGACAAGGATGAGAGAAGATCGAGACGAGATGAAGGAGGAGAAAGATAGAAAGAAGAAACATGGAAGAGCAGGATTCATATGCAAAGAGAAGAAGGGGACAAAGGAAAGGCACATAGGGAAATAGAGAAAGTGGAAAAAAAGGATGAATAGATGAGTAAGGAAGAAAGGAATGTGAAGAGGAAACAAGGAGTGAATGTGAAGAGAAAGAAATGAATGAGAGACAAAGAGACATGAGACAATAATAACCAGGATTGGAAGCGAAGGAAAAGGAAGGAGTCGGGAATAAAGGAAAGGAAGATAAAGGAATGTGTGAGAAATAAAGAGACATGAGACAATAATAACCAGGATTAGAAGCGAAGAGAAAAGAAGGAGTTAGGAATAAAGGAAGGAAAGAGAAAGGAAAGAATGAGGAATAAAAAGACGGGAGACATAGCAAGGAATGAAGGCAAAGATAAAGAAACGAATAGGAAGTGAAGGAACGTGAAAAAGAAGCAAGGAGAAGGAAGAAGAAAAAAAGATAAAGCAAGAGGAAAAAATAAGAGGAAAGTGGAAAGGGGTGAATGAAGAATGAAGTGACGTAAGGAAAATCAAATAGACTCTCGAAAGCAAGCACACGCAATTGAGAAGAAGGAGAAGGAGAAGTAAAGGATGGTTACGAAGCATACTCATAACATCAAGCGACCCAGCAGCGGCGCCATACAGGGTAAACCACTTAATAATCTGTCCGCCACTTCACTACATGACCCTAACAATAACGGAGTGCTCGAAAATAAACCGCATCCGTGTCTTCTAGGGGAAACCTGTGTAAAGACGATCGAAGGCCAAGCAAGATAAGCTTTTGATAATGTATGTGAGATGATCTGCATGATTTCTCTCTCTCTCTCTCTCTCTCTCTCTCTCTCTCTCTCTCTCGCTTTCTAAAGGAGGGAAGTCGGAAGGAAGGGAAGAAATAAGTTAGCATTGGTAGAAGGGTGTGATTGAGAAGGGGAAGGGGAGGATGTAAAGACGTAAGGAGAGGAATGAAGGATGCTGTAGAGAGGGAATGACTATTGGAGAGGAGGGAGTGACGGGAAGAATGAGACAGGGGAAGGAATGAGGGAAGAGGAAGGAGAGAAGGATTGAGGGATGGAATGTAATTTTATTTTGGTGTGTGTTGTCTTTTTGTTTTTGTTTTTCATCGTAAATATACAGTTTTAAGCTCAAGGTAGTTTTTAAGACCAGGTAAAATCAACACTTAAATAGTCGTCGTAGGAAATATCGAACGCCTGCTGATTTCTATTAACTTAAGTCAGCAACAATTACTTCATGATAAAATATAACAGAATCCACTCATGAATAGGGGGATTTAATATTGTAACCTTAGTGTACTTTTCTTTTCTTTTTTACTTTTAATCTACTTAGTTGCCTCTTTTTTTCTCTCCCTCTCTTCTCGTTTTTTCTCATCTCTCCACAACCTTCCTCCACTCCCTACTTAGGACTTTCTTCTGCCTGCATCCGTCATCCCTCTCCTCGCTCTCTCCCTCTCACCTACGTCTCCCTTTCTCCATCTGTCTCTCTCTCTCTCTCTCTCTCTCTCTCTCTCTCTCTCTCTCTCTCTCTCTCTCTCTCTCTCTCTCTCTCTCTCTCTCTCTCTCTCTCTCTCCCCCCTATATTTTTCACCCCATCCCAGCCCTTTCTTCTCCCCACCATCTTTGTCTTCATCCTCATCCCTCTCCGCCACCTCCCTATCTCTTCTACAACTCTCCCTCCCTCTCCTTCCTTCCCCCCTCTCAACACCATTTCCTTGTCTACGTTTTCATCACCCACACTTTCTTTCCCTTCTTCCTTCCGTATATCTCACCACCTTATCCCTCCCTCTCCTCCCTCTCATCTTTCTCTCCCTCTCCTCTCTTCTCTGCCTCCTCGCCCCTCTCCTCCTCTTCCCTTCTCCCCTTGAAGATTGACGTGTTGTGTGATGGGTGACGTGATGAGGGAGGGAGATGAAGGGAAAGATGGGAGGCGAAGAGTAGGATGGGAAGTAAAGAGGAAGATGAGAGATAAGAACATAGGAGGTGCGAAGGAATATGAAGGATAAAGAGGAGGAGGGAAGGAAAGGTGATGAGTAGGATGAAGATGGAAAGGTGGAAGATGCTGGCAAGGGAGATGAAAGAGAGGCTTAGCAGTGATGGGCAATATGGGAAATGAAAGAACGGACGGTGAAGGTGAAATGAGGTGATGGGTAGGAAGGTGAAGGGGAGATGAAGGGTGAAAAAGACAGTGGGTGAAAGGGTGGAAGGATGGTAAGGAAAGGGTGATGGGTAAAGGGATAGGGATAGGAAGTACTGAGCAAAAAGAAGGTTAGGGATAAAAGGGAGAATGGGGAAGTGAAGGAGGAGGTCTGTAGCGAGAGGGGAAGGTGATGGCGTAGAACAAATTGGGAAGAAATGGAGAAAAAAATGGCAAGTGATGGAAAGAGTAATGTTAAGAGACACCCGTGATACATTTTTTTCTCCTTTTTCCATTAATATCTCCGTTTCCTCTGATATTGTTTTTATTTTTCCCTCATTCCTTCATTCTTTCCTTCAATAACTCGCCGGTCTGTCTCTCCTCCTTCCCTCCTCCTCTCTCTCCACTTCCTTCCTCCTCCTCTCCCCAGTTCTCTACCCTAACCTTCCTTCCTCTCCTTCCTTCCTTCCTTCTACAAACAACCCCCTACCTTCTTCTCCCCACCTTCCTCCCACTTGCTACCTTCCTCCCCTTCCTTTTCCTTCCTTCCTCCTTACTTAACAGAGACATAGTACGATTCTTACCCCGTCAAGATGCAAGACCAGATTTAGGGAGAGAGTGTTGGAAAGTGGAGAATTGCTCATAAGGAGGAGAGAGAAAGAAAGGAGGAGGGAGAGGGAGGAAAGGGGAGAAGTGGGTGAGGGGATGCAGGATATGACGGAAGGTGCTAATGTGTCTAGGAGAAAGCGGAAGGAAAAAACTGCCACTGGAGGAAAGAAATGGATGGGTGACTAATGTAATATCCTCTCACTGCTGACAGGAGGCGGCAGAGAGTGTGCGAGGGTGAACAGAATGAATGAAGAGGGAGGAGAGAAAAAAGGTGCTCCAATCTGTATTACGTGCGAGAGAGAGAGAGAGAGAGAGAGAGAGAGAATCTGTTTATATATAAGAACAACATTTGTAAACGCATCTTCCCTCTACCGTCCTCTATACATTTATCTATCCGTAAACCTATCTATCGGCCTTGTGGTAACCTGGAGAATGAGATGGAATAGAAGGAGGAGGAGAGGAAGGATGAGAGGCCCGAACGCTGTAATAGCATAAAATATAACACTGGAAGAATGCAGAGTCAGGCATAATAAGCGGACCACACAATATCCTGCCAGAATATTCCTGTCTTGGGTAACAGAAGGGCTACAATCTTCCTTCAATAGAGGAGGAGGAAGAAGAGGAGGAGGAGGGAGGAGGAGGAGGCGGAGAGCGGAGAGCGGAGAGCGGAGGAATAACAAGGGCGAAAAGAAGAAATAACAAAGAAAGAGTGAAGGAGAGATGAAAAGAATGAGATGGAATGAAGGAAAAGAAGACTAGAGAAGATAGCCGAAGGAGAACATGAGGAGGAGGAGGAGGAGGAGGAGGAGTAGGAGGAGGAGGAGGAGGGATTGAGGATAAAGGAGGTGAAAGGATAAAAGGACAAAAGAAAACAATGAAGTGAGAAAAATGAAAAGAGAATGAGGAAGAACAGCAAAAAAAGTAAAGAAAAAAATGTAGAAAATACAGAATAGAGAATAAGGTAAAGAAAGAAGGTTGGAAGTGTTAAACAAGAAAATATTTGCGTTACAGAATAAAAGCAGAGAAGGAAAAATTTGGAAGAAAGAGTTATGAGAAAAGGAAGGAAAGGAGGTGAGAAGCGAAGTAATAACATAAGTAAAAGAAATTGTAAAAGAGAGAGGGAGGAGGAGGAGAAAGAAAGAGGAAGGAGGGAGGAGGAGGAATAGGAGTGGGAAGAGGTAGGAGGAGGAAGAGGAGGCGGTGGAGGAGTGGAGGAAACACACACAGATTTTCAATGGAAACATTTAATGAAATTTCTGATAAATGGCTCAATATATCAGGTGTTAGCTGGGTGTATGCACCAGTGTGGTGGTGGTGGTGGTGGTGGTGTGGTGGAGGTGAAGGGACGATGGGGTAATTGATGGTCCTGGCGGTGGTAGCAGTCAGCATGTGGTTGGATACTAGTTAAGCCTCCATCCCTTCCCTTCAGTGGTGAACCCTCTTCACACCACCTTACTTCTTACTGACTCCCACATACAGTCTTGTCCCAGATCGAACTTTTTATCCTTCTGAACTCGCTCTTCTAATACTATCGAAAGTATAAGCGATAAGAATACTGTAAAAATCTCCATATGTTCAGTTCTTTTTTTTTTATATTTATTTATTTATTTTTTGTTCCGGCCATCAATCACATCTCTCATTACGAATCTTTTTACCATTCGCACCAGCCACCGCCACACGCCAAGGTATCGTCCCTCACAGCTGCTACTCTGTCTCTCCCTTCAACGCAGGTATGGGGCCTCCCTCATGAAGCTTGTGCGTAAATATCCTCCTCTTAATATCTGTCGCCTGAGCCCTTCAGGTGGAAAATTATTCTAAGGAAATATTTTCTTTAATGAAATTCCTCAAGTTGGAACTCTGAAGAAATTGCTTATATAAACATTTTGCTCGAGAATGAATAACAGAAAATATCAACTTGGTGTGTGTTTATAATAACATACGTTATATAAATCCATATGTGAGAGAGGAGTAGATGTATAGGGAAAAAAATAGAGAAAACATGGAACGGAAAATTATTCATGTAAAAAATATTACTTTAGTCTACCCAAACGAAGTGTTCATCTAACGGCTCTCTTGCTTGACTGGATTCCTCATTAGTTTTCATTAAAATTTTAGATCTATTACCCGTACTGTTGGGTTACATGTGTTCATTAATCTGTTTTAATTAGAGCACCTCTCATGCCAGATGGTTACAACAAAGAATTTCCGGTAAATCACGTGCCATATTTAGCACAAGCTTAATGATCAACAGTAGGTCTCTTAGGAAAATTTCTTCCAGATTGCGTCGACCCTCATATGGCTAGATGACAAGAGTGTGTATTTCCGGCGGAACCTAGGTGGTGATGCGGTAAACTCTACGGACACAGCCCAACACGTTTACATTACGAAACCGCTCTTATTGTGGACAATGCGAACACTCCAGAACAGAGTAAATTCTACATCAATACATTAATCGTATGTTATCAGGACGAATGATAAATACGCTGATCTTCGAACGGAAATGGAAACAGGAGTAAAAGGGAAAAAAATGAAAAATAAATAAATAAAAGGAAAAATGGACATATGATAAGAAAGGAAACTAGGACACATAAGAAAAGAACGAAACAAACAAGGAGGCGACGACATTTAGAGAGAGAGAGAGAGAGAGAGTCAACGGACAAATTAGAAATAACTACAACAAGAAGGAAGTAACAAAACTATTACTAGGCAAGAAAAAGTAATTACGAAAATATATCAGTGTATTAAAACCTTAATATCATGTGTGTGTGTGTGTGCATGTGTGTGTGTGTGTGTGTGTGTGTGTGTGTGTGTGTGTGTGTCACCGTCAGTATTTCTATTAGCTACATGAAAATATGCATCTCTCTCTCTCTCTCTCTCTCTCTCTCTCTCTATCCTGCTATATGGTCCTCCTTTTCTTCTCCTCCCTCCTCCTCCTCCACCTCCTCCTCCTCCTCCTCCTCCTCCCTCATCATCATCATCATCCTCCTCCTCTACCTTCTCTCCTCCTCCTCCTCCTCCTCCTCCCTCCTCCTCCTCACACTTGGCAGAAACTTTAGAACTTTCTTACCTCAGTGAAAAAAGCAAGTTTATTGGACTTTAATGATTCAGCCCTTTTTTATTGGAGAGAGAGAGAGAGAGAGAGAGAGAGAGAGAGAGAGAGAGACATAAGACAGACAGACAGATAACCAACAAGTCATACGAATGGACAGACAGACAGACAGACAGATAGAGAAAGACACCCACATATAGAAACTTCAGAAAGAAAGAAAAATAAACAAACAAATAAGCACTAACCAAACACACACACACACACACACACACACACACACACACACATACACACACACACACTTACAGACAGAACCAAACAAGTAAATATCCCCTCCCTCGCTCCCTGCTTTTCCCCCCTCTTCTTATTTTCTTCCTTTTCTCCCTGCTTCTTCCCCTTCTCTCTCTCCATCTCTTCCTTCGACTCCCTTCCTTGCCCTCCTCCCTCTCCTCCTCCTTCTCTCCCTCCATCTCCCTCTTTCTCTTCCTCCCTCTCCTAATCCATCTCTTTCCCCATCTCTTCCTTCTCGTCCATTTCTCACCCTCCGTCTCCCTTTTCTCTCCCTGATTCCCCTCCCTCGCCCTCCTTCTCTCCCTTCTTCCATCTCTCTCTCTCCCTTCTCCTCCCCTAAAGACTGACCCTCAAAGAACCTAACAATCCTAAAGTAACACAGCATAATATACTCTCTCTCTCTCTCTCTCTCTCTCTCTCTCTCTCTCTCTCTCTCTCTCTCTCTCTCTCTCTCTCTCTCTCTTTTTATTTCATTCATATGTTTTAAATTGGAATGGTTTTGTCTATGATGCTTTAGAAGAGCAGCTGAGACGAGGAGAGGTCTAATCACAGTCTACACCATCACCAGCTGCGATAGAGAGTGAGTGAGGAGGAGAGAAGGAGGAAGGAGGAGGAAAGGAAGGAAGGAGGAGGAGGTAATGAGGAAGGTTGCGTCTCATAATGTTTCGTTTGTCTTTCCTTGTCCTCCTTACACACACACACACACACACACACACGCACACACACACACACACCATATTACATTTCGTTCTTATTTGTAATCTCTTTAATACTAGTGGAAAGAAAGATAATGCTAATAGTGATGATTTGGAAACTTTCTAATATTTCTTGATCCCTCATGAGTACTTTCAGGTACGGATAAGTAACATTTTTCATTTGTATTGTAATGACCTGATTTCTGCCGCTTTTGGGGCTTAACCCGTCTGCTGCGATTGGCACGGATTTCGCCTTCACTGGTAGCCTGGTAACGTATACTCCCAGGTCTTTCTCAGCCTGTGTGGTGGATAGTGGAGTATTTCCTATGTGGTATTGGTGTGCTGGTTATCCCCTCCCAAGGTACAGGACTTTGCATTTTCTTCATTTAATTGTAGCAGCCACTTTTTGTTCCATTCCTGTAGCTTGGTGAGATCTACTTGTAGGAAATCCGCAGTCAAGTGGTTAACAGTGACGACATCTTGCGAATAAGTGTTGAGGGTAATAAGTTGTTACCGAAAGAAGAGATGCGAGGAAGGATAAAATATGTGGGAGCGGTGAGTAGCAGGCTTTTTTTCCACACTTTTTTTTTTTTTGCCCTTAAGCCGTCTCCGTTGTTGTAAAAAAATGTAAACGTTGGGATGAAAGGTTAGGGGAAAGATGAAACGGACCATTATTAATTCTCTTTCCATTAACTTGTGATTTCTTTTAGTGATAGTATTGGCTCTCTTAACTACTTTGCGAACTCCCATTGCTGCCTCACACCTACTGCGTATTTTTAGACCTCAGCTTTCTTCCGTTACCTCATTCCGTTCTCCTAAAAGACTCCTGGCCACGAGTTATGCGTTTGGTAATTCATCATTGTTCTTTCGTCTCGCCATTACCAGGAAGCCTCCACGAACCCCCATCCTGTACCCACAAAACATAAACCATATATATTACCTCCTACTTCTTTATCCATCACTATAACATCGATCATTACTTTACCTACAATTTATCCATGCATCATTTTTTTTTCTTCTCCTCTCTCCACAATCCAGAGCAACATTTTTCTTCTTTTTCCCATGAACCATAACACCCACAACAAGTTACCGTACTTTCCTCACTAATTAGCAACTTTCTTTTCCGTTCCCATCATTATCCACAACCCAATAATACACTTTTCTTCTCCATCATCGACACCACTCACAACAACTTGTCATTTTCTACTCCCATTTTATTTACGTTCTTTTCCGTCCTCTTCTTAATCCACAATCCAAAATAACCACACTTTTTTTCTCTCCTCCATCATCACACCACTCACAACAACCTGACATTTTCTTCTTCCAGTTTATCTACGTTCTTTTCCGTCCTCTTCTTAATCCACAATCCAAAATAACCACACTTTTTTTCTCTCCTCCATCATCACACTACTCACAACAACCTGACATTTTCTTCTTCCAGTTTATTTACGTTCTTTTCCGTCCTCTTCTTAATCCACAATCCAAAATAACCACACTTTTTTTCTCTCCTCCATCATCACACCACTCACAACAACCTGACATTTTCTTCTCCCAGTTTATTTAGGTTCTTTTCCGTCCTCTTCTTAATCCACAATCCAAAATAACCACACTTTTCTTCTCTCCTCCATCATCACACCACTCACAACAACCTGACATTTTCTTCTTCTAGTTTATCTACGTTTTCTTCCGTTCTCTTCTTAATCCACAACACAAAACAACACTTTTAAACGTTTTCCCCATTAAATTGACTCTCCTAACAACCTGTCAATCCTACTTATTTTCTTATGTGCTTCGATTTTCGTTTACTCTCATTTATCTACCTTTTTACATCTCCATCTTCATCCCCAACTCCAAAATAACAAACCTTTTTCGCTTTTCCTCTCTCTCTCTCTCTCTCTCTCTCTCTCTCTCTCTCTCTCTCTCTCTCTCTCTCTCTCTCTCTCTCTCTCTCTCTCTCTCTCTCTCTCTCTCTCTCTCTCTCTCTCTCTCTCTCTCTCTCTCTCTCTCTCTCTCTCTCTCTCTCTCTCTCTCTCTCTCTCTCTCTCTCTCTCTCTCTCTGGATACTCTCTCTCTCCTTCCCTCTCTCTCTCTCTCCCCTTGTGCCCTCCAAGGCTCCTCAGGTGGCTGGTAATTAAGGGATGCTACACCTTCGCTGGGATTACTTCGGCTTAAAATAATTACAAAACTTCGGCCCTAAACAAGAAAGTATATGCGCGGTCAAGGCTGGCGGGAGCTTTGTGATATACATTTTTTTTTTCGTTTCCGCTAACTCTCCCAAGTCTGAGGAAAGGGGTAAGACGGGGAAGAGTGGCGAGGGAAGGGATAGGGTGAGGGTAGGGAAGGGATAGGGTGGGGGAGTGGGAATGGGAAGGGGGAGAGAGGGGAGGATCTAAGGGGAGGAAGATGATGATGTTGCAATGTGGATGGTTTGGATATGTAAGGGAAGAGAAAGAGAGGGAAGGGTAAGGAAGGGGATGGAAGGGATGGGAATGAAATAACAGGGAAGGGAGGGAATGGGATGGGATGGGATGGGATGGGATGGGATGGGATGGGATGGGAAGAGAAAGGAAAGGAAAGGACAGGATAGGAAAGTTAGGGAAGGGAAGGAAGGAAAGGGAAGGGAAGGGAAAGAAAGAGAAAGGAAAGGAGGTGATGAAGGAGGATAGGAGTCGCAGAGAGAGAGAGAGAGAGAGAGAGAGAGAGAGAGAGAGAGAGAACAGAACAGAACAGACGAGAGACTGCCACACATCCCCCACAAACACGAACACCACTGAAAATTATACCTGTGGCCACACCTGAGGGACACGACATTTCAGGTAAGAGGCAATGCATCGGTAATCACAGGCCACCTCGTCAAGCTTTTTTCTTTGCCATGAGCTCTGGGAAGGCTACTAGGCTATTCTTTTCAAGCGGCGAAGCGAGAAAAAGAGGGTAATATTTAAGAGGAGGAGGAGAAGAAGAAGAAGAAGGAGGAGGAGGAGGAGGAGGAGGAGGAGGTAGAATAGAAATTGGGCGTTAAGCAGGACCACGAGTAGTAATTGTAGCAGTAATAGTAGTAATAGTAGTAGTAGTAGTAGTAGTAGTAGTAGTAGTGACAATATATATAGAAAGAGAGTAATCAATAATAACAGCAGGAGAAGGAGAAGGGATAAGAAGAAAAGAGAAAGACGAGACCTAAGAAGGAGATAATCGTATTCCCGTTGTAAGGAGAGGGTTGTTAGGGGGGAGCGCAGCGGTGTGGCTCTGGTCTGGCTCTCGGTCTGGCTCTTCGGCGGCACGCGAGCAACAGAGCCGAATAAGGCGTGTGTGTGTTTTTGTCGAGGCCTGGCACTCTCTCTCTCTCTCTCTCTCTCTCTCTCTCTCTCTCTCTCTCTCTCTCTCTCTCTCTCTCTCTCTCTCTCTCTCTCTCTCTCTCTCTCTCTCTCTTTTCTGCTACACTCTGTCACCTTTCCTCTTTTCATCCACACACACACACACACACACACACACACACACACACTCACACACTGGGCTATAATTTCTTGGGATGTATTGGACAATCTCATACACGCCTCCACTGCCGACTCTCACCCTCTCCCACGCCCTCCTCTCTCTTCCCTCACTCGCCTATACAACTTCCTTCACCCCTTTCATAAGTGGACGAGGGAGCGGAGAGGGCGAGGGAGGGAGGGAGGAAGGCAAGCATCTCGTCGTATGCTGCTCCCCTATTTTAAAATCTTTCCTATTTGCTTTCGGAATAACTTATATGTAAATAGAGGGAGAGGGGGAAGAAGAGGCCCTAGGGAGGAAAGGAGGAATGGGAAGAGAGAGAGAGAGAGAGAGAGAGAGAGAGAGAGACGCTGTAATGAGATGAGAAAGAATGAGAGTATTTTTTGTGTGTATGTTTGTGTATTTGTGTAGAGAGAGAGAGAGAGAGAGAGAGAGAGAGAGGAATATCTAATATATTGATACTTTTTTCAAATATAGCGTGTAAATTAAATAGTAATACAATAACCTCATCTCCACAGAACAAAACTAATCAATAACAATAATTAAAGAAAAGAACATAAAAAAAACAATATAACGTCAACCACACGCAAACAAACAAACAAATAAAATCGAACACACCTAAAATATCCGTTTAGAAGGAAGGAGGAGGAGGAGGAGGAGGAGGAGGAGGAGCTGAGGGGGTAGGAGGGGAAAAGAAGGATTGAAAGGAAGAAGGAGTAGGGTGAAGGGGGAGGATATTGGCCCAACTCTATGGAACCCGGAATTAAATTATCACTCAGGTAAAACAGATTATCTCATTAAAGCGCTCAAGTAATATTGGCGTATTTTATAATGGGGGGGAGGGAGAGATGGAGGGAAGGGTGGAGGGTGGGAGGGAAGGGTGGAGGAAGGGTGGATGGGTGATGGTAAGGAAGGAGGCAAGAGAGAGGAGGAGACAGGAAGGGAGAGAGAGATAAGGTGAGAGAGGGAGAGAGAAATGAAGTGTGAAGGTTACATTGAGAGGAATTAAATTAGGATAAAGCAGTAGGGGAAAGGGAGGGAAGGGAAGGGAAGGGAAGTGATGTAAAGTGAAGTGAAGGGAAGGGAAGGGAAAGGAAGGGAAGGGAATGGATGAGAAGGGAGAGGAAGGGAAGGGAATGGATGAGAAGGGAGAGGAAGGGACGGGAAAGGAGAGGAAGGGAAGGGAGCAGAGGGGAAGGTGAAGGATGGGGTGGTGTGGACAGGGATGGGAAAGGAAGAGAAGGAACGTAAATGGGAGGGATAGGATGGAAACGGAATGGTAGGGGAAAAAAATAAAGGGAAAGGAAAGAAGAAAAAAGGAAGGGAAAGGAAAGGATGCGAGAGGAAAGGACAGGAAAGGGAGGGAACGGAAAAGAAAAGAATCGAAAGGAAAGGAAAAGAAGGGAAGGGAATGGAAAAGAGGAGAGAGAAAGGAAAGGAAAGGAGAATGCGATGAAAATTAAGATATCAAAAGATTAATGAGGAAAACCTGTAAAAAGTCATTAAAGAAAGAGATTCAGATAAAGAGATGTATCAAAAAAGTACACACACACACACACACACACACACACACACACACACACACACACACACACACACACACACACACACACACACACACACACACACATAGATAAATATAAACATACATACAAACAAACAGGAAGAGACAAGGTGATAAACGAAAAAGAAAAAAAAAGAAAAGATGCAAGAGAGGAAGACAGATTATCAGACAGAAAACAAACCATTTCCACAAACTTGCAGAAAGACAGGAAAACGAATGAATTGAGGGACAGATAAAAGACTACAAGATGGGTAGCTACTGTGTGAGGGGGTGGGAGGGGGTGAAGAAAAGGAAGAGGAGAGGTGAAGGGGAGTGATGAGATGTCAGGAAGGGAGAGTAAAAAGAGAAGGGAAGAGAGAAGAGTGAGAGATTAGTAAGGGAATAGTAATAAGGTAGTAATAGTTATAGTAATAGTTATAGTAATAGTAATAAGGTATGCGATGGTAGAAAGAGTCAGGGGAGGAGGTGAGGGGTATGGGGTGAGGGATGAGAGTAAGTGGATAGTATGTGCACTTGTGCAGCGGTATGAGAGGGAGTGTTGGATAAGACTGAGGGAAAAGGGGTGAGGGAGAGTGGGAAGAAGGGGGAGATTAGACTGAGGGGAGAGAGTGAGAAGGAATGTATAGGGAAGAGGGGAGAGGGTCAGAAGGGAAAGCTGGGATTGAGGGAAGAGAAGGAAAGGGGAGAGGTAGGGAAGAGGGTGAAAAGGGAAGGACTGGCTTGAGGGAGGGTGAGAGGAAGGGATGGGGAGGAGGAAGAGGATGTGAAGGAAAGACAGGGTTGAGGGAAGAGGGGAGAGGGAAAGGTTGGGGAGGAGGGAGAGGGTGTGAAGAAAGACAGGGTTGAGGGAAGAATTAGAGGAAGGGATGGGACAGAGGGCAATGGGGAGGGTTGTGAAGGGAAAGATAGGGGTTAGGGGAGTGGGTGAAACGGAAGGGATGGGGATGAGGGGAGAGGATGAAAAGGAATAGATGGGGAAAAAAGGAAAGGATGAGACGGAAAGGATGGGGAGGAGGGAGAAGATGAGAGGGAAAGAACAGGGAGAAAGGGAGAGGATGTGAAGGGAAGGACAGGGTGTAGGGGAAAAGGGGAAGGAGAGGTGGAGGAGAAGGTGTATAGGGAAGGACAGGGTTGAGGGGTGAGGGCGAGAGGGCGAGAGAGCAGAGTCAAGGGAGAGTCATCAGTCACGGTGTGGCGAGGCAGCGAGCAAAGTGTGGAGGTGTGGAGAGGCGTCATCAATCACGGCCAGGTGAGGGAGGGTCACCTGCCTCACCTGGGAGAGAGAGAGAGAGAGAGAGAGAGAGACCGATCGAAGACAGACAGAACAGTGATACAGAAAGATACAGACCGAAAAAAATATATACAGAAACAAATATACAAAATACAGATAAATGAGAGCTTACTGACAGACCGGTAGACAGACACAGACACAAACATACACATACACATACAGACTTACAGATAAAGAAACAAAGAAAACTAACAAAGTAGAATCATTTAAAAAACACATAGGCAACAAAGACCCCAAAAAAACATACATACAGGGTACACATACACACATACATAAATACATGCATACATACCTATCTGCATACAGGCATACATACATACATACATACAGAGAGACAGACGGTGAGACAGTGAGGAAGAGATAGTTTTTGAGGCGAGACAGAGGGACAAGGAGAGAATCAATGGTAACCCGCGGAGGAATCGGACACAGCTGATGGAGGAGAGATATACATAAGGGGTGGAGAGAGAGAGAGAGACCATATTTGTAGCTTCTTACGGTTTCAGACCATATTTTACGTAGAATTTCAGATGATTGGCGTATGCTGCTCTAAGAAACTGTGGAGGCATACAAACAAATAAACGTAATTAGTCCTTCTTCTTCCCTCCTTCCTTTCTTACCCTCCTCCAGTCCCATCCTTCCTTCTCTTATTTTCCCTCCCTCCCTCCTTCTGTACCCTCCAGCTTAGTATCTTTCCCCTACTTTCTCTCCTTTCTTCATTCTTTACCCTCCACCTTCATTCTTCTTTCCCCTATTTTCTCTCCGTCCTTCCTTCGTTCCTACTTTCTTCATTCTTTACCCTCCACCTTCATTCTTCTTTCTCCTATTTTCTCTCCGTCCTTCCTTCGTTACCCTCCTCCTCCCTAGCCCTGAGAGACACATAACGAAGTAACGAGCGTCTCAGGGGAACGAGAAACACCTGGGACGCATATAACGAAGAGTGGAATGATCGACCTTGGAATGCGTTAGTCAGAAGAGATTAGATAGTTAGTGAACTTTATACATGTCAACTGATTCGAGTACACGTGTTTTGGTGTGTCTTATGTACAGTCAAGGCAAGGAGGTATTGTCAGACGCTTCCATTCCTCACATCAACAGTTCCAAAGGCCGAGAAAGAGATCAGTCGCGTTCTAATGAGGGTTTTTTGGAGGTTCATGGCACAAAAGAATGATCAGACTACCAGGAGGGTCATAAAACTACCTCTGCAAATGCCTAAAACTCCTACGAAAGCCTTGTCAAATCTGTGTGAGCTGGGGCGCCGGAAATGTTAACGAGTACGGGCATCGTTCACTTAATCAATTCGCGTTGCCCGGAACAGATTGGAACAGAAGGAGAAAAATAAGTTAATGAGCGATATCTACCTCTATACTACCTCTATACTACCTCTGCAAATGCCTAATACTCCTACGAAAGCCTTGTCAAATCTATGTGAGCTGGGGCGCCGGAATGTTAACGAGTACAGCCCTTGTTCACTTAATCAAATCGCGTTGCCCGGAACAAATTGGAACAGAAGGAGAAAAATAAGTTAATGAGCGATATGGAAGAAGCTTGATGCGACTTCATGTCATTGTTCTTCCAGCGGTACTTGGCTTTAAGTTGATCAATTATTAGCGTCTTATTGTCAACGTAAAATCATACTAGAGATAAAGATTGTTACTGAATTGTTGCGGAACGATATTGAGGAGGCTTGATCGGCTTCCACGCAATTTATATGTTTTTTTTAGAGAGAAAATGCGGTAAATGTTGACTGATGGCGTCTTAGCATTACCAGAAATAGTGATCTGAATAGGAAAAAAAAGGACGAGATAGTGATTGGCGTTTTCTGATGTAGCTTCATTTTTTTTTCTTTACTTTTTTTATTTGGTTTGCATAATCTTTACCGGGAAATACGCAATACCGTTTTTTTTCTAATGTCTGTATTCAATCTTTCCCTTCCTCCTGTTCTACTTCTAAACCGATTCCTGCGTCACCAACTTGCACGCCACCTACCGACAGCCTCCCGCGTGACACTATTCCACCTCCTTCACTACACGCTGCTTCACGTATGACACTTATTCATTCCCACTCGTTCACACCACACCTACATCATCACCGTTTCCTCCTTCTGCACCTCCTTCAGCAATACTTCACACGCCATCTCTTCCGCCACATCTTACGTCACATTTTCCACCGAAGCCACCCCATCTTACATCATCGCCAAGACTACATCCAACATCACATCCTACACCTGCTCCTGCTTCACTTCTTGCGCCTTCTTCACCACCTCAAACAGCTTATCCTGCAGTCACGCCACTACGCACAGTCTTCTTCTTCTTTTACTCCTCCTCCTCCTCCTCCTCCTCCTCCTCCTCCTCCTCCTCCTCCTCCTCCTCCTCACGATCAAAGCCTCGCTGCCTCAGAACACGTTGACAAGTTTTCAAAGTATTTTCTTATAAAACAACAGCCATAAGACACGAGAGAACAATATTCATTCTCTCTCTCTCTCTCTCTCTCTCTCTCTCTCTCTCTCTCTCTCTCTCTCTCTCTCTCTCTCTCTCTCTCTCTCTCTCTCTCTCTCTCTCTCTCTCTCTCTCTTTTATTAAGCGTGAAACTTTTGATCGGGTGTAACTTTTGTTGCTCGCTGACACACGACGAGGATATGATGGAGGAGGAGGAGGAGGAGGGAGGAGGGAAGGAAAGAGAGTGAAAGACGAGTTGTACCCAAATTATAAAAATGAAGGCAAACAGATCTGTGACCCGGGACGACTCGGAATGCGAAACAAAAGAAAAAAAAGTAGGAAATCTGTAATAGAAACTCGGAAATGTTGCAGGTAATAAGAGAGAGAGAGAGAGAGAGAGAGAGAGAGAGAGAGAGATTCTTTCCCTTCTTATTCCTTTGCCTCCCTCACTCCCCTCTCTCCAGTCTGTCTCTTCTTGCCTCCTTGCACCCTCTCTCCCTCCCTCCCTCTCCCTCCTCCTCCTCCTCATCCTCCTCCTCCTCCCTTGTCTCTCTCTCTCCCCTCTCTTCCTCACATCAACAGCCTTTTGTACACCGCTGTTTGGGAGGATTTTCATAAGGTCGCAACTTTTTTTCTTGTTAAACTTTTGTTATACGGCAGGACATGAATACCAAATGGGAGGGCGAAGGAGGGAGAGGCCGAGGGAGGGAAGGAGAGGCCGAGGGAGGGAAGGAGAGGCCGAGGGAGGGAAGGAGAGGCCGAGGGAGGGAAGGAGAGGCCGAGGGAGGGAAGGACAGGGCGAGGGTGCGGAGAGAGAGGAGGGAGAAGGTGAGAGGAAGAGAAGGGGAAAAGAGCGGGAGAGCGATGGTAATGGCTGGAAGGGAAACACGGAATGAATGGAAACAGAGAGAGAGTGTAAAGTCCCAAACATCGAGAGAGAGAGTGTAAAGTCCCAAAACATCGTACTCGACAGGCTTCATTTCGTTTCGTTCTCGTTGTTGTCGAATGTCATAAGTGAAACACACACACACACACACACACACATACACACACACACACACACACACACACACACACACACACACACAAACAAACAAACACAATATCCGAAAGAAAACGTGCACAAAAATGGTTCCAAGGTGACATTTCCTGAGTTCATTTTTCCGCACTTTTTTTTTTTTTTTTGTCAAATGTCGAAATACTGTGACTCACGCGCTGTTGATCTTTCGTAAGTAGTGATATGCGCTTTTTTTTCACTATTGTTTTCTTATTTTTTTCCTTTACTGTAAAAAAATTGGGTGAATTGCTGACGATAAAAAATGTTATTGAGTTATTTTTTGTAGGTAGGCAGCACACAGGGTTCAACGAAGGAAATATAAATAAAGTTCATGGGATGTTAGAAAAAAAAAATGTTGAAGTTTTTTTAGTACGTAACACGAAGCTGAATGGAAGATACACGCATTTAGTTGATGAGATGCTTAAAAGAGAGGTACGTGTTCCTTTAGTTCATACGACAGGATACAAATGGGAAAATAAAAATAGATGATGATGGAATCGGAAAAAAAAAGGTCAGGGTGCTTTGTTCTTGAGTATAATATGAAAATTGGTCAACTATATTTGCCTGGAGAGGAACCAAAATGACAATAATTAGAAGCCAAAAAACTAAGATCAACTAAATTAGAGTGACAACTTTAAGACCACTTTGACAAATCCCCGCGGACTCTAATCATCAATGTGTAACTTTTAAAAGGGGGGGGAGGGTGTGTGACTAAGGAGTGGATAAAGAGGGGGCTTGATAGCTTAATGATAGTGAGGATGGGAAGGGGAATAGAATACATGAATGCAAGAGGGAGGGGGAGGAGAATATTAAATGATAAGGGGATAGGGCTGTGATTGGTGACTGGAAAAAGAGGGAGCTTGATATCTTAATGAAACGGAGGATAGTTGGGATAGGAAGGGGAACAGAATAAATAAATACAAGGGGAAGGGGAAGAAGGATACTTAAGTGATACGGGGAGGGAAAGGGTGTAGTGAAGGGGGAATAGAAGTTAATTTATAGAGGGGGAGGGGGTATAGAGGGCATTTGCAATTGAGTGACAGTGGAAAGAAGGAGAAGAGAAAAAAATAATGTAAGTGTGGATGATTGTGTAATAAGAGGGAGGGGAAGGGAGAAGTAGAGGGGGGTAAGGGGTGGAGGAGATGGAGGGGGAAGGGGGAAGGGGGGAGGGGAGAGTCATGTTACAGGCGAGTTTGAAAGTGACGAGCAGGAGTATCAATTTGTTCCTCCCCCTCCCTCTCTCTCTCCCTCAATCTCTCCCATGCTTCCTCTCCCATTGCTTCCTCTCCCCTTTACCTTGTTTCTTTCTCTCCTTTCTCTCTCTCTCTCTCTCTCTCTCTCTCTCTCTCTCTCTCTCTCTCTCTCTCTCTCTCTCTCTCTCTCTCTCTCTCTCTCTCTCTCTCTCTCTCTCTCTCCTCCACATCTCCCTCTACCTCTTCTCCTTTCTCCCTCCTCCTTTCCTCCTCCTATTTCCTCCTCTCCTTCCTTCCTCCCCACCTCCTGCATCCTCTTCTCCTTCCTCTTTCTCATTCTCGCCCCTTCCCCTGTCTCCTCTTCGCCTCTTCCCTTGCCTCCTCTTCGCCTCGCCCCCTGCCTCCTCTTCGCCTTTCCCCTTGCATCCTGTCCGTCACCCCTTTCTCCCCTCCCCTTCCCCCTCGTCCATGCATCATCATGAAATATTCAGAACAAGACTCAGGCGACACTCGTCCTCGACATTAAGCTTATGAGCCGCATATCGAGAAGACACGTCCTCGTGCCCTCAGTTCATGTATTTTTCCTTCCCTTTCCTTCCCTTCCCTTTCCCTTATTCCTTACCTTTCCCTTACTTTCCCTTCCCTTCACTTCCCTTCCCTTCCCGTCACGTCCCCTTATTCCTTATCCACCTTCCATCCTTTAATTTCTTTCCTTTATCTTCCCTCCCCTTACTTTACCTTCCTTCCTCTTCCCTTCCCTTCCCTTCATTTCCCTTCCCTTCCTTTCCCTTTCCTTTTTTTTTATTCCTTTGAGTTCCTGTCTCCTTATTCTTCCCTTTCTTTCTCCACGTTTTCCATCTAATCGGTTCCTCTCCCATCCCTATATCCCCCCCCCTCTCTCTCCCTCGCTCTCTCTCCATCTCTCCCTTACTTCCTCTCCCATTGCTTCCTTTCCATTTTACATATGCACTTCTGTAATTCTTGCACCACCTGTTTTTGTTTAATTTTTGCTTGTTTATTTTTATACGTGAAACATTAATGACCTTCAAGAGAGTAAACTAAACGTGTAGAAAAGTGGAAGCTACATAGGAGGGATTAAATTTCTGCAGTGTTGGTATGTGTTTCTGGATGAGGTTGAATGGGAGGAAGGAAGGGATTTCGTGTGTGTGTGTGTGTGTGTGTGTGTGTGTGTGTGTGTTTGACATATGGGTGTAGCTACAAAGTCATAAAGTTTACTCCCATAACTTTCTGTGACACTCGACCGAAACGAATTACGCCTTCAATGGCCTCCGGTTTCTCTACACTCACACACACACACACACACACACACACACACTCACCACCACCCCCACACACACACACAAAAAAAAAAATACACCTGACAAGCAACACAAGGGTATACACGAACACAAAGTATGAACACTTCAGACCCACATACTGAGACTGACACGGCAAACTTGTGCAGATTTTACCCAGGTCGTCTCATGAGCCTTGCAGAGACGCGTTGGTTATTCAGAGGCACGGCACAGCACGCGCCGCACGAGACGAAAATATTTATACACGCAAGACGGACCAGACGCCCTCCCCCTTTACACTTTTTGTCACTCCTTTTAGACTCAGAATTTTGTTGGCCACGGAAGAGATGAATGAAACCCAAATATGATAAATTTTACACACACCTAACCTCAACCCCCTCCCCCATCTCACGCACACATGAACATACCACTGCATACCTCACTCACACCCACTGATCCACTGATACATAACCTGCTCCTCCTGTTAAGTAAAACACCAAAAATCTAGAATGTAAACGAAGCTCCATTCATTGAAAAAAAGGGCGTTCATGAATGAGAAAAGGAAATAAAAACACTAGCATGAAGTAATAGGGAATAATTGGCGTGAGAGAGAGAGAGAGATAGAGAGAGATGGGCCGATATTTCAGACCGCAAAGGGCTCCACCAATGGCTGGCAAGGAAGTCAGGGCTAGGCTAGTGGAAGAATCAATATGCAGAGTGACGACAAAATTGGGGACCTCAATTTCCTGTCAGCAAATTGAAACATTCATACGTGCTTTTGTGGTACTGTGTGTGTGT
Source organism: Eriocheir sinensis (assembly GCF_024679095.1). Lineage (NCBI taxonomy): Eukaryota > Metazoa > Arthropoda > Malacostraca > Decapoda > Varunidae > Eriocheir > Eriocheir sinensis. The sequence goes on from NC_066543.1 coordinate 8,679,366, forward strand.
GTGTGTGTGTGTGTGTGTGTGTGTGTGTGGTGTGTGTGTGTGTGTGTGTGTGTGAGAGAGAGAGAGAGAGAGAGAGAGAGAGAGAGAGAGATACAGACATACACAGACACCTCTCGAATCTAAATTGACCGCCTTCTTTGAAAATCCTCTTGGCCTTTTCTTTTGTGTCTCTTGTTTTTTGTTGTTTCTTTGTGTTTGCTTGGCCTTGACTGGCCTTCAGTATAAAAAAGCTGTTCCCAAATATTTTTCTTGAAGGTTTAGTTAGTGGTCTGTTTTCTGCTTTGCCTTGAGAAATCCCGAAAATCAGACACAGTATCAGATCAAATTCACTTCATAGACAGTGACATTTGAAGATATAAAATTATCTGTGATTATTTTTTTCTACAATTCCGTGTGAACGCCTTGGCATTTTCCGACATTAAGTGACATTTTTTCTATTCTGAGCGCCGGATAATTCTGAGAAGTCGAGTTGTGATTAACTGCTCGTCATCGTGTGTCGGATCTACTGAAGGTCTTTGAAACTTAAAATTTTAAACCAAAAATTGTAAGGAGGCTCTTCATAGGAACTGAAGGTCGTTAATGGTCTTTTCAGCGCAAAATCTAAAAAATATATATATATATTAGAATACTCTACGAAGAAAGTGGGGGTGTGTAAGTTCTTTGTAATGTAAAATCTAGAAAAAAACAACCTGGGGATTTCTGCTGGAGTGAATTTCCCTAAGTTAACAAATATTGACAAAGAATGTTGAATATGAGGACAGTGTCGCGAGGTTTAGCAAGCCACGCTGAGAACCAGTAATAGACATTGTAGCTTTTCCTTATCACTTTAGTTAACTTATTTAAATTTATAGTGTTTGACTTGAAAAAATGTATGTGCCATTAACATTTTAAAGAGATATGCTTTCCAGAGTCACGTGATAGCCTTCAATGCTTTGCGAGGTCTTTTTTTTGAGGGGTGCTATTTTAATATGACCTGATTTCTGTTTCACGCTACGGCTTTTACGATGCATTGATTTTACGCTTAGATTGATATGAATATTGTTACTGTATCGTGAGAGAGAGAGAGAGAGAGACGATGACGAAGAAAAAATACTCTCGTGATATCAGAAAAACGTTTAATTAGTTCACTGAGATTCTCCCGCATGAAATGAAGAAAAAGAATTGTTTCGAGATAGAAAAAAAGAAAAACAGCGGCCAGATGAATGCCACGAGAGAGGGAGGAGAGAAAAAAATGATATGGTGAGGAGAATGAAAGAAAGGAAGGGGAGGAGAAAAAGAAGAAAAGGAAAAAGAAGGAGGAGAAAAAGAAGAAGAAGAAGAAGAAGAAGAAGAGAAGGAGTAGGACGAGGACGAGGACTAGGAAAGAGAAATATCAAAACGAAAAAGGAAGCTTAGAAAATAAGAATAAATGGAAGAAGAAAAGGGAAAGAGGAGGAATGGGAAGATAACAGGAAGAAAAGACTACGAATAAAAAGAAAATATAGAAAGGAAAATAGGGACGAGGAGGAGGAAAAGGAGGAGGAGGAAGAGGAGGTAGAGTAAGAAGGGGAGCTCCTCGGGCCTCTGCTAATGGCGGTAAATGAAGATGAATGAATACCAGATTTTCGAGTCTCTCTCCCTCATCGTCACCCTCACGCCTCGTTCTCATCTCCTCCCATTCATAAGTATCCTATCTTCTTTCCTTCCTTCCCTATTTTTTTCCTTACCTCCTTTCCTTTCTCCCTAACCTTTTCCGTCCTTTCCTTTCCTTCCTTGCGTCCTGCCTTCTTCCTAACTTTTTCCTTCTTTATTTTATTTCCCTCCTTACTTTCTTTCTTGTCTTTAATTATTTCTTTCCTTGTTTTCTTTTCCTTTCTTCCTTTTATTTTATTTCCTTCCTAGCGTCCTTCCTTCTCCCTAACTTTTTCCCTCCTTTGTTTCTATCCTTCCTTCCTGCTTTCCTATTCCCTAGCGCTTTCCTTTCGTAATTAATTTTTCTTTCCTTACTTCCTTTCCTTTCTCCCTAACTTTTTCCTTCCTTATTTCCTTTCCTTCCCTTCCTTCCTTCTCCCTAAGTTTTTCCTTCCTTATTTCCTTTCCTTCCTTCCTTTCTTCGTTCTTCCTAACTCATTCTTTCCTTATTTTCTTTTCCTTTCCTTACCTCCTTTCCTTCCTCCCTAACTTTTTCCTTCCTTATTTCCTTCCTTCCCTTCCTTCCTTCTCCCTAACTTTTTCCTTCCTTATTTCCTTTCCTTCCTTCCTTTCTTCCTTCTTCCTCACTCATTCTTTCCTTATTTTATTTTCCTTTCCTTACCTCCTTTCCTTTCTCCCTAACTTTTTCCTTCCTTATTTCCTTTCCTTCCCTTACTTCCTTTCCTTCTCCCTAACTCTTTCCCTCTGTCCTTGCCTTCCTCACTTCCTGTCATTTCTCCTTATAAATCTCTTCCTCCCCATTCATCTCTTCTTCCTCTTCCGCCTCACTCTACTGCCGCCACCTTCCTACCTTCCAATTTTTTTTTTATTATCTATTTTCTTTCTTTCCTTTTTTCTCTTCTACATCGAAGCTAAATAATTTGGCTTGTTATTAAACGATATGCACAGTTATAGTGGTAAGGATGATGATGATGATATAATAAAGATGGTGATAATAATAATAATAATAATAATAATAATAATAATAATAATAATAATAATAATAATCATAATAATAATAATAGTAATAATAAATGCTTTTCTATTACTGTGTGTCTGTGTGTAATCTCAGTGTGATGAAAAGAACCAAAGTAAAAATAAGTTTCAAATGAGCATCCTTAATGTGTACAAACCGCTCATTTAATATCCTTTCCGGTTCATTATATCTCAAACAAAAATTGAAGAAGTAGCGTTATTTGCTGATAAAGTCTAGTTACTCTAAGTCTTTTATTGTTTTACTGTGAAAAACATAATAATGTTGGCTACAAAGACAGCTGAATTCCTAACCAGCGTGTCATGTTAGATTTAGTATGAATGTGTTCCAGTTTAGAGTGACGAAGTGATTATCAGGTAACTATTTTTTTTATATCAATCGTCACACTGTTCTCCTGAAAGATATTAAAAGTGGCGGCGGATCAGGTATTGCATGTAAGGACGCTGCGTTTAAAAGAGAGAGAGAGAGAGAGAGAGAGAGAGAATCTAAATTGACCGCGTTCCTTTAAAATCCTCTTGGCCTCTTCTTTTAGTGGGAGCAGTGTTTTGTGTGCTCTTGTTTTTTTGTTGTTTGTTTGTGTTTGCTTTGCCCTTGACCTGTTGTGTGGGTATGGACGGCGCTGTGATGGAGGCCAGTCTCAAGGTACAGACAAAAGTTCCTAAATAATGTGTGTATCGATTAGTATATATCTCCCGTATGCTTTATTTTCTCATTTAAACAATTCTGCTTACATTTTACTTTTCTCAGCAAAATTCACATCTTCCATAGTTTCTCCTTTCAATGTTTATGTTTTCAGACATTCAAAGTCTAGCTTGACCTCACCGCTGTTTCTGAGGACAACCAGTGATAGTGATGATTAGAACGTTACATTTTTTTACCGGGTTCGTTTACCGAGAATAATGAAATCACCGGCGGAAGGTGTGCTACTTTCTCAAGGCTTCATTATAACAAGTTCCAACATATCGTACGGTAAAGGAGGCAGTAGAAGGGCTGCAGAAAGAGCTGTTTGCTGCTTTTTGTTCCTATGAAGAAAAAAAAAATCCCCCAAATAAAATGAAACTCAAAAAAGAAAAAATCATACACTCAAATTTATGATCTCAGCTTCCCTCTACTCTCCTCATCAACATCTAAATAAAGAAAATTCAGCGGGCTAATCCTCAATCGCCCCACTAGCTGAACAGGTTAATTCCTATAAGTCTCTTCGAGGAGGCGCGCCAATGAACATAAACAAAATTTGCCTTACTTCGCCAAAGGTTGTTACTCCTCAGCTAGAAGCGCATGGGCATTATTTTTAACCTTTACAGGTACAACACAAAAGAAACTGCCGCAAAGATTCTTGTTTTGGGGGAAGAAGTTAAGGGGATGATCATTTCTGAGCGGCTCTGTCTAATGGAAATACCTGAAGTTTGTCTGATTAACCTGTCCCCTACCGTATTCTTACCTCTCGCTCTCCTCCATCTGCCCCTCCCTCTCCCTCCTCATCCCCTCACTCATGTTAGTCTTATCATTTAGTCGTACCCCTTTCCCTCCTCCCGTGCCTCCTTCTCCCCTCCTTCCCTCCCCTCCTCCTTCTTACTCAATCTTTGCTCTCTCTTCCCCATTTCATCTACTCTTACTTTTCTCCCTTCTCCTCCTCCCCTCCACTCGCCCTTCTTACTCTACCCTTACCTCTTGCTCCTTTCTCCTCTTACCTCTCTCCTCCCCTCCCCTCTTCCTCCTCCTCTTCCCCATTTCATCTATTCTTACTTTTCTTTCTCCTCCCCCTGCCCCCCTCTCTCCCCCTCCCTCCCCCCCTCTACCCTTTCTTCTTCCTTTCACGTACTTTAACCTCTCTCCCTTTTCCCTTTATCGTCGCCTCTAACTTCTCCCTCCTACCTTGTCGTTCTTACCCTCTCCCACCTTCCCTTGCCTCTCCCCGCCCTTCCTCCTATCCTTACTTTTCTCTCTCTCTTTTATTGTTCTCTTATTTTATTATCTTCTATTGCTGTTGTTCTCCCTCCTTACCTCCTCTCGGTTCTCCATCCTGCTCTCTCTCTCTCTCTCTCTCTCTCTCTCTCTCTCTCTCTCTCTCTCTCTCTCTCTCTCTCTCTCTCTCTCTCTCTCTCTCTCTCTCTCTCTCTCTCTCTCTCTCTCTCTCTCTCTCTCTCTCTCTCTCTCTCTCTCTCTCTCTCTCTCTCTCTCTCTCTCTCTCTCTCTCTCTCTCTCTCTCTCCTACCCTTATTTTATTCATTCTTCCTTCTAACCCTTATTTCTCTCCTTCCCTCTTCTTAACCTTATCTATATGTGTGTGTGTGTGTGTGTGTGTGTGTGTGTGTGTGTGTGCTAGCTTCATAGGTATTTACAAATCCTCAACATTAAAGGTTATAAAACCTAATGTAAACACTTAACTAAGGAAAACATTCATTATAAACCTTTACTGACCTGGGGCCCACGTTGATACCAATTTAGGTTCGTGGCGGAAACTGAGGACAAAAGAAAGGAAATGTAAGACATGAGACTCCTGCTTTCTCCTGGAACACTCCAAAGTAAGTAAACCAATATTCCTAAATACTGCACCATACTCCTTTTATTATGTTATCTAACGTAACCAAAGTAAATCTATATTCACCACATGAATTAAAAGTTACCTCCACCGTCGTCCTTAGGATCAGCCATGTCAGCGTGAACTAAAACTTCCTGCATCCTGTCTGGCCGCCTCTCAGTGTCACCATAATGTTTTATTTCTTGTGATCATCTTCATTTCACTCATCTATAAGTGAGTCAGTTCGATGCTAAGTCGGGGCTCAAAGTTTTGTTTGGGTAATCACAGTGCAGTCCACACAGCTGTTTGTTACCTTGATTGTAGGGCGACAAACTTGTAAGTAGAAAGTGGAAGGATGGGGAAGGTGGGTTGTGACAGGCACCACCCAACACTATAAGTGTCCAAATTAACTTGGCCAATTTGCACCGAGAAGCCCCTCCCACACACTGGCTAAGCTCCACCTCCTTGCACCCGATTGGCTGTTCATGACGTCATGTAATGTTTCAGAGACACGTACCAAATATATATGATTGTGATAATCTAGCTAGTTTCATGATTAAAAAATATTCGTAATTTAATTGAATGACTGCACTCTAATTTAGCAATCAATGACATCACCTAAGAAACAAAGTACAATACTACTACTACCAGTTTTCGAGGGAGAACGGGCCCTTCAAAACAATACAACAGCAGCATTGAAGGCGATGATAGTAGGCTATCAATAAAAGTAATGCACACTTTCCGTCATTATTTCCTACATAGCTCATTCATATAGGCATACTAAATATAATCACATAAAAAAGTATCTTCTACAGTAACTTCATACAGGTAGGATGGCGTCAAGACAGTCTGACACAGTTCTCATTTTAGAAACATCTCATCGTGGTTCATTTTTCGTTTTATTTTGTCTGACTATTTTGTTATTTCTTTCTTTTTACCGAGTTTTACCAGAGCATATTTGTTCACCGTGCTTGTCAGTCTTTGTGCATATCAGAATCTCTCTCTCTCTCTCTCTCTCTCTCTCTCTCTCTCTCTCTCTCTCTCTCTCTCTCTCTCTCTCTCTCTCTCTCTCTCTCTCTCTCTCTCTCTCTCTCTCTCTCTCTCTCTCTCTCTCTCTCTCTCTCTCTCTCTCTCTCTCTCTCTCTGATGAACATTTTAAATAAACAAGTAAGACGGAGATATCAACAACAGCGTCGTGAAAGGAGGAAATGTCACGTGCTAAATTGAGTCATCCTGCATGCACAAACCAATTATGTATGCGCCTCAGAAGCTCCCGTTTACACTTTTTCTTTTCATTTCGTGCTGTCGTCCACCTCATCCCTCCTCCGTCACTTTTCAATCCTTCTCTTTCCTCTCCTCGTTATCAATCTCACTCCACTTCTTTTTCCACCTCCTCCTCATCATCATCATCATCATTAACATCATCATTATCAAAATCACCATCATCATTGTACTTGTTACGTCTAAATGTTGTTTCTCTTAAGCTTTCCTCCTCCTCCTCCTCCTCCTCCTCCTCCTCCTCCTCCTCCTCCTCCTCATTCTCATTCTCTTACAACATTCTAACGCCTTTGATTTCGTGTGTGTGTGTGTGTGTGTGTGTGTGTGTGGAGAGAGAGAGAGAGAGAGAGAGAGAGAGAGAGAGAGAGAGAGAGAGAGAGAGAGAGAGAGAGAGAGAGAGAGAGAGAGAGAGAGAGAGAAATGTAGGCCTGGGGTGGGGGTGATTGAAGGGAGGCATGAAGTTTGGACAGGATGACATGCAGACTAAGTGTGAACTATCAGAGGCCATCCTCAGAGTAGAAAAGAATAAAAAATAGACCACTGTTGTTCCGGTGCTCAAGAAGGGACTGATCGGTGACGTTAAGATACCCCCAGATTGTTTCATTATTATTTGATTATGACCATGGCAGTCTGTTACAGCACAAAATATCCCTGAATATAAAAAAAAAAGTACAGTTTGATCCTCCCGAAATTGACCCCTCTTTCGGCCACCTCCTTGGATTCTCTTTTGGAGCAGCGAGTAGCGGGCTTTTTTTATTGTTTCCTTTTGTGCCCTTGAGCTGCCTCCTTTGTTGTAAGAAAAAAAAAAAAGGCTTCCAGTGTGACTTTATTAACGGTAAATCGCAAATATTTTGAGGTCTTCCAAAAAAAAAAAAAAAACGTATACGAACCGAAAGTTACAAACAAAAATTGATATTATATTACTGATTTTTGAGACGATTTTGACACGACTCCTCAGCATATGCCTCGTTGTAAACTAAAAGCGCATGGGAGAAAGGATGAATTTTTGAGTCTTGGTGACTAAAACGGACTTCAGATATACGGATTGATATCAGAATGGGCGAGAGTTGCTAGTGACGTCCCACAAGGCTTAGTTTTAGGTTCATTACTGTTTACTCTTTACAGCACTGATCATGACTGCGGTATAACAAGTGACATCAGAAAATTTACTGATGACAAAAAATGATGACTGGTGAGAGAGAGAGAGAGAGAGAGAGTTCATGAAATTGGAAACTTACGCAAGAAACATGTTTTTAAGAAGACCACGCTTTCCTTTCCTCCTCCTCCTCCTCCTCCTCCTCCTCCTCCTCCTCCTCCTTATGCTAAACTATCCCTGTGTCCCTTCATCCTACCCCCTCGCATCCCTCCATGTATTGCAGTCTCCCCTTCCTTACCTCCTTCACCCTCTTTCATGCATTCTTCTTTTCCTTTCCCCAATGTCCTCCATCCCTGTCTCCTTTGCATCCTCTTCCTATCTTCCTCCCACGACTTTCCTTTCCCTGCCTGTACTTCTTTCTACCCTCTCACTGCAGCCTCCACTCCTTTATCTCTCTACCGATTCGTGTGTCTCCAATGCGTATCTTCATCCCCCATCTTTCCCCTTCGTCCTCATTCTCCTTCTTTCCTAGCCTATTGCTTCCCATTCCTCACTGCATCCCCCACTCCCCAATCTCCCCACCATTCCCTCAATCTCCTGGCCTCCCTCACGCTCTCCCACACCTGTCCTCCACGACCTCCTCCTCCTCCTCCTCCTCCTCTTCCTCCTCCTTCCCCCTCTGGACGGCAGCCAAGACCCACCTTCCACCAGCGGCCACACGAATAACAGGAAGAGTGGAATGGGCTACACATGCCATCATTTCCCTCCTCTTCTTTTCTTCCTTGTTCTTTTTTTTTTTTGTTATTCCTAGTGTTGTCCTTTTCTTTTATTGTTCATGTTCTTGTTTTTTTTCTTTTTCCTCCTTGTTTTTCTTGCTCTTGTTTTTGTTTTTCTTGTCCTTGTTGTTGTTGTTTTTCTTCAATTTTTTTCTTCTTGTTTTATGCTCTTTTTCTCATCTTTTTTTTTATTTTCTTCATTTTTCTTCATTGACTTTCTAATCATCTTTATCTCATTATTCTTATTCGTTTTCTTTTCTTTTTTCTCTCTTCTTGTCGTCCCCGAAGTCGATGTTTTCGTGTTTTCTTATGCCTTGTTTACCCATTTCTTGCTCTCGCTTTCTCCTCCTTTTCTCCTACATTTTTTTCTCTTCTTTGTCAGACCCTTTGTGCTTCTCGGCTGCTTCATTCTCCAAGGCTGTCCTCCTCCTCTTCCTCCTCCTCCTCCTCCTCTCCTCCTCCTCCTCCTCCTACTCCTCCTCCTCCCTCATTTCTTGTAGTTTCTTCTTGTACTTTCTAGTGGGGTTTTTTTACGTTATTTTTCTTTATTTTTCTTTTAACATGTCTAAGAGATTATAATTGACTTTTTCTTATGTGCGTCTCTCTCACTGGCGCGCAAACACACACACACACACACACACACACACACACACACACACACACACACACACACACACACACACACACACACACACACACCTTCCTCATGCACACACACCTCACACATATCTCCCCACAAATAGGCATACCCCCCCCCATACGTATATACTCACACACACACACACACACACACACACACACACACACACACACACACACACACACACACACACACACACACACACACACCTCTGCTACACCCAATACACGTGTACACACTCGCGACACGGTCAGGCAAAGTTTCACTCCGTCCTAATTTACTTTTCTCCCTTTTCATCGAACACGTCAGCTGGCAATGAAATGCATGCGACTTTTTTTTCCCTGGCCTTTTATTTTTATTTTTTTTTAGTTGCCCCGAATGTTTTGATATAATGTAATCTCGATCGTGTTTGCTCAGCGTGGTCCAGGGAGTGCGCGAGGCCGCCGCTGATTGGAGGACCCGTTGTGGATGCAAGCCGCGTGCTGGTTGGCCACTTTTCCGTGCACGCTTTCCTAGCTTATTGGCTGATTGGGGCCGTGTGGGGGGCGGGTGGAGGGAGAGGGGAGGGGGAGGTTGTGTATGAAGGAGGGAGGGAGGGATCTGAGTGTGTGGCGGTGGGTTGCTGTGTGTGTGTGTGTGTGTGTGTGTGTGTGTGTGTCCAGAGCAGTGGTCGCACACGCTTGCTCTGCTAATTACAGCGGGAATAGGTCAGTGAATAAATAGTTAATGAGACAAATTGCTCAAATAAAGTAAAACCATCGATTTCCCTCCGTGATGAAATTATTCTGCTTGTGCAAATTGGAAAAGAGGATTATGGTTTAAAATGCTATGATGACATTTTTGATTTGCAATTCCCAGTGTGTGTTATCGATTAGTGATGAAAGCTAGTAAATTTGGATGGCCTGGAAATTAAAAGTGAGGAAGAGAGCCAGGATTTTTTTTCAGTAACTTTAAGTAGACATACCAAGGGCTTAAGAAGACGATACGAATTACGTTTCTCCATCATCGTCATTAAAATTAATATCATCATTATCTTATTATTCTTATTCATATTTTATTCTGCATCTGTTTCTTTTTGTCGTCCCCAAAGTTGATGTCTTGTTTTCTAATCACTTTTTATTATTTCCTGCTCTCGCTTTCTCCTCCTTTTTCTCTCCATTTTGTTTGTTTGCTCCTGTCTGACCCTTTTTGCTACTCGGCATCGAAAACAGAGATATGTCAAACAACTGGGTGATCCTGCTCTGCACTGCCAGTATCACAGTTGTAGCGATGTTACTCGTGTGATAGCGTCAGCCGCGCAGGTGTGTTGAAACTAATTATTTCACCTGCATCACCTAATCACGGCAATAAAATACTGACTCCCAGTAAGGATGACGACAGGGAACGAATAACTCTTAACCATAACTATGTATTTGTTTTACAGCCATCGAGTTTAGTAGGTCATTAAAAACTACCCTGCTCTTTTCATGATATTTTACCTTAATAAATTGTTTTGTCGGGTATTACTTTGATCACACACTTACAAGATCTAAAAAAAAACTTGTTACTTTGTACCGATCTTATTCTGTTCCTCAGATATTTTCTTACAAGATTAAGAAACAAATCATTCCAGAGAAAATAATGGAAGAAAATGGGAGAGGAAAGCAAAGGATAAAAAATGAGTAGCTAAAAGAGAAATGATGGCAGATTTTTTATTAGAATTTCAATTGTTATCGATGTCTTTGTTGTTCTTGTTTTAATTATAATGGTGTGTTTTCTGATCATCCGTGTGTTACTTTATTATACATCTATCGCTGCTTCTTATTGATCTCTTTGATTTTCCGTTTTATTTTATTTTATTTATTTTTTCTGGCGGCCGTCTGTCGCAACGAATCTTCCGTAGCAACTTGTAACGCTATTTTTCGTGTGTTAAGGTCATCGGTGTCATCAGTCAGCGGTGAATTAATCCTTCGTTGACTGGCGGCCTTTCCAACAGATCAACATTATATATACATCTCCTCCCACACTGCCCTTTCCCTGCTCCTTCCCTCCCTCCCTTTCCCTTCCCTCTCTTCCTTACCTCTCTCTAACCTACCGTCCCCTCCCTCCCTGTCACCCGTATAACTATTTTTCTGTCTGACTGTTTATTTACCTGTCTGCATGTTTGTGTATGTGAGTTTGTTTGTTTATTGATGTGTGTGTGTGTGTGTGTGTGTGTGTGTGTGTGTGTGTGTGTGTGTACTTCTTAAAATCTTCTCTTTCTGAATATTTGCCTGAATACCTGTCTGTTCTTCCATTCCCCCGTCTGTGTTTCTCTCTCTCTCTCTCTCTCTCTCTCTCTCTCTCTCTCTCTCTCTCTCTCTCTCTCTCTCTCTCTCTCTCTCTCTCTCTCTCTCTCTCTCTCTCTCTCTCTCTCTCTCTCTCTCTCTCTCTCTCTCTCTCTCTCTCTCTCTCTCTCTCTCTCTCTCTCTCTCTCTCTATCATCGTGCCTTACCAGTAAAATCTCTCTTCTTTTCTTTAACTTTTTCTTTCTTGTCCAGCGTTTCAGGACTAGTTCATACATACGTATTACGCGGCCGATCATTTTTTTTTTTTACTTTTATTCATACATTTTTTCTCTCATTCTGATTTTACATTCGAGTTTTTTTTCTCCTCATAACTTTTTAAGGAACGAAGTGGAAATGCCTCCCCCTCTCCCTCCTCCTCTTCACGGTCCACTTTTACGTATATCTGTAAGACCCACGTGCACCTGCGGCCTTACTTACCTGGGACCAAGGCGCAAAGGTAATGTTGTCAAATTGTATTACGTCTATTTTCATTCTACTTCTCTGTAACGAGTTCTTTTCTTCTATTTTTATTTCATGACTTGCATAATTTTTGTACTTTTTATTCGACCTTTTTTTATTCACTACTTTTTTTAATTAATTTTGTACTCTATTTCTTTATTGCTATCTATTTTCTTCCGTTTCGAACCCTATCACCCAAGAATCCACCATCATCATCATCATCATCATCGCCATCAGCATCATTCTCATCATCTGACACTCAACTGTGATTTCTATTTTCTTATGACGATCTATTTTCTTTTACTTCAGACGCTATCACCCAGAAAGCACCCGTTATCATCACCATCATCATCATCACCATCATCATCATCACCATTATCATCATTACTATCATCATCAGTACCATTCCCATTATCTAGAACTCACCTGTGATATCTACTTCCTTATAACGATCTAATTTCTTACTCTTCAGACCCTATCACCCATCACCTTCATCATCACCGTCAGCATCATATCCATCATCTCCCGCCCATTATCATCTAACACGTGTAGCTATCCGTCGCTGCGGCATCATACACTCCGCCGCCCCTTCACTCCTCCCCCATTATCACACTCCATTATCTGTCCCTCGCCATTATCGCCCCTACATTAAGGCGTGATGAGCACCTCCATAGATAGCCGCCTCGTCTTTGATTGTTTATCTTCTCTGGTTGTTTATATTTCTGGACGCGTTCTCCACCACGTTAGAGATGGAAGAAAAGGAGAATGGAAAGGGGGGGAGGAGGAGGAAAAAGAGGAGGAGGAGAAGATATAAGAAGGATGAAGAAGAAGAAGAAGAAGAAAAAGAAGAAAAGTAGAAGCGAAAGAAAAGAAGAAAAAGAAGAAAAAAGGAGAAGAAGAAGAAGAAGAAGAAGAAATAAGAAGGAAGAAGAAGAAGAAGAAGAAGAAGAAGAAGAAGAAGAAGAAGAAGAAGAAGAAGAAGAAGAAGAAGAAGAAGAAGCAAAAAAGAAAAGAAGAAGCGAAAGAAAAGAAGAAAAAAAGAAAAAAAGAAAAATCGAAAAGAAAACAAAATAAAAGAAGTTGAAAGAGGAGGAGAAGGAGAAGGAAAAATCGGAAAAGTAGAAGTAAGTGCTATAGGACGTGGTGGATGTAGGTAGTCACCCCGGTAGGCTTTCGTCACACACTAGGAACAAACAGCAGCGTTGCCAGCACTGCCTTTCCTTACCTTCTCCCCGTCAGCACAAGGAATCACGCCGAAGAGAGGAGAGGTCGGTCGCGTCTTCTTCATCTATTGCTCTTGCGTGTATCGTTCCCTAACCTGCCTCCTCAGCCTCGTGCGTTTGTTTCAGGTTATACTTTTTTTTCACCTGTGTCACCTGTAAGGTTATGTTAACTTTACACTGGTGATAAATCTATTCCTTTTAGCTTTACTCGTGTCAACTTTTCTTATGTTAACTTTACTTCGGTCATGCTTAACTTTTGTTCCTGTTAACTCTACTCAGGTGAAGTTTCCTCATATCAACTTGGCCTTGTTTATTTGTTTCATATTACCTTTACGAGAGAGAGAGAGTTATCTTTAGTGCTAGAGTAATACCCTTTGTCTTGTCATGTTGAAGCAAAGGATTTAACTTTTCAGGAGTTTGGGAATCGATGCGGGGGCGTGGAGACTGCGGGAACGAGGGAACGGAAGAGGGGGGCAGAGAATGTGCTGTGGGTGCGGGAAGGTGAGGGAAGGTGAAAGTGTGTGAGGGAGATCGGGGCAGGCATGACATTAGAAGTACACGTAAGAGGGAGGAGTGGAGAGAGTTAGTATATGAGAGTCAAATTAAGAGACAGGGGTAAGATTATAGAGTACATGAGCATGGGAGATATTAGATATGTAGAAAATGACAATATAGAGGTCGTGAAGAGAGGCATAATACAGAAAGGAACACAAAGGAAGAACAAACAACAGCAGACCTGCTGGTCCTTACGAATAGGAGGAGGCAGTAGTAGAATTTGCTAAGTCGAGTTGTATGCCGGAGGGTAGGGCCACCTCTGTGTGGGCGTGCATTGCTGCAGGTCTCAGGCCCTCCACACGGCGATGCGTCTGTTCCGCTATGTGGGTAAACCTGGATTGACTTTTTTTTAGCCGCGGGCTGCGAGGGACTCCCGCACTCCCCTCCGCCCCAAGCGCTGTTGCCCCGGCGCTACGCGGAGCAGCCCCCTCCATACATACCATCCCCTGCACCTTCGCCAGCCCGCCACCGTTCCTTCGTCAGCTCCTCGTGCCCTCCCTTCCTAATTATGCATAATCTTTGTTTATGCTCCGTGTTTTTATTACTTCATATCAGTATTGCTCTAACTTCCCCTCGTGACTCTTTTGTTCCCAACAAAAGATTTCTGTGTATCTTTATTTTGGTAACTTTCCTTGTTTCCCTTTTGTTGCCTTTCATCTCGCGGTCATTAATCCCCTCGTTTTGTTCTGTCGTTTCGTTTGCTTACTTATTAGTCTCTCCTCCATTGTTGAATGCATTCAATTGAACAGAGCAAGAATACGTTCTTACGGAAAAATAAAATAAAAACCATAACCGTATCCCCCAAGCGGCAAATAAACGCAGTGCTTCGCTAATTTTAAATATACGCCGCGCCGAGCGAGCTCCGCCAAAACATCCATAAAACAAATTCTAAGCGCATGTGAGCTGGAAAAAGCCGATTTCCTTCCACTTTCCTCCCTCGCTTCCCTCTTCTCCCCCTCCTCACACACACTTCCCTCGGGCGGGTCACGGGCATGCGGAAAATCAACAGACGGGAGAATGAGATCCTAACCTATTAGTGGCAGGCTGAGCATCGCGCGCCGAGTCGATACAGGGTGTTGGATCCTCCTTTGTCAGTACAGGGGTTGCCTGAGTCGCTGGGGTTCGTAATGGTGGGAGATCATTAGACTAGCAGAGGATGGAAGGATGGGCGAAGAATGGATAGGGCGGCGGGGACTGGGATAGGACGTGTGTGGCGAAATGTGTGATTTAAGGGAGGAGAGCGTTACGTGGAAGACAGTTAAGAGGCGAGGTTTGGGCGCGAAGGAGGGGGTGGAGAAGATGGAAGAGGAGGAGGAGGAGGAGGAAAAGGAGAAGAAGAAGAAGAAGAAGAATGAGGAGAAGGAGGAGAAATGGAGAAGAAAAAGCACAAGAAAAAAACAGAACGAAAAGAGGAAGAAAAAGAAGAAGAAGAAAAAGAAGAAGAAGAAGAAGGAGAAGAAGACCCAGAAAGAAGACAGGAGGAGGGGGAAGAAGAGGAAGAGGAGTAACGAAGGGAGGAAGGACTGAGATTGGTTAGACTGGCTTGGAATCGGTTGAGAGAGAGAGAGAGAGAGAGAGAGAGCGAGAGGCAGTGATAGTCGCTGAGGAGGTGCCCTGAGGGAGGAGGGGGTATAGAGAGGGGGAGTGAGGGCCATAGTGGTAGGGGGGTTATTTGGTAGGGTTGATTGAAGCGGCCTGGAAGAGGGGATCTGTAGAGGGCTAGGAGGTGAAGGGGGAGGATGCTGGGGCTGAGTGAAATAACGATGGGGAACAGAGGAGGAGAGAGAGAGAGATGTGAGAGAAACAGAGGAATGAGGGGAAAGGAGGTGACTTGGGTAAAGGGAGTAAAGGGAGGTATGGGTGTTGGAAGAGGAGTAAGAATGGCATCTAAGTGTTAAAATAGGGAGTTGGGTATGTCATGAAAGGGAGAGGCCTAGGGTAGGGGACGGGGCGAGCTTGGAGGGAGGATGAAGTGATGGATGAGAGACGCAGGTGGGGGAGGAAAACGGGGTGCTGGATAAGGACAGTGAAGGAGGGGTGACGAATGGGGATGCTGGATGGGTTAGGGACGGAGGGAGAAAGGGGTGAGGGAGTGGGAGTGGTTCGTGGGGGAGGAGTGAAGGAAGCAAACGGAGGAAGAGGAAGAGGAGGAGAAGCGAGAAGGGAGGAAGGAGTGAGACCAAGATAGGGAAAGGGCGATGGATGAGGGCGGCAAAGGGAGAGGGAGTAGGTGCGTGAAGGGAGGGAGGAGTGAGAGCGGGGTAAGGATTGGGTGAGAGGAGGAATTAGGGAAGGAGGAGGAGGGGGAGATGGGATGGAGTTACGAGTCCCATTTGGAGGTTCACAATTATCCGGGGAGAGGGGGGCGAGGGTAAGGCAGCCAGCATCACCGAGACGCCGCAGAACGTTCCCTTAAACTACTCTTCCCCGACTGCTGGAGAACACCGCCTACTGCCTTACACCGCCACGCCAGCACCAGACCTAAGCGACTCTGCTACTGAATGAACCAAATTGATAAGATGTACTAGAGTCAGGGCAGCAAAAATCATGTACTTCTAATAATTAATGAATGATGTTTTAGTACCAATAGCAAGATCATTATGTGCTGAACCATGATATTGTGACTAAGATGGGCTAAGTTGTATGCGGAGGTATGGTGTATTAGTAGGATTTAGTGCTATTGAAGGGCTTTGTGGAGGGAGTGGAAAGTGAGGGGACGGGAGGAAACACTATAGGATTCTTCTTCTTTTAATTTTTTATTCTGCTTTTCTTCTCCATTTCTCCTCCTCCGCCTCTTTCATCTTCACCCCCTCCTTCGCGCCCAAACCTCGCCTCTTAACTGTCTTCTACGTAACACATAGACACGTTTCTCTGGTTGTTTGAGGCAGATGTGAATAAGTTTGTATTTCAGAGAGTTGACCTTTTAATGGCTTCCCTCGGTGTCGTGTGATCGTTTATTCATGGCCGCTATCATTGCCGGCTCTCAGTAGGCAACAAGGATCATGTTTCTGTTATTAAAAAGGTTCCGTTGCGGGGAGAGGCACCTGCATGTGAAGCTCCTCTTGGTAGTGTCAAGTTACGCAAGGGGTGACAGTTCTAAGATTCTGACACTTGTTACTTCAAATTCTTACACTCCCGTAACTGACCTCTCTTTTGGCCACTTTGTGATCTTTAGGAGCAGTAAGTAGCGGGCTTTTTATTTCATTATTTTTTTGTGTGTGTGCCTTTGAACTGTTTCCTTTGCTGTAAAAAAAATATGTCGAGGCAGAATGGGGAAGAGCTACCTTGCATTTACCTAATCTCAAACTCTTCCTCGTCCTAGTTTTTAAAGGAGAGAGGGAGAGAGCAACAATTGGCCAGAATCATTCGTCATTTAATACTTTAACCCATTTATATCTCATTTTTAGTGACACAGTTTCGAACCTCTTGACCGCCTTTATATCTTTCACCATCTGGTATTCATTTATTTAACTGGAAAAAAATGGTGGCCGAAAATACTAATCTATCGAGACACACAATATCAAGAACCCTGAATAAGATTGGCTTCCTTTGCATGACTTCCTCTTTGCATATCTCCAGGGCAAGCGAGGCAGTCGGATACCTAAACCAGAACGCCTCGAGGCAGACCGAACACGAGATAACTACTTCCAAAATTGCTTTCCGTGACGTCATAGGCATCAGCGGGGAGGTGTATATATCGCCTAGCTGGGGTGGAGGTCGGGCTGCCGCGATCAGAGCCTCACAGCTGCCAATCCCGTCACACTACCCCGGGCCGCCGCCTCTCTGTGACCCGCGGGAGGCATAAAGGCTGAGGGTGTAATGGAGTTTCTGGGGTTGAGGGACAGACAGACGGATTGACGCAAACATCGGCGAACCGACTCTGTGATGGGAGCCTAAACTTGCGACAGGCGAGAACTAATGAACCGACAGACATCAAACGTTTCCACTCGAGCCCGGAAGGGAATCGCCTCCCTCACCCACTCTATCCTCCCTCCCGCTCCCTCTCTCTCTCCCTCCCTCCCTCCCATTCTCCCTCTCCCTATCTCCCACCCGTTATAGTCATTCATCCCTTGCTGCCTTCAAAGATTATGGTCCTTCTCCAGATCCTTCTTCCTTTCCTCCTCCTCCTCCTCCACCTCCTTCTCCGTCTCCGCCTCCTCCTGTTTCTCCTTCACCTTCTCCACCTCTACCTCCTCCTGTTTCTCCTTCACCTTCTCCACCTCCACCTCTTTTTCCTCCTTCTCCTCCTCCTCCTCCTCCTCCTCCTTCTTCTTTTCTTCCTCCTCCTCCCATTTCCTCTCCTTTGCTCACTCATTATAATAGCATTTCCCTGAGCCACCGAGGCCCATCATGGCTTCATAATTTTCATCACATTCACCCCTATAAGTTAGCCGCCCTCTCCCTGCCCCGTCGTCTCGCCACGGCTCCTCTCTTCCAGTCGTCGGAAACCACCCACTCTTATTAGCCTTTTTTGCGTATGTGCTGGCTGTTGGACAGAATACAAGTTAAAAATCCAATAGTTTTAGTACTAATGTCAGAAGTTATTTGGCACACATCATTGGCTGTTAACAGTGTACACTTAATTCATTCTTCGTATCCACCACTCCACCGTGAGCAGATTTATTTACGTCATCAGCAGAGGGTTGCTTTGATCGAGGCCCAGGTGAACAGGTCCACAGAAACACGAAAGAAGAGAAGTTTTCAGCCTCAGTGTTTGCCGCGCGTCCTGCCCACACAGCTGAGGCTTTCCATCACGGTTCGCGGCGTCCAGTTGACTCGACATTTCTTCAGTGTCCGGTAAACTCATCAAGCTTTCCTTTGCACTTCCGTCGGTTTTACTAGAAGAGTTTATATTTTTCGTCTGTTGTTGTTGTTATTATTATCATTATTATTATTAAAAGTCCACTCATCTCTCTCGCCACAGCCACCAGTACCACCACCACCTTAGTCCACACATTTTCATCACCACCACTAACTCCACCACCACTTACAAGTTCACTACCCCCACCAACTCCACCACCGCCACCACCCTCCATTCTTCACCACTCACTATCTCCCTCACGCTCCCACATCACCACCACCGCCACCACACTCCACTCCCCACCACTCACTACCTCCCTTACGCTCCCACATCACCACCACTGCCCTTCACCACCCTCCCCTCCTCACCACCATCCCCGCCGGCAAATCAGGTTAAATGAGGGAAAAAGCACCCGTTTCGCAAATACTAACGGTGAAAATATATGCGTGCAGATAATATGATTAGAACGAGTTTGCTAACGTCCCATAATTTTATAACTCAACGCAATACTGCAACCGCATGTGTAGAGTTGTAATGAAGCGGATATTTTGTATACCACATGAAAGCAACGCAAGGCTGTTTCTATACGACACTGTGCTTCAAGAAATTCGGAAACTCACTAATTCCTACTAGCTTGCTCTCTCTCTCTCTCTCTCTCTCTCTCTCTCTCTCTCTCTCTCTCTCTCTCTCTCTCTCTCTCTCTCTCTCTCTCTCTCTCTCTCTCTCTCTCTCTCTCTCTCTCTCGCGGGTCATTTAAATTTCCCGCCTGAAGTCTCCGCCAATGGGGAATAAGATAGATGTGAATGGGGGAGGGAGGGGGGTCCAACAGGGCAACCACGTCCAGTGCCCACTCAGACGCTAGGGGGAGTGGGTCGCACTGGGTCGTCCCGGTAGTCTGTCTAGTGTTGTGAACCCTGGTGAGGCCCTGGCAGGACACCCCGTGCCGGACACTGGACAGAGGGCAAAGTGAGTAGCTTCAGTATGATTCATTCTGTTTTTCTTGGTTGTCAGGCAGCGGTTAGCAATGTGGAGTGAGAATCTATACGTGTTTCCATGTGTCGGTAAATTTTTCAACAGCTAGTTATGTGGTTCAGTACTCCAGTTTTCTGTAGGTATTCGTTCATCCAAACTTTTTTTTTTTTTTTTTAGTTTATACGAGTTTATACGATAAATACACCACCTGATGTTTTCACTTCTACTTAAGTATCCATTATTAACCGCCATGTTCAACCAGGCAACCACCCTCCTGAGAACTCTAACCCGAAGCGCTCATTCCGTCGTTTGTTCATTCACTTCTGGTGATATTTTAGTATTTCAGCAGAGCAGGAAGCGTAATTAGTGTACACACATCGAAAAATGCTCCAATGCCTTTATTTATAATTAGTTTATCCACCACTGAACCGCCATCCTCAACTAGGCAGCCACCATCCTGTGACTCTAACACAAAGCGCTCATTCGGTAGTTTGCTCATTCACTTCTGATATTTTTTTTTCCCATTTCATATGAGTAGGCAGCGTGAAAATTAGTGTGCACACTCGAAAAATGCTCCGGTGCTTTCCTTTCTGTATGAGTTAACCATAACTGACCGCCGTATTCAATTAGGCAGCCACCATCCTGCGACTCAGACACGTAGCGAGCACAAACGCTCGTTTACTTCGGTCCACGGTCCTAACTGATTCGGATCCGCCATGAACTATCGAACCCCGACAAGCTTGTACAACCTAGACTAAACAGCAATCTAGTCATAGCAAGTATAGTAAGCAACCTTGTATTACCAGACAAGCATATTCACACTCAGGCAATGACCACCTAACCGTACCAAATTAGTGTAACCAAGTCTTATAATGCGCTCCAAACCAACCCGAGTCGAGAAAGTGTTAAGTAGCTTGAAGCGGCCCGCAACCTCTCATCGCACACATAATATCGTTGCAGCATCACTCATTATCAAATTTGGTTGGTAAGAAAAACTGGCTAGAAAATAACGTCAGATTAATTTCGCTTACTAATCAAGCTTCCTCGAATGAAATGTCAATAGGCTTTCACCGATGTATCACAGTTATTTAGGTCATTACACGTGTTTTCCACTTTTCTTCACATCGGTAATGCTTAATTATGTCATTGCTCGTGATAATGTAATACTAATAATGAAGTAATCAGCGTAACTCGGCCAGCCTACGAGACCAAAGATTTTATACGCGATTGTTATTCTTTGTGCATTGTTTGGTGCGATATGTGCGTATTTAGCTATATTAGAACAGAGTATTGTTTTTTATATGAATCTGCAACGAAGACCTCCATTAGTGGATGAGTATAAACGAGTTTCATTTCGGTTCCTTTATTAGCGCCACTCTTTCTTAAAATGAGTATTGTTCATTGCATTGAAGCCTCGGCCGCTGTGGGAGGCTCGGCGTGACCAAGACGTGTATTCATGGAGGACATAGCGAAGTGATCCATCCGGTTATTAATGAAGTGTGTGTTGGTGTTGAGTCCTCGGCGTCTGGTGTAAAACAGTGCTAGGCGTCTTGTGTATATTCATGTGGACCTATGTATTATTTGAGCACAGCCTTGACTCTTTTATATATTAGATAAGAATGGTTAACTTCTGCTTCGGTTTTCACATGGAAGTAATAATGGAACAATGAATAGTTAAAAAGAACATTACCTGCCTAGCCAAGCGAAAATTCTCCATTCTTAACGTTTGTCACTTTATATTTTAAGGCATCACAATACACCCCTAACACCACCACCCTTACCACACCCCTAACACCACACACCTAACACCACACCCCTAACACCACACACCTACCACCACCACCATCAGCAGCATCACAAACAAAATCACCGCCCACTAGTTAAACCCACCTACCTACGTACCACTATCATCACATGCTACCGCTACCACAACCACTATCAACTCCAATACCACCACCACCACCACCACCAATGGCGCCACGTCCTAATTACACACACACATTTCCCCCTTACCCTCTCCCTTCCTCCTGGTCTTCCTCCCTCCTTCCCTCTCCCCAGTATAGCCGGCATCGGGGAGAGAAGGGATCGGAGGAGGGAGGGTCTTGGGTGCTCCGGGCCGAAGCTATCACCATAATATTCTCGGGCGCTAATATCGGGTTACATTACCAGTCTCGTTAGCTGCTTATATCCAGTCTAGAATTAGTAGAGCAAGCCACGTTATCCCCGGCTCGTGAATCTGATACTCTTATGCAAATAATGTAATACGGGCGTGGCTATTAACATTACTTGATTATGTGGCCCGGATTTAGGACTACAGGAGAAGGATAGGAGGGTGAAGAGGAAGGTGTGTGGGTGTGTGTGTGTGTGTGGGTGTGTGTGGATGTGTGTTAATTAGTTCGTTGTCAGTCAGTTATTAGTTTGCTATACTTGGAATGTTAATGTGTGGATGTTTCTTTCTTTAGTAATTAGTGGACGAAGTCAACGAACCTTATTGGAGGTGATGGTTGTATTGGTGATTGTAGTTGTAGTGATTTCGAGTGTCCGTAATGGTGATTGGTATTGAAGTGATTGTAATGGTTGCGGTGACGACCATAATGGAAGGTACTTAATGGTAATGGTATTGACGATTTTGTTTGTTAGAGACTATACATGGTGTTAGGAAAAGGGTATTATGATGTAAGGATCGAAGCCATAAGAACATTACTCTGATTTTATTAATTTGTTCATTCATTGTTATATTTTGTTCCTCATTCAATGCAGACGCTATATTAAACCTATGATAATCTTCCCGGTAAAATCCCTCCCCTGTTTTTTACTGATAATGAAGGCGAGTTTTATCACTTTAACAAGGTAATGATGGGGGGGGTGGGGGGGGGGTATAAGCGTCTCAGTTCTACCATTATGATGTGATAAAGTTTGGAGTTTAACGCTATCTGTTTTTAGAAGCCTTGATGAAATAATTATTATTCTTCTAAATGAAAAAACATTTAGTGCGTTTTTCCTACCTTGATAATGACCGTTTTTTTTTTTAATGTCTTCGATGCTCGTCTCTAGTTTTGGAGAACTTATCGATTTGTAATTATGTTTCTTTTTACCCGAACGAACAATTAGTATATTTTCTTGTGGTAATTGAGTAATGATTGGTCTTTAGGTGTACTTATTTTTCAACAGTTTTTACTACTGGAACACTTATCGAGAAGCAATTATTCTACTAACGTGAAGGAACAAATATTTTTTATCATGATACGGTAATTACTGAACATTTGTATAGTAATCTTCGGTACTGTAAAGTCTTGGGACAGATGTATTGATAATCATTTTAACCGTATGAATTATTTGTTTGTGATTTCGTAATATTTGAAAAAAAATCTTCATCGCTCTTAATTTGATTGCACTTAGACATGTAATTATGATTCTTTTAACATTGATTTATTTTTCGATGTGTTAAGTGGTGTGGTTTAATTGCGTCGGGGTTGTAGACTGTGTTACGCATAATATTTGAACTTTCCCGGCCTAACGTATTCCAGTGGTTTTATTAGCGATGACAAATGATGTTGCGACGATGTGTGAATTTGTTTGACTTGACATAGGGGGCGGCTAAATCTTTGAAACAGTCACCCTTCAATAGTATCACTGATGTTGGTGACAGTGGTAATGGAGAGCAGAAGAATGGAGGGGAAGAGGGTAGCGAAGGGAAGATGGAAGAGAGAAATCAGCAAGGAGGTCAAGTATTAGTAATATGGATTTAACATTTGAGTACCATTGGAAGCGAAGGAAGGGAAGATGGGAAAGAAGGGAGAACAAAGGGATGGAGTAGCAGGAATAGGGATAGAAAATTTGATGGGAATGAGATATGACAGTGACAGGGGTGAAGTAGCAGGAATAGAGGTTGAAGATATGAGCACCATGTTGAAGCGAAGGAAGGGAAGATGGGAAAGAGAGGAGAGCAAGGGCGTGAAGCATATAGTAGGAATAGGAACAGAACTTTTAATGGGAATGAGATGACAGTGATAGGGGTGAAGTAGCAGGAATAGAGCTTGAAGATATGAGCATCATGTTGAAGCGAAGGAAGGGAAGATGGGAAAGAAAGGAGAGCAAGGGCGTGAAGCATATAGTAGGAATAGGAACAGAACTTTTGATGGGAATGAGATGACAGTGATAGGGGTGAAGTAGCAGGAATAGAGGTTGAAGATATGAGCACCTTGTTGAAGCGAAGGAAGAGAAGATGGGAAAGAAAGGAGAGCAAGGGCGTGAAGTAGTAGGAATAGGAACAGAACATTTGATGGGAAAGAGATGACAGTGCAGAGGGCGTAGTGGGAGCAGGGGCTGTAACTGCACGTTTAGACACCGGTGAAAGGGAGAGATGAGAAGGAGAGGACAACATGAATTTTGAACGTCGTGGATGCTGTATAATGATCCTTTTTAAAACAACCAGCGTGTTTTCATATTCTTTAACATCACTCATTTCCTAAACCATTACACGAGAAGCATAAGGGGTAGGGGTGGGGGAGTAATGATATTATTTTTAAGTGTCTTCCCCTCCAACCCCCCACCCACCCACACAGATAATTACAGGGGGTGGGGAGTAGGGGGTTAAGGCAATAAAGCCCCCCTGTGCCAGCCAAGCCCGAGGTGAGTCAGCCCCAGTGTGTCTCCCCCTAACAACAAACAAGCCCCAAGCCCCTCAGCCCCGTAACATTTTTCAGTAAGAGGAAGCCGCGCGCCGCCGCCTCGCCCGCTGTATAAAAAGCAATCTCGGGCCGCGGCCTCGTCTGCGTCAGAAGACTTTGATTCATCCGCCGCCCTGATGAGTTTGTAACTTGGGCTGCCGCGGCTACCTACACACACACACACACACACACACACACGGACCCTTCTCAATCCCCACCCCCCCACCCACACACACACATTCACTACTTGTTTCTTTATCTACTTATATATCTAGTATCTACCCAACTATCTAATATATCTATCCAACTATCTATTTATCCATTTACTATCAAGTTATTGTTTTTTCATACATTTGCACAGAAGCCTCCACACACACACACACACACACACACACACACACACACACACACACACACACACACACACACACATTCACCTTCAAACAAGTCGTGACACGCTGGCAACAAAGAAGCAGATAGCGTCTCTCAGAGGTGGAGCGAAGTCTTCATTACCGCACCACCGCAATAAAGATATCTATTGACGTTCCTCTTACATTACGCTTCCCTTTCCCCCTTTTTCCCGGCCCTATAAACAGCAGCGGGAGGGTGAGACGAGAGGGGTGGAGATTTTGGCCTTGGGAGGGGGAGCAGGGGGCGGCGGGGGCGGGAGGTAGGGCAGGATTCTTGGGATTATTAAACTCATCTTGAGGTAAAAGAGACAGGAGGGGCCCGGGATGGGAGGAAGAGGTAGAAAAATCACTCTTACCTCCAGTAATTAGAGTTCGCTTCTGGATTTTTTACAAACTTCGACTAATTTTGGTTTTGAAAGAGGCCTGTGTTGGGGGAAAGGGGGAGTGTAATTGGGGGGAGGGTGGAAGGAGATTAGTAGTTAAGGGTGAAGGAAAGTGAAGGGTTGGGGAGGAGGGGGAGTAGTTGTGTGATCGTAGGAAGAGGAAATAAGGGAAATAGAGGGAGGGAGGGGAGTGGAGGAAACTTTACGGACGAAGAAAGATTTGGAGGGAAAATTGTTGTATGAGATTGCATGGAAAGAGTGGAGGGGGGGAGGAGAGGAGGAAAGGAAGAAGTGATGGAAGAAAGGGCAATCTCGGGGAAGAGGAGGAGGAGGAGGAGGAGGAAGCAAATTCAAGAACATGGACGTCAAAATAGGATATAAATAACGTGAATGTGTCTTGATAATCATAATATTCCCTCGGCAAAATAATAGTAATAGATTTTTACCTTACATATGATAATTCTTGACGAGTAAATTCTGAAGACCAACCACCAGGAAAAAGAGAAAGATCAGGGAGGGGCGGGAGGTGTACTCATGACATCAACAACCTTCATGTTTCTCTGTACAAAACACCGATCCATTCTTTCCCTCCGTCCTTCACCGCTAATTCCTTTTCTGGCATTCAAAATATCCAGGTGACGTGTTTTTTATTACCCCTCGCCGAAACAAGTCCGCGGGTAACCTCTGTGGGCCACGCTGATTGCCCCTGTGACCTGTATTTTGCCTTAATTTCTTAGTTCTGAGGTTAAACTAATCCTGAGCTGGAGTCTTCTTTAGGTTTTCACATAATAAATAACCGATTGACGTTTATTATTCCCATTTGAGTTAACTTTATTTCGTAGGAGGTGAATGTTCTCGTCGTTGTTGTAATCACGCGGCAAATATTTTCACATCTTTAAAGTAAGTGAGAAATCTAGACGCTCTTCCTTTGCCTCTGATTTTTACGGGGAATTAGAGCGACCGACCGAGAATTAAACAAAAGCGTGTAAAATAAAAACTCGTCCACACGTCGCTGCTGTCACCAAGATAAATAAATGACCCGGAAAAAAAGAACGATCGAATTAGCTCCCGAGGTGTGTGTTGCCATGGTGTGCTTTGCGTTTAGTATTCCCGCCAGCCAGACGCAGCCACACGCGCACCGCTGACGCATTCATATTACTTTGCGCGGCCATTTGTCTGACTTTCCAACTTCCCGAGCGTCAGCGTCGTCAGTGCGCAGCCGGGCGAGGCAGGGCTGGCGGAGCTGTGGATGTGTAACTCGTAGTGACTGATCTCTTAACTTGACCAACCTTTTGTTTTGGTTAAGTCTGTCTCGTGCACTGTGCCTTGGAAAAATAGTAGAAAATCTGTTGACATAATTCGCACAGATAGAAAATTTAATATGACTCCAATTATTTTTTGGGGGGGCCAGAACTCGATAAGATGGTTTTATTATGTCATAAGTGATAAACATATACAAATTAAATTCTTTGTCCAGAACCTCACCAGCAGCATTACGT
Organism: Eriocheir sinensis; assembly: GCF_024679095.1. Classification (NCBI taxonomy): domain Eukaryota; kingdom Metazoa; phylum Arthropoda; class Malacostraca; order Decapoda; family Varunidae; genus Eriocheir; species Eriocheir sinensis. The sequence continues at coordinate 8,705,620 of NC_066543.1, forward strand.
AAAAAAAATTGTCAACCATATTTTTGTTGACAGTGCCTTAAAACTCTTTCTTTGTATCTCATTTGGGGGTCATAGATCACGTTCGAACACACACACACACACACACACACACACACACACACACACACACACACACACACACACACACACACACACACACACACACACACACACACACACGGACACCAGTCTCTGTATATTGTTTCATATAAAAATAATACAACCATCACACGCCAAATAAAATAAAAATATCCCATAAAAAAACATCCTCCAGAGTCTTTAAAATAGTTCCGTGTAACATTCACAGGTGGCGCGGAACGGTGATTAATATGCCTCACCTGTCACAAGCGTTGCCATTTGGATACCTGAATGCCTTAATTGTTGACCTGAATGATTAAAAGTCCAAGGGTAAAGTGTTTAATTCGATGGCTGGTCGGATTAAAGCTGAGTTGTTGTTACCAGTTCGAATACCGGCGAAGCTCCTGAGGCCTCGAGGCACAACGCTCGCCTGACCCTGACAAAGCCGCTCAAAGAAAGCATAAAATGACAAATAAGGGGAAATTGGGTCCCGAAAGTCTCCTCTTAGTCTCTTTAACTCTTTCTTTTTCACCTCTATCCGTTTCCCTCTTTGTCACCCCTTTCCTCTTCCCCCTATCTTCTTCACCCTGACTCACCTTCCCCTTCTTGTTTCCCTTTACCCTCTTCTTCCTATCTACCCTTTCGTTTTCCTCTTTTTCCCCTTATCCTCTTCTCCCTGACTCCCCTTTTCCTTCTTGTTTCCCCTTACCCTTTCTCCTTAACTCCCCTTTTCTATTTTTCTTCTCCTACCCTCTTCTCCCGGTCTCCCCTTCCCCTTTTCCCGTTATCCTCTTCTCTTTCTCCCCTTTCCCCTTCTCCTCTTACTCTCTTCTCTGTCTCCCTTTTCCTCTTCTCTCCTTACCCTCTTCTCCCAGTCTCTCCCTCCCCTTACCCTCTCCTAACCCTTTCTGTTCCCTTCTTCATCCCCCTTCTTTCAATATTCCCTCCCCTATGTTACCGTTTTCCCCTCATCACCCCTTAACCCTTTCCCCTCTTTACCTATCTCCCCTTACCCTTTCTAACCCCTCCCCCCTCCCATCCCCCCCTCCCCTCTTCAATAATGAGGATGATCTACAACGTGTTTAAGCGGTGCTCGGGAACATAAATCCTTCCCCTCACAATGGCAGCCCGGAGAGAGAGGGGGAGGTGAGAGGGAGGGGGGGCGAGGAGAGAAATATTCCCTCCCTCTGTCCTCCTCCTCCTCCTCTCCCTGTCTCCCCCTTTCTCTTCCTCGGCCCCACTTATATTTCCCTCCCTTCCCTCTCTTCATCCCTCCCTCCCTCTCTCCTCCTCCTCTTCCGTGTGGTATTGTTCGCTTCCGGTAATTTCGTCATTTATTTCCGAGTTATGCTTTGTCGTTTCTCTCCTTTTTTTGTTTCCTAGTTTTTTTTTTGGAGAGGTGGGGGGAAAGGAGGAGGAGGGGGGGGTCCATCGCGTTTGTATATTCCCTCGCTTTGGGTATTACAACTCCTCTCCGTTATTTATTTTATTTTTCACTTCATTCCGCTGTTCTCGGTATTACGTGGACTTAATACAGTTTTTTTTTTGTTTGGGGTTAATATTTTATTTTTTTTGGCTATTCTTCTCTTGGGTTTGTTGATGGTTTCTCCTTCTCGTTTTCATTCTGTATCTGTCTGTGTCTGTGTCCGTCTGTCTGTCTCTGTCTGTTTCTGCGTTTCTCTCTCTCTCTCTCTCTCTCTCTCTCTCATATGTGGGAGCGAGTACCTGTCTGCCCCTCAGTTATCATAAGCTCTTCCGGGAATTCATGATTATCTCGCATTATAAGTAGTTTTATTTTATTTTTTACTTACCTGCGGCCTGATTGTGCGCGTCTGGGTACGTTTTTTTTATTGTTGTATTGTTAGAGTGTTTTACAATCATAAGCTATTCATGGTTATTTTCTTTTATTTTTTTGTTATTTTTATTATCTTTTGTTTCATTGTGGTTCAGAAGGCGTGAATGTTTTTATTTTTTTATTTCTTTGTTCTTATTATTCTTTCTCTTTTGTGGCAGACAATAATAAACTAATCACGCTCTCTGCAGGTATTACTGAATGTTCTATGATTTTTTTTTTTTTTTGCTTTTGTTTATTATTCGCGGATACTACTGACTTGTTATTCTATTCTGTTGTTGTTGTTGTTGTTTTTGTTTTTGTTGTTGTTGTTGTGCTCTCTTGATTCATGAATGTTCTTATCTTCGTCCTTTTGTCTGACCATCTGAAGAAAGTCACATTTCTATCAAGCTGTTAACATTTTTTTTCCTAATCTTACTTCATATGCGTGTGTCTTCTCCTTTCTTAACGACTCAACGATTCGCAATAATTATCGACTCACTTTGATGCAATTTTTTTCCTTCGTTTAAAACAAGAAACATTCCAAATAGATTCTTTTTATTCTGGCGCCGAGCATCCCTCCGCGCACCTGCGTCTCGCCTCCTAATTGGCGATAACCTGGAGATAATTAATTACCTGCCATTTGCCGGTCACGCTCCTTTGATTTCTGAAAGAGGAGGCGATTTGTGGATTTTTTGTCTTGTCTGCTGCCTGTCTGTCTTTGTGTCTGTCTTTCCGTCCGTCCGTCCGCCTGCCCGTCTGTCTTTGTCTCTATATCTCTCTCTCTCTCTGTATGTCTCTCTCTCTCTCTCTCTCTCTCTCTCTCTCTCTCTCTCTCTCTCTTCCCCCCACCTCCTCCTTTTTAACCGTTGTGCTGAGCGGTGGCGGCGGTAGCTTGGGCGGAGAGGCTGTACTCGTGTCACTGGGGTCCAAGTGGCGCTGAGCTCTGTGGGGCTGAGGCGGGCGGTCGGCGGTGGTGGCGGGGCGGCAGGCGGTAATCATATTTGTCAATTAACCTGCCGTCGTAATCGAATCAGCAGGTTATTCACTCGTCTGTAATGTCGTTGCCCTTTTATCCTCCTTCTTTTCGCGCGTTCCGGCCGCCTGTTTAGCGTTGTCGAGAGGTCAGGGTGTTTTTGAGTGTGAGGCGGAACACATAAATGAGGTGAGGCGTAAAGGTTGTATTCGGTTAGGTTAGGTTAGGTTAGGGTTAGGGATGGAGTCAAGGTGAGAGGATGGTAACGTGTGCGGCTATAGAAAGAATGTAGAGTTTATTGTTGGGTGTAAACGGGCGATGTGTTTGAAAAGGGAAGAAGGAAGACAAGAGTGAGGAGGGGTGGCCTAGCTAGAGAAGGGGTGGGGGGTTGGTGTTTAGATAGGGAAGCAGGGGTGTGTGATGTGATGTGCTGTGAGGTGGACAATAAACAGAATGATGTATTAAGGAAAGGGTGGGCAGGGGAAAAAGAGGATGATTTAAGGGGAAACTATATAGGCGGAATAATGTATTGTAGGTTCAAATACCCCTGGTGCTGTGTGTGTGTGTGTGTGTGTGTGTGAGTGTGAGTGTGAGTGTCTCCAATAATAGTAAAGGTGAGGAGATGGAGGAGAGAGAGAGAGAGAGAATATAATGACGGGGAAGAAGGATAAGAGAAAAAGCGATATTAAGAATGGAGAGAAAAATCGGGGGAAAATAGCGAATAAAAGGATTAAATTGTTTAAGGACGAGGAACAAAAGGAGGAGGAGGAAGAGGAGGAGGAGGAGAAAAACAATAAGCGTCAAGAAAATGATGAAAAGGTTAATGGCATATAAGAGGGAAGGCGAAGGATGGATGGAGGGAAGGAGTGAAAGAGAGAAGAAAGGAAGGAAAAAAGGAAGGAAATAAAGAGTGAAGGACGGAAAGAAGGATTTAGTAAAAGAGGGAAGGAAGAAAAGAAGGAGGAAGGAGAGGGAGGGAGGGGGCGCCATGTGATGGAGAGAGCGAGGGGAATCCTGATGAGAAATCGTGTTAATGAGAATGTGAGGGAATGTGGCAGACAGACCGATAGATAGATAGATAAGTTTCGTTTAGTCGGCGCAACATCTGTGGTCATATAGATAGATAAATATACCTTGATAGATATCGTCACTGAGATAAATAAGAAAACCATGCATAGACACGATTGATGGTATAGATAGAACGATTAACGTTGAGATATGAAAACATGGAAACGCAGGCAAGAGAAAGCCTTTTGACTCATTACGAGGTTGCCTGCTTTTGTGATTTAATGTGCTCGGCAGCTGATGAACGCACTTCGCATTCAGTTAACAGACGCAACGAAATTACGGTTGATAGGAAGCTAAAGATAGATAGATAGATGTATAGATAGAAAGATAGATAGATAGATAGATAGATGAATATACAGGGAAATGGTGTGAAAGTGGTTTATACAGACAGTGAGGAAAGAGAATGTTTCGTAATAATAATAATGATAATAATAACAATAACAATAATAATAATAATAATAATAATAATAATAATAATGATAAGAAGAAGAAGAAGAAGAAGAAGAAGAAGAAGAAGAAGAATGAAATAATGATAGTAAACTGTTGTTCCGAAGAGGTTTAAATATAAGGAATTTTGAAGACAAGTTGATCATAAAATTCCTTACAACCCAATCGCCTTAACGTAGAAAAACAAACACGAGGAGGGAACAGAAAACGCTAAACCATAAAAAAAATGACCACACCCACACCCACACACACACACACACACACACACTCACACACACACACAGTTTAATGGACAAAGTGATGCTAAAAACGACACGATCAATACACTGTCAGTTGCATCTCCGTGTGTGTGTGTGTGTGTGTGTGTGTGTGTGTCTGTGTGTTTGTTTGTTTGTCTGTGTGTGCGTGTAATTTTGTTTGTCTTATGTGTGTTTCTGTGTGTGTGTGTGTGTGTGTGTGTGTGTGTGTGTGTGTGTGTGTGTGTGTGTGTGTGTGTAAGGGTTCAAGAGGGACACCTTCAAGATATTCTCAATATTATAACGTAAAGGAAGTGTCGCAGAGAAAAAAAAAAGCGTATTTCTCTTATTTTCCTTATTTTTTCCCTCTCCTCATTCATGCCTTCCTTCCCTTCTCTCTTTACCTCCTCCGGCGCTCATTAATCTACCTCTTCTCCTGTTATGTTCTCCCCCTTCCTAAGTCATTTTTATTTACATTTCTCCGCACTCACCACTTTTTTCATCCTCGTCCCTTTTCATCTTTCTTTTCTCTCCAAGCATCGCCTTTTACGCTCATTATCCATCTACGGGCGAGTCTTTTTTAATTTGTTCCGATATTCAGCAGCCTCACGACGATGGCAAATTATCTATCTGTCTCTTTAAAACGCCGTCATTTTTCTTTCCTCTTCCTCCTCGTCACCCTCCTTCTCTCCCTCCCTCCCCCCTTCTCTCCCTCTCTCCGGCTGCCAGATTAGGTAAACACGGAGACTAAAATTGCAGAGGAAAGTCACCCACCTGAGCGACCCATTAACCTTTTTTCCCTTCCTCTTTCCTCCATCTCCCTCCTCCTCCTCCTCCTCTTCTCCCTCATCCTTCCCTCCCCCCCTTTCAATCTTCTTTACCCCTCTCTTCTCCTGGTGTGCTGGGTTCCTTTTCATCCTTTCTCCCAATCTGTTACCCCTCTCCCCCCTGTTCCTCCTTCTGGTACTTTTCTCTCCCTCTTTCCTCCCTCCTCCCTTCCTTCACGGTCCATCCTCCCTCATGCCCCTCCTTCTGCCCTTTTCTCTCCCTCTTCCCTCCCCTTCCTTTCTTTTACGTTTCCTTCTCTCCTTCTTTCTCCTCCTTCTCTCCTTTTCTTTCCTCTTCCTCCTCCCTCTCCTTTCCTTTCTTCTTGTTCCCATTTTTCTCTCCTTCCTTTTCAATCTTCTTTTTCCTTTATCCTACATCTACTCCCCATCCTCCTCCTCCTCTTTCTCCTCCTTTCTCTCCTTTTCTTTTCCTCTTTCTCTCCTCCCTCTCTCCTTTCCTTTCTTCTTGTTCCCATTTTTCTCTCCTTCCTTTTCAATCTTCTTTTTCCTTTATCCTAAATCTACTCCCCATCCACCTCCTCTTTTCTCCTTTCTCCCTCCTTTTCCTTTTTCTCCTCCCTCTCTCCTTTCCTTTCTTCTTGTTCCCATTTTTCTCTCCTTCCTTTTCAATCTTCTTTTTCCTTTATCCTATATCTTCTCTCCTTCTATCACTCATTTCTTTTCGCTCTCCTATACGTCTATCATTTATATTTTTCTTACTAGTTACATATTTTCATTACTTATTTATCAGTGTCAATTTTATCTTAACTTTGATTTCAACGCTCCAAAATTTAATCTTTTCCTTTTTTCCCTATTCGATTTCTACTTTTTCCATCCTTAGCCGTTTTTCTCTCTTCCTTTTGTCTTCCTTTCCTACTTGGCACATTTTTTCTTAGCTACATTTTCTTTCTCAACTATTACAATGTTATTCTATCCTTGTTTCCAAAAGTCAAACGTTTCCACTCATGCGATAATTTACTTCACTACATAAACGTCGGAAGCTCTCGTGCTCTCCCTTCATTTTTATCTTCTTTCTGCGCTCCCTCCTTCCATCCATTCTCCTCTTTCGATTATCCCGACTCCTTCATTTGTTCCTCCTCTCCGCTCCTTCCCGTTCTCCGATATCTAAATTTCCCTCTCTTAAATGCTTCGTTCTGGTGCTTTGGTTTTTAAGTTTCCTCTTTCCTAATTTTACTATCGCATACTTTAATCCGTTTCCTGGTCCTCCTCCTAGCGGCGTCCTCTTTCTCCTTGTTCTCCTCCTCGTCGTCTTCCTCTTCTTCTTCTTCGAACTCCTCCTCCTCCTCCTCCTCCTCCTCCTCCTCCTTCTCCTCCTTTACTAAATGGTTTGGAAGTTGCTCTTGACTTCTTCACGTCAGATGAGGTTTTAAAATCCTTTTTTGAGAAGTCTCTGTTTTCATTACACTGTTCTCTCTCTCTCTCTCTCACACTCAAGCACACACACACACACACACACACACACACTAGTTTGTCTATTCGTGTACCCAGGAGTGTCGTCAGGCAAGGCAGAGCAATAATCAACAAGGAACATATCCATCACATCTGCACACCTTATCAAGCTCAACTCAGACGAATCCTAACCTAACAATCTTTCCTGGCCGTACCCAATCTAGACAAATAAGTATCTAACCTTACCGCTAATCTGAAGTCATTAGCTTCATTAACTTTACGTCAGCTTTCTCTTCCTTACCAAAGTTTACCTAACATTACCTAGCCTTAGCCTGCCTAGACAAAGAGAAACACTTGGACACCTCTTGGCTTATTCATTCTCTTACTTAATACTAAATTTGTTGTACCTAGCTTAGATAAATAACAACCTATTGGCTTCACTCTTTTCCTTTCCTAATTTTATCTAATTCTTTATAAGCTTCCCTAGCCTAGACGAAGAGAAAACAATTAATGTAACCCTTAAGCTTCACTCAATCGCTTAACTAACTACCTAACGAAACATATTCACTTCATTTCACCTCATCTAGCATCACCTCACCTCACCTAACCTTTCCCAACCTCATTAGTGTACAGTCTATCTGCGTGGCCGGTCCGGGTGTTGCCAGCCCGGCCTTGAGGCGAGGGCTACTCGGGGTGTCGTTGGCGATGTGTTTACTGCGCCGTGTTGTCCGAATCTGATGAACCACCCGGCCAACAATCGCCGCGCTGACCCCTTATCGACTCCCCCTGTTGCCAGCCTCCGTGTGTGTGTGAGTGTGTGTGTTTGTGTGTGTGTGTGTCAGTAAAGTTGACCCACCAATAGTCCCACAAAAATAAGCTCACAAAATGCTGTTCCTACAAAGGCTATAAAAGAAAAGTAAGCCAAAAAGAGATTATCAATTTAGCTTCAGAGGTGTCATGTTGCTCCTGCGTCTGACGGGCTTCATGCGGCATGCTCGGAGCGGTGGCGGTAGTGGTGGTGGCTTTCAAGCGAGTCGAGGCGATGTGACGTCACGCCGCGTAAAGTCGGGTGTAATCTCTCGTTTGTGTGTCAGGGCTTATGTTGCTCCTCTGCGTGACGTGCCTTGCCGGGGCTGCACGGAGCGGTGACGGTGATGGTTTGTAAGCGAGACGGGGCGACGTGACAACATGCCGCGTAGAGGCTGCCAGCGCTGCCAACAGTGGTGCAGGGACGTCAGTGTCTTTGTTGTCCCTCTGGACGCAAAGGAATACCGGAGCCTTCACCGCTTCCTCCGCATTACTGTAGCGTCTTTGTCTTTGTTATGCTGCCCGAAGGAGAGATGAGTGTGGCGTATAGGTGTCTGGGCAGGAAGGTGGTGGTAGATGATGATCTGTTCGGTGTATGAAAAGCAATTCCGGAGTGACAGCCGCAACCATCAGCACATGAACTGGTTGAGGGAGAAAAGGATGATGATGAGGAGGAAGAAGACTAGCAGCTGGAGGAGGGTGTCGTAGTTAACTCCCTGTGTGTTCGTCTCCCTCACACGCTCACTCAGTCTCGGGCAGGAGCGGCAGACGGTAGATGAGGACGAGAGTTGGCAGGGGTCCAGCATGCTTGGCAGGATCCACGGTTTCCTGCAGAGGCTGGGAGGGGGGGAAGGACTGGGATGGAGGTGAGGGCTTGGGAGGAGGTAGGAGGGAAGGGTGAGGTAGGGAAAGGACTATAGGATGAGATTCAGGGATTAGTAAGGAAGGAGGATGGGAAGAGAAGGTAGAAGGAAGGGGAAGTCGGAGGAAGAGAGGGAGCAAGTAGGAGTGATGAGACGTGAAGGAAGAGGAGGAAAGTCAAGGGTGTGGAAAGGGGTGAAAAAAAGGAAAAAAAAAAGAAAAGGAGAGATTTGGAGACGGTGCGAGTCAGACCGAGACGAAGAGACAGCGAAAGATGGACGTGAAGATAAACCAGACGAACGAGGTGATAGGCGAAGAGGCGCGGAGACAGATAGAAAGACATGTAGCAAAGTGCAGACAGACAAAGAGGAATGGAAATCTAAAAAAAAATGTTATTCCAGAAATTGTCAAAGTGAGTGTGTGCGAGTCTGTTGCTGCGCCTGTCTGCCTTGCCTGCTATTGTGTCTGTCTTTTTTTTACAGGAAAGGAAGCAGCTCAAGGGCATATAAAAAAGTGTAGAAAAGAATACCACTAAACTCTGCTCCTAAAAAAAAAGGTAAAAGTAAAGAGTGGTCGAAAGAGATGTCAATTTCGGGTGGAGAGATGTCTTCATACCGTCTGTATCTGCCATTTTTCTCTATCTGTACAACAAAACTCACAACTTCATTTAATCACAAGTCCTTCCTTTAAATCATCCTCAGACATCCTTCTCCTCATGTTTTTCTCACACATCCTCCCTCATCACACATCCTGCTGCCCCTGCAACATCCTTCTTTTCCCCCTCAAATTCCCATCTTATGTTAGCCAAGTTATTTTTGCCGTGCAGATAACTGGAAACCCTCATCTCAAGACGCCTGAACCTGCTCGTGAATAGACGCGGACATGCTTATATCCGCTCGTCATCCGTCTTTGACTAATCCTCGACATAATTGCAGTTCTTGGTAGTGGAGGCTTTGCTAGCTCTTTCCCTACCCCCCTATTTGTCTCCATCTTCCCCCTTTCTAACCCCCTTCTCTCTTTCTTTCCCTGTCCGACCCGCTTTCTTCCCCATTCTTCTTTCTTTCGGACCTTCCTTCCTTCCCCTTTCTTCTCCCTTCCTCCCCCTTTTTCTTCCCCTTTCCGACTCGCTTTCTTTCCCATTCTTCTTTCTTCCACACCTTCCTTCTTTCCCTTTTCTTCTCCCTTCTCCCTTTTACCCCCTTTCTTTTCCTTTTTACCTTTTTCTTTTCCTTTTTCTTCCCCTTCCCTCTTTCTGCATCCCTTTCCCCTTCTCCCTCCTTTCCCTTCTCCCCCTTTCCCCTTCCGCCCTTTCCCATTTTCCCCAATTTCCCCTTCTACCCCTCTTTCTTTTCCTCTTCCCCTTTTTCTCTCCTTTCCCTCTTTCTTCATCCCTTTTCCCTTCTCCCCCCTTTCCCCTCCTCCCTCCTTTCCCCTTCTCCCTCCTTTCCCCTTCTCCCCTTTCCCCTGCTCCCCCCTTTCCCCTTCTCCCCCCTTTCCCCTTCTCCCCCATCTCCCCTTCTCCCTCTCTCCCCTACCGTACCGGAATCTCGTCACACCGCTCACGAGATAACTCAAAACGTAAATTTTCCAAACCAATATTAGTCACCGGCGGACAGGTGTGTCTGTCCTCCTCCTCCTCCTCCTCTTTTTTTTTTTTCTAGTTCTCTTTCGTCATATTTCTCCTCCTCCTCCTCCTCCTCTTCCTGTAACTCTTTCTCATCCTCTTAAGCATTTTCTCCGTTCTTTGTCATTCACTTTACTTTTTGTCCTCCTCCTCCTCCAACTCCTTGTATTGTTCTTCCTCTCTTTCTCTCCCTCACCTCAATTTGTCTTATTTTCATCTTTCTCTTTCGATCACATTGTATCTGTCTGCCCATCCTCTCTCTCTCTCTCTCTCTCTCTCTCCTGTTCATCCCTCCCTTCCCCACCCATCGCTCTCACTACGTTGAAGGGGGTAAGGGGAGGAGAAGGGGGCAAGGGGAGAGAGTTAAGGGTAATGTTCTCCCTTCCCCCTCCGTAAATCTTTTGCCAAACGTAAAAAACAGGTATTTACAGCGTCACTTAACACTGATTTCTCCTTTTTTGTCCTTTTTGCCTGCATTACTGTGTCACACGAGGGGTGAGTTAAAGGGGCGCGACGCACACACACACACACACACACACACACACACACACACACACACACACACACACACACACACACACACACACACACACACGTATTGGAGTCATAAATTTGCCTTAATCTGTTCTTCCCTTTCTGCTTCTTGCACGTGACGGGAACTAATGTCAAACTGCTTTTTTCTTTTTCTTTTATTTTTTCATACATCTTTTTTTTTCCCTCTCTCTCCCTCCCTCCCTCTCTCGCTGCGTCATGTTTTAAAGCTTACCGAGAACACGCCAACGTTATATGCAAATCCCGTCGCGTCGTTTTTTACGTTATAGTTTTCAAGGATGATTAATTACAGCAGCTTTTTTTGGTGCGTGTTTTGTCATGCCGTCTGTCTGCACCGATGCGAGGAGGAGGAGGAGGGGGAGGTGGAGCTGCCGGGTTTGATATGCGCATTGTAAAGGACTGCAGATACACGGAATAAAGAACAATTAGAATAGAAGAAGGGAGGCAAAGCGAGTTAATGTAAGATGAAGCAGAACAAGGGAGGAGATATAAGAGGAGGAAGAGGAGAAGGAAGAAGCAAGTTAATATAAGAAAAAAAACGTGAAAGCGGAGAAATCGAGATAAAGAAGAGGAGGAGAAAGACGAAATGAAGGGAACAAAGAAAAGACAGGAGGAGAGAGAGAGAATTGAGACAGAGGAGTAGGTAGAAGCAAAGGAAAGAGGAAGAGAACGAGGAAGATAACAGGGGAAGAGAAGTAATAGGAGGATAAGGAGAACGAGGAAGGGGAAGTGGAGGAGGAGGAATTAGGAAAGCTTGTAAATGTGGACTAATGGAGGAAGAGGAGAGAGAGAGAGAGAGAGAGAGAGAGAGAGAGAGAGAGAGAGAGAGAGAGAGAGAGAGAGAGAGAGAGAGAGAGAGAGAGAAAATCCAGGCAGACCCTTTCAGAATTATCATAAAAAGACAATCTGAAACAACGGTGATTTGAAGCTTCCACCAACTTTTGACGCGCATTATAAAGTGTTGGTCAATATTTAAGGACGAGTTAAGCGCGCCAAACTACCGCCTTCACCTGTCGCTTCCTACAGCCCGCCATTGTTCGAACTTTGCCATTTTGTTTTCCGGATTCGGGAGGAAAAATTTAAAAAAAAAAAACTCGAAACGAAGGAAAAACGTGTAAACAGTTGTGTTCGTGCTGTTTTTGATGGATAAGTATATATATTTTTTATCGTTTATATCCACATTGGAAGCAAATTCGGTTCTTAATGAAATGTAGGAAACGAGTATTCCTTTTCAAGACTAGTATAATAAATGTTAAGGGAACTACTTCATTTTCTCATATGTGTACGCTTGTATGTTTGTATAATTTCTACCCTTCCAGATCAGTGAGATACGCGATAAAAAAAACTACGAAGAATATAAAGGCCTATTAACCTCAAAATTAGCCTGTTGGTGCTTACTTGTCTTTCAGCAAAACAAAACAAAAAATGTGAGCAAAGAACAAAATGCGAGTTGAGTGGTACTGTTCATGTTCTTCTATACCCTCTTCCCACCCGTTTTCCTTCTCTTTCCCTCCTTTTAGTATCCCTTTCCTTCTTAGTTAATTGCAATAAAGCAACACAAGAGCAAACTGTAAGCAGAGAGCAAACGAGTGGAGTGGAGTGGTAGAGGTCATTCTTACGCATACCTGCACGGAACCCTCACCTGTCGTCACCTTCCTAACTTGACCTATTAACCTTGAAATTTGCGTTAGTACTTCTGTTGGTCCTTCAAGAAAACTAAAGCAGACTGTAAGCAGAGAACAAACGGGTGGAAGTGGAGTGGTTATTCTTACACATACCTGCACGGAGCCCTCACCAGTCCTCACCTTCCTAACTTGACCTATTAACCTTAAAATTAGCGTTGGTACTTCTGTTGGTCCTTCAGGATAACTAAAGCAAACTGTAAGCAGAACAAAAGTGTGTTGTGTGGGAGTGGACATTCTTACACATGCCTGCACGGAATCCTCACCTATCCTTACCTTCTTACACCTTGCCAATTAGCCTTAGAATTAGTCACTTTGCCTGTAATTCTGTCCGTCCCTCAGTAAAGCAAAGCCAAACTAAGCAGTGAACAAAACTTGGAGTGATCTTTTTTACACACGGTATCCTCACCTGCCCTCACCTTCCCACACCTGGCCTATTAACCTCAAAATTAGTCTCTTGGTGCTTGTTTGCCCTTCATCAAAAACAAAAACTGTGAGCAAAGAACACAATGCGAGTGGAGTGGGAGTGTTCGTGTTCCTCTGTACCCTCTTCCCACCCTTTTTCCTCCTCTCTTTCTCTCCTTTTAGTATCCCTTTCCTTCTCCCCTCTTCCTTCATCCCTACTCCCCTCCTGCCTCCCTTCCTCCTTTTCTCCTCCATAGTGTACATCGACCCAGGGCACAACTCAGTTATTTACACCAATGCACGGAGTCCACACCTGTGCTCACCTGGCCTAATAACCTAAAAAACTAGCCTTTGTGTCAGTGTTTCATTCTGTCCTTCAGCTTAAAGTGCGAGCAATCGAGGGCGCGGCGGTTAAACACATCACTGACGCAACGATTGAGTAACTGAGCGACTGTAATACTTCGTCTATCACAATATTATTTTTGCTTTGCTGGATCAGGATAATTACTTTGACGCAATTAACCCACGAAGGCTGTTGGGTTAGTGTTTTGTGTTGGTAGGGAAGGATAGATAGAAGAAAAGAAGGGAAAAATGGGTGACATCAATACGTGTTGGGTTTGCGAAATCTAAATACATGTAATGATCATACTTTGGGGATGTTTAACGTGGATGGTGGAGGCTTTGATTTGGTTCGGTGGTGAGGAGGGTTGTATACTCTTGGTCACCCACACTTCCTGAATTACCCTCTCCTTCATGATCCTCCTCCCCACCCTCCCTCCCATAAACCCCTCTCACTCCCTCACAATTTATACGTATGCCCCTCTATACCCTCTTCCCACCCTTTATCCCTCTCTTTCCCTCCTTTTAGCATCCCTCTCCCTCATGATCTTCCTCCCCACCCTCCCTGCCCTGAGCCCTCTCACTCCCTCACAACTTATACGTATGCCTCTCTATACCTTCCTCCGACCCTTTATCCTTCTCTTTCCCTCCTTTTAGCATCCATTTCTTTCTCCCTTTTCCCTTCATTCCTCCTTTCCTCCTCCCTCTCTTCCTCCTCTTCTCCTCTATAGTGCATTTCAACCCAGGGCACAACTTATGTCCCTCACAAACAACAGGTAGAACAGGTAGAAGGAGGACACTTTTGTATAATTACCGCGAATATGCGAGTGTTTAACGTCAAGGAGTGACATGTAAGGAGCCATCGATCACCCCTCCCCCTCCACACACACACTCTCACGCACACCTGTTTGCGTTGTGTACTTAGTCACCCACTTGGCTCCCTCTTCTCGCTTTTTTCCACTCTGTCATCAACCTCTTTCTTGGTCATACGTGCGCCCTGACACCTAACTACCCTACCGTCTCTCTTAATCGGGCTTTTTATTATTATTGTTTCCTTTTTTTGGGGGGTGCCCTTGAGCTGTCCCCTTTGTTGTAAAAAAAAAAATCCTACCTGTTCTTTGCACCTCTCACACTTCTTCCGCTCTCATTTCCTCACTTCTCCATTCCTCATTTTTTCGTCCACTTCATTTGTCTTATTTCACGTCTTAATCCCAGCTGTCTTACTCTCACCTGTCCCTCTTTTTACTCTTTTTCCTCCTTTTCCTTAGTCAATACCTTCCGCCGTCCTCCTTCCACCCCCTTTTCCCATTTTCTTTCTTAATCATACATCACCCTAACTATCTTACCGGCTGTGTAGGAGTAATAAGTGAATGAAGAGCCTTAAGAGGAAAAGAGAGAGAAAAACGAAAACAGAACGGAAATAAACAGTAGCGAAGAATAAGACACGTGAAAGCGATCATCCTGACACTTAACTGCACGTACCTCACCTGCTTACACTTCTCACCTGGTCACGAAACACCTGTCCTCACTCTGCCGCTCACACCTCTTAATTATGCTCCTGGTCCTCCCTCACCCTTACACCTCTCACCTTGTTATTTACTGCCTCGTTACCACGGCTTGTTAACCCTTCTTTAAGCTGCTGCTCCCACTACCTCCTTACCTACACTTTGCCACTCCAACCTTCTCGAGTCAACCACCAATCACCGCACGAGTTACAGCACCATCATACCCTCATCACCAGCTGTACCTTCTTCCTCCCCTTTCACGAACGTAAGACAAAACTCCCATTTATTTCCGTGACCCCGTTTTGACTGCTCTTTTTACTTGTGATAGTACTGAATGTTATGAAAGATTTCCGGAATACATAACAAAACGGGTCTTGGGAAATTTTTGATACTTAAATGTTTTGGAAGAGTAGGTTTAGGATGTGAAAGGTGATAGAGTTAGTGATCTCGTCAACTTAATAAAACACTTACCAATCTCACCGTTGCCACCTGATCAAACCTGAGGATACAAACGTCGTGACCTACTTTGAGCTTTACCTGCTATTTTTTGTATTATCTAAGATTTGTTGTTATGGGTATTTTGTTGTTATGGGTGTTTTGTTGTTATGGGTGTTTTGTTGTTATGGGTGTTTTGTTGTTATGGGTGTTTTGTTATTATGGGTATTTTGTTGTTATGGGTATTTTGTTGTTATGGGTATTTTGTTGTTATGGGTGTTTTGTTGTTATGGGTGTTTTGTTGTTATGGGTATTTTGTTGTTATGGATGTTTTGTTGTTATGGGTATTTTGTTGTTATGGGTGTTTTGTTGTTATGGGTATTTTGTTGTTATGGGTGTTTTGTTGTTATGGGTATTTTGTTGTTATGGGTATTTTGTTGTTATGGGTATTTTGTTGTTATGGGTATTTTGTTGTTATGGGTGTTTTGTTGTTATGGGTGTTTTGCCACATGGAAGTTTACCCCGAAATCCTAAACACTCCCTCCGAACACCACCACCACCACCACAAGTGTTCCCCTTTCCCCAACCTTGCCACTCCTTTTTCTTCTTTACTGCTTCGCTTTTCTTCCTTCATGTTGTTTCCTCGTCGTGGTTGCAAGATAATTTCACCTGTTATTATTTTTTTAGCGTATAGTTGGCGAGTGTCAGTCTTATTTGCAATTCCTTTAGTAGTGTAATTATTTTCTTGTGATTTTTTTTTTTTTGCAAATATTTAACTATTCTGTTTTTTCACGTTCTGTTTCTGTTCAAAAGAAAAATTGTCGTTTGTTTGATCTAAGAAGTTTGCCTTGTCATGCATTCTTTATTGCTTGATTCAGTTTGCGTTATTATTTTCCGTTTTCTAGACACGGTTCAGTGCACACGAAGGCTTACATTTTCTTTCAAAACTCGCTTTCTTCTCACTTTTTGCTTCTAAATCATTCCTGGAAGTCTTACTGCACCTTTACGATCCAGTTATCACAGTCTCCTCCGCCTCCTTACTCTCCTCTTTGCCGTTTCTTCTAAATCACCGGTGTAATCCTTTCCTTCCTTTGCCTCGCTTAACTTTTTTCTTGGAGGTTTTTCTGTGTGCGTGGAGGGGAGCTATATATTTTTTGTGTGTGTGTTTTGTAAGTGTTCAGGTGTTCTCATTTTCTTCTTTTTCCCCACGAGCATGTTTTGTTTCCTATGTAATAGTTAAGGATTTCTTCACAATTTTGCCTCCCTATCTGTCTTCATTTGCACTCTGAGAATATTGCTCAAACTGTCGAAATAAGGAGAGTCTTTCTGAACATAAACACTGTAAACGTTTCCTGAACTAATTTTATTCAAGAGAGAGAGAGAGAGAGACGCAAACCGAGTGTTATAAAGTTATTCAGATCGTGCTAAGGAACCGTGAAGGGCCATCTCTCTCTCTTCGCTTTTGTTTTATGATCTTGCGTCTTTCATGTGATTGGCTTTTATTTCCTTCTATTATTTGCTCGCTTTTTTTGCAATTATGATATTTCTCTCTTCTCTTCCTCTAATTAACTCCACTTTTCCCTTATTATTTTTCTTTTCATCTTTTCATGTTTTACTCTTTTCACCGTTTTTAGTTTTTGTTTCCTGTTCTTTTGATTTATTGCCTTTTTTTTCCCTTTTCCCTCCTGTCTCTATCTCCCTCGCTCTCTCTCTCTCTCTCTCCTTCTTTATCCTTTTCCTTTTCTTCTTCCTTCATCGCTAATTAAGTGTCTCCGCGTCTCTTTGCATATTCCCTTCCATCTCTTATTATTCTTTATTTCCTCTTCCCTTTATTTTTTTTCATTCTCTCTCACTGTCTCCTGTTTTACCTATATTTTATCCCATCCTCAATTTTTTGCTTTCCTTGATATTTTCTTTCAATGCCTTTTTTCTCACTCGTGTTCTTTCTTTTATATTCATTTGTTTTGTATCTCGCTTCCTTTGATCCTATTCAGTATTGGCTTCGTTTGCTTTCTCCCAATTTGAGCTTTTTTCTCCCTACGTACTTCAGCTTTTACTCTTCTTTCCATCTCCTTTATGTGTCTCCCCCTCTCTGGTGTAATTTTCTTCAATATATTTTTTTTTATCATTCTATTTCCCTCTCTCTCTTCCCTTTTCTTGGCCTCCTTCTCTGAGTTTCTGCCAATCTTCACTTTTCATGCTCTGAATAATCCTCGCGTCCTCCTGGAGACGGCACCGGCACGCTAATCACTCAGCCACCGCCTCCTTAAAGAGTGTGAAGAAAGTGGTGGAGATGCTGTTAGTGGCGATAGTGGTTCGTGCTGATGGTGATGGCGTTTTTCTTGTTCTTTGCATACAGTGACGAAAGCTGTTATTATTCTGTTGGTTAAGTAATTGATTGTTGTGGTGGTTGTAGTGGCGGCGGCGGTGGTGTAGGTGGTGGTGGTGGTGGTGGAGTAGCGGTAGCCATGAGTGGTATACTGGTGTTATTATTTTTGTTCTATTATGTTCGGGGTCTGCTTTGGAGGTGGCTGCCAAGGGTAACACGGCGGTGAATGGACGTGATCACGGACCAATGCATTATTTATTTCTCTCTCTCTCTCTCTCTCTCTCTCTCTCTCTCTCTGTTATTGTTCTGCTTAGTGTTTTTCTCTTCTTCCTTTATTTTTGCTTCTATTTCTTTTTATTCGTCGTCTTGTTTTTGTTCGTGTTCTTTGTCTACCTCTTCCCTCTCCTTTCTTTCTGTCATTCTTTTTCCTCCTCCTTTGTCTTCCTCCTCCTCCTCATTCTGCCATTCCTCCTCATTCCTCTCACGTTTATTTGTCCCCTCAGCTCATTTTCTCCGTTTTCACTCTCCCTTTCACCCTCACCTTCTCATGTTCCACGTTTCTTCATTCCTCTTGTCATATTTTGCTTCCGGCTTGCTGTGTTATCCCTTCTCTCCTCTGTCCGTGTGTTCATTGTCTTATGTGTCTGTTTGTCTGTCTTGTTTCGTCTTGTCTGTCTGTCGGTCGGTCTTCTGTTCTTTATTTATCTGTCTTTCTGAATCTGTATGTGTATGTGTTTCTATCCTCCATTTCTCAACCGTTTGCCTTTTTTTTCATGTGTTTTCGTTTGCTTCTGTATATTTTCATGTTTAATTTTGTCCCTTTGACTTTCCATCTGGGTGTTTGTTTGTTTGTTTGGTTCTGGTAGTGTCTTTCTTTTTCCTACATTTAAATATCATAGTGTTCAACATTATTTTACTCTTTAATCCGATTTTTATTTTGTTTTGTCTTCTTCCTACATTTAAATATCGTAGTCTTTAACATTATTTTACTCTTCAATCCGTTTCTTTTTTCGTTATCACATTTTCGTTCATTTTTATATCGTAGTCTTCAACATTATTTTACTTTTCAATCCGTCTTTTTTTACGTTTTCACTTTTTCCTACATCTTTATATCGTAGTTTTCAACATTATTCTACTCTTCAATCCGTTTCTTTTACGTTTTCACTTTTCCTACATTTATTTATCTTAGTCTTCAACATTATTTTACTCTTCTATCCGTTTTTTTTTTTTTCATTTTTACTTTTTCCTACATTTTTATATCGTAGTCCTTACATTATTCTACTCTTCAATCCTTTTTCTTTTACGTTTTCACTTTTCCCATCATTTATATATCGTAATTTTCAACATTATTTAACTCTTCAATCCGTTTTTTTTTTACGTTTTCACTTTTTTCTACATCTACATATCGTAGTCTTCAACATTATTTTACTCTATCCGTTTTTTTTTTTAATGTTTTGTCTCTTTCCTACATTTAAATATCATAGTCTTCAGCATTATTTTACTCTTCAATCCATTTATTTTCCATGTTTCAGTCATAAGCGTATTTACTCGCTAAACTATCCGTCTTAATCTTTTCCACTCCTGCCAAAATGATGACTTTAGCGTCGCGTAACAGAATAAAAAAGAAAAAAAGCAACAACTGTGTAATTAATGTCCGGAAAGTATGAATTACACAAGAAAAAAGATTACGAGGGAGGAGTTTGCAAGTTTTTTTTTTCTTGGCTAACCTAAGGCACATCATAATAAATTAGAGAGTAAGAATGTGATGGTTAGTGAAAATGGTGGTGGGAGTGGTAGTGGTGGTGGTGGTGGTGGTGGTGATATTGGTTATTGTAGTGTTGGTATCGTCGGTGGTGGAGGTGCTGGTAGTGGTGGTGGTGGTTTGGGTGGTGTTGGAGATGGTGGTTGAGGTGAGGGCAGTGGTGGTAGTAGTGGTAGGGAAGGTGGTGGTGGTGATGTTGGTTATGGTGGTGTTGGTATCATCGGTGGATAGTGGTCATAGTTTGGGGTAGTTGTAGGTTGGTAGTGGTGAGGGTTGTGGTGATGTTGGTAATGGTGGTGTTAGTTTAGTCAGTGCTGGTGTTGATGCTGTTAGTGGTGATGATATTAGTAGGGTTGGAGGTGGTGGTTGAGGTGAGGGCCGTTGTAGTGGTGTGGAGTTGGGAGTGGTGGTGGTGGTAGTGGTGGTGGGGGTGGTGACTGCCCCGAGTCGTCCATTAATGCACGACTCACTCATTTCGGATCCAAAGGCGGCGTGAGTAATGAATTTCTACCCCGCGATAAAGGTTGAAGGTGTTTAAAGGGAGTGACCGGTGCTGAGTGCTGGTGGTGGTGGTGGTGGCAATGGTGGTGGTGACTGATTGTGATGGTGGTTGTTTTGATTGTTATGCAGTAAACGTATATATAAATCCCTTGGCAAAAACGATTATCTCTTCTTCTAGTGTGAGAATACTCTACTCTAGTATCTTAGAAACCATACTATTTGAAAACCGTTATGTGAATTGTTAAGATCGAAATAATGAGAAGCAAACATGAACGAACAGCAGTAGTAGTAGTAGTAGTAGTTGTAGAAGTGGTAAAAGTAGTCTTGATGGTAGTGTTAGTTGTAAGATTGTTGATAGATGTGATATGTTGGGAGTAAAGGTATTGGAGTAAGGAAGAGGTCATGATGGAAATGTTGGTTGTTATATTACTGTATGTTCTAATGATGATGATGATAGAAGCAGGTGTTGTGATTGTGGTGGTAGAGGTGAGGGCAGTTGTGGTAATGGTGGTAAGGAAGGGTGGACATGGTGGTGGTGGTGGAGATGGTGGATGAGGTGAGTGTGATTGTGGTGCTTGTCGAAGTGGTGATCGTGTTGGCTACCTGTTTGTTGTGAAGGGGATTTGGTCAAGGGGTTAGTCAAAATTACTGACGGAACGACACTCCAGGAAAGCCCTAAGATTTTTTTTTCACTTTTTTCTCTGTCAAGTTCAACGGGTTAATGGACAACAATTTTTATTTAATGTATTCCTTCCTTCGTGTTCTTCTCTCCTTTCTATTCTCCCTTCTTCCCTCCTTCATTCGTTCCATTTCTTCCCTCCTTCCTTCCTTCATTTTCTTACCTCCTTTCTTCCTTTCTTTATCCACCCATTCATTAATTTCTTCCTTCATTCCTTTCATCGCTTCATTCCCCCTTGAGTTTTATTTCGTAACACATTAATCATTCACTCTGCATCAATTCAATGTTTTTCTCTCCTTCCTGTTCCTTTCCTTCCTTCCCTCGTTCCTTCCCTTCCCACACGTTCCTGCTTTACGTTTTCTCCTTTCTCTTGTCTTTTCCTTCCCTTCCTCTCCCTTATGCACCTCCCCTCACCTAGCTTTCTCCTTTTTTTGCCCTGTCCGTTGCCTCTACCGCTGTGTGTAAGGTACAGAAAATGAATCTGGACTAGGACTTCTTAAACTTGATGGGTGAAGCAAAAGGATGTGCAAATAATTGACACGGTAACCAGGAAATGCATTTGGACGTAGGTTTTGCTTTTTGTTGCTCTTGATTCCACTGCAGCTGCTGTACAAATAATTTAGTGGTCGTACACTCTCTCTCTCTCTCTCTCTCTCTCTCTCTCTCTCTCTCGGACGTGTGTGTGTGTGTGTGTGTGTGTGTGTGTGTGTGTGTGTGTGTGTGTGTGTGTGTGTGTGCTGTTTATATGTGTGCGTGTGTGCATCTGTTGTTTATATGTTTGTGTGTGTGTGTGTGTGTGTGTGTGTGTGTGTGTGTGTATGTGTGTGTGTGAGTGTGTGTCCTTGTGTTTTTGTGTGAGGATGAATGTATTATGAATTTTCGAGTGCATGTGTGTTTGTGTGTGTGTGTTTGTGTGTGTGTGTACATTATCTCTCTCTCTCTCTCTCTCTCTCTCTCTCTCTCTCTGTATCCAACACTTCTTTCCATGCTGATGCAACACAAAGGTTTAAGCATACTTTTCTTCTCTCAGCTTTCTCAGTAATGCTTTCTTAATTTTTTCCTCCTCCGACTCTTTCTTCTTGTTCCTCTTCCTCTCTTCCTTTCAGCATTTCGTTTTTTTTTTCTTAGCTTTTTCATATTTTCTTTTTCATCCATTTCCGCGTGTTTTTTGTGTGTTCTTGTTTTTTTTTTCTTCCTTCCTCATATGCTATTTTTTTTATTCTTTTAATCATGCTTCCGTCTTTCTTGTCTCTTCCTTTCACTTATTTTCTT
The DNA here is from genome assembly GCF_024679095.1 of Eriocheir sinensis. NCBI lineage: Eukaryota > Metazoa > Arthropoda > Malacostraca > Decapoda > Varunidae > Eriocheir > Eriocheir sinensis. The sequence continues at coordinate 8,727,246 of NC_066543.1, forward strand.
ATTCTTCCCTTCACGGCATTTTTTATTCGCTGCTCAGTCTCGTTTCTTCATTCACAAGATTATTAGGAGATCTCAAGTTTTTTTCTTCTCATTTTCCTTCTCTTTGATTCCCCTTTATTTTCTTCATTCTTTCCGTCTTTGCTGCTACTCCTCTTTTTCCCTTTTCTTAGCTCCTTCTCCATCCCCTCCTCCTCCTCCTCTTGCTCTTCCTCCTCCTCTTCCTCCTCCTCCTCCTCCTGCTCCTCCTCCTCCTTTTCTTTTACGTTTCCTTTGACTCGCATGTTTATATCCCTCTCTTCCTTCCTCCTTACTCTCCATTAGATTCTTCCCTACATTTCTTTTTCCCTCCTCCCTCCCCCTTCGCCTTCCCTTACTTCCCTTTTCCCTTTCCCTTACCTACCCTCAACCCTACAAATTCCCTATTTACGAATCGTTTTTTCCCTACTCCTCAGCTACCCTAACCCTCCTTACCCTTCTCTTTCCTCGCCTTCCTTCCTCTCGTTTTCCTCTTCCTCCTCTTGCCTCCTAATTCACCCCCCCCCACTCTCTCCGCGACGACTCATGATTTACCCCCAACCCCCTCCCTTTTCCTCCTCCTCCTCCTCCTCCTCCTCCTCCTCCTCCTCCTCCTCCTCCTCCTCCTCCTCCTCCTTCTCCTCCCCCCCACTGTGAGAACGTGATATAATGTACATTTAATTGCGTTCCCAGATAGCGCTCTCAGCCTTAATACGTTGTGGGTTTTATGGGCTACTGGCTGACTTCGGCTTCGGCTTGACTCGGCTTAGCTTGACTCGGGTTTGGTTCGCCCTGTTTCGAGTTCGGTTGTTCTATCTTTGGTAAGAGGGAAGGGCTTGGTTCTATGTTGATTTTGGTTGACTTTGTTTGGTTTGATATAGTTGTGATTGGTGGTCTTGCTATGGTTAGTGTTGCTTTGGTTTGGTTCTATTTCACTTGGTTATAGTTCCAATAGTAACGCCCCATTATCTATCTCCCATTCGGTTTCTGGAAGGCTTGTTCTCCAGTCTTCATTACAATTACAATGGACGATATTAAGCATACTCGGGAAATGGTTTTGATGGATTATTACGCCTCTGGAGGACATTTAGTTTCTTCATAGTGGTTTGTATATTTCCATGTGAAGAGTCTTTTGAAACTTGAGTGAACGCAAATGCTTCTCACTGATCTAGTTTTATTTTTCGTTCCTACTTTTTTATTGATTGTATATCATAGAGGGGTCGTCTTGAATTGATCAGGCGACAGAGTACAAGTACCACTTATCGACGATTTCTAGAGTCTTAGGATATAATAAGCAAAGGGGAAGTTTGTGAGAGGCAGTGCTTAGACATTATGGTGCAGCTTATAACGTTTGAAAGTTGGTTATATATAGAGTTATGTTGTCTACTGAATAATTCATCCCTGACGCTATGGCAGTGTTTGTCAGGCTTTTCCTAATTGGCTAGATTCTTCTAAGGCTTCCACAGAGGTTGTCTGTATCACACATGTTCTCTTGCTACATGTTTTTATATTAGCTACCTTAGATCACCTCTTACGCTAGATACATTTTTTGGTTGACACAAACAACAAACTTTCAGTAAATCTGCCATATTTGGCACCAGCACACTGATCATAGGAAATGTTTCTGCAAGATTTCAACTAGTAAACCACTTACTTTACAATGCTCACAAGACTGTGTTACGAGCGGAGAGCTAGGAGGTAGTATCTCCGTAAACTCTACGGACACAGTAAACCACGTTTACATTACCCAAAGCCTCTCCGGCTTGACCCTAAACACTCGGGGCATATGTCATCAAAACCCCTAATCATACACTAGTTTAAGTAAAGGTTAGAGAGGGATACAATTCAAGGAGTAAAAAGTAAGAAAAGGAGCAGGAGCAATGATTGCGCAACACATAATCTGCAGGTGATTCTGGAGTTAAATGTTCCTAAACACACACACACACACACACACACACACACACACACACACACACACACACACACACACACACTCGCGGAAAGATCGCTAGTATTTTGTTTTGGCTTTTTACATGAAAACTACATTGACCATTTGAATAAGAATGACTTCTTTTAGATCTTATTTTACCTTCCACATGATCGGAGTGGATGTTAGAGGCGAGGCGAGACACACAGCGCCAGCTCGAATCCACTCACCTGTAAGAGAAAGAAACAAGGCAAATGTTAATTAAGTCTGTTTTGGAAAGGTGAACTCTTTTTTTTTCTATTGTAATCATTTTTTTCTGATTTATCAATTATTCCTTGCGTGTGTTGTGACTTTTGCGTGCGATTTTACGTTTAGTTCTCTTTGGTCCGACTGCTTTTGATTTGTTCATGTTTAAATGTTTTATTTTTTGCGATTTTTTTTTCTCATTGTGATTTTCTCTTCCTTCTCCACCTCTTTCCACCTCTCTCTCTCTCTCTCTCTCTTTCGTTTATACTTGCATTACTACAACTTTTTCATTGTCCACCTCCTCCTCCTTCTCCAACTACTACTACTGCTGCTGTTGCTACTACTACTATTACTACTACTACTACTACTACTAATACTACTACTGCCATTGCTGCTCTTCTGCTGCTTCTGCTCCTCCAACTTTTCAACCTCATCATCTCTGCACGTTTAACATAGAGAGCTCCCTTGCCTGATGAATCTTCTATATCTTACCATTACAAAACCCTCGCCCCCAAAGCAAAAAATAAGAGGTGGCACTGGGTAGTTTGAAATATCACTTTGCTTCCTGACTCTTCTGCTTTTTCCTATTACTGTTTTCTCCCTCTACCTACACTCTGGTTACATACGACCTTTGTTTAATATCTCCTGGCTTCCTGTCGCTTTCCTCCTGTGAATCATGAAGTAAAGGAAAGCGAAGAACGAGAGAAAGAAAAGTACGGCAATAGAAAGAAAATAAGAGATGTAGAAAGAAAAGGAACACAAAAAAGACAGATACCAGTGAATCGGCAGAAAAGGGGGTAAAGGAAAGGATGGAAAACAAACTATAAAAAAGATGGGAACACAAAAACAAAACACGGATTGCAATATCAAGAGAAGGAAAAAATAGAATGCAAAAAATAAGAAAAAGCCCATGCAAGAAATAGGATTAAACAAGCAAAAAGAAACGAGAAAAGAGTAGATTTTATGCATGTCCGCGCGATTTTTTTTTGTGTGTATGTGCGTTCTCTCTCTCTCTCTTATTTTCTCATTATTTTTCTTCTTTTTCTTCTTCATTTCCTTCTTTTTCTTCTTTTTCTCTTTGTTTTTCTTTTAGTTCTTATTCTTATTCTTCTTGTTCTTTTTGTTTTAGTTCTTCTTATCCTCCTTACTCTCCCGTGGTTTCCCGTAAGGCCGCGTGTGTGTTGAGGGGCCGTAGTGAAGGCAGCAGCGGGCGGAGATTGGGCGGCGCGAGGGGAGACCAAGAAGGCGCTGGTGTTTACTTTATGACGCGGAAAATGAAGGTGTCCGGCTCCCTCATGCTGCCAAATTCATAAACGGCTGAATCCTATGCATACGAAAGCCATTACGCTGCAGTATCACCCCCGGCCCCGCGCTGGCAACGGTAGGGGCGGGGAACCGAAGGCAGACTAACGGTGTGACAGAGAGAGAGAGAGAGAGAGAGAGAGAGAGAGAGAGAGAGAGAGAGAGAGAGAGAGAGAGAGAGAGAGAGAGAAAGGTGAGTGTTTATGTTTGTTCTTGTTTTTGTTTGTTTGTGTCTGTGTGTGAAACGATAAGAAAGAGAAAAAGAAACAGTGAAAAGAAAAGTGGCTCGGAGAGAATAGAAAAAAAAGAGGAAAGCAACGAATCTGTAAAACTGGAGATGAATGCACGCGGCTCACACGCACACACACACACACACACACACACACACACACACACACACACACACACACACACACACACACACACACACACACACAGTCAAGCAAATAAAGAGACGGAACAACAACTTAAAAAAGACAAAAAAGAAAATGCAATAAACAAGAAGCACCAACAAGAGGAAAGACAAAAACAGTAGAAAAAAACGCCGATAAACTTTTAAATCTATAATTGCACCTTAAAGAAGAGAGAGAGAGAGAGAGAGAGAGAGAGAGAGAGAGAGCAGCATCACAGTAGAATCGAACGCCGTGTAGAATAAAGAAAGTTTTTACGAGATTTGTACAGTGAGATGCGTCCTTGAAATAAAATATTCAACGAAGCTTCACGAGTAAGGATGCACGCGAACAGGTAAAGTCCCTCCTCCTCCTCCTCCTCCTCCTCCTCCTCCTCCCCTTACCTCGCTTCATGCTCCCCCTTTGTCATTTCTCCCTGTTTTCCTCCCTCCTCCTTTTCCTTCTTCCCCCTCTTTTTATCTGTTTTACTCTCTTTCCTTTTCTACCTCTTCTTTCCCTTCATTCTCTTCCTCCTTTCCTTACCTTCCTCCCTCTCCTTTTCTCTTCTCCCTCTTCTTTATCAGGTTTTCTCTTCGTTTTCCCTTCTCTACCTCTGCTTCCTCCTCCTCCTCTTCCAACTCCTCCTTCTCCTCCTTTTCCCCCTTCCCTCCTTCTCCCCTTCAGGTGCGTTTCCGCGGGCGTAATTAAAAATGAGGTAAATAAACAAGAAAACAAATCGAGCAAAAACAGAGTAAAAAAAAAGAAGCTATCATGAAGCTTTTGCCTGCTGAATATTTTCGTATCAAGAACAATGGACGACCGCTTGTTATTGTGCTCAGGAGGAAACATTGATGTGGGGTTGATTCTCTCTCTCGCTTCAACAACAAATCCGTCACAATCATTCCACCGTTTCTCTCTCTCTCCTCTTATCTCTTTCTCCTTTCCTCTTTAATGCTTCCTCCTTCTTCTCTTATTCTGTATATTCTTGTCTTCTCTGTTTCTCCTCTTTCTTATTGTTTTCCTCATTGTCCTCCTCCTCCTTCTCCTCTTGGTCTTTATTACTTTTTTTCTGCTTCCCACTAAGGCTCCGATTCTAATTATGCTTCCTTGGCTAAACTCATTCTTTTAATCGTTCATTCATTCATTCTCATTTCCTTTTTCAGTTTCTTCCTCATAACATTGCTGTCTTTCCTTCCTCTTTAGCGTATTTTCTTATTTTTCCTCCTTGCTTTTCTCCTCTTCATCATCGTTCCGCTTCGTCCATATATATGACGTATTTTTCCTTCCTTCCCTCCTTTTTCTTCATCTCGTTTCCATTCTCCCTCTCTTTTCTTTCACCTTTTGCCGTTCTCTTCCTCTGATTCTTTCATTTCCCTTCATCACATTTCTACATTTCCATTGTACACTTCCTCGTTTTTCCTAATCTCCGTTTTTCCTTCCGTTCCTTCTGCTGTCCTTTACGTATTTTACTTATTTTCCTGGTCTCCCCACTGTTCGCCTTTTCCTTCTCTTCCCTTATCGTTTCCCCGCCTCTCCGCCGCCATTCTCTTCCATCCCTAGCTTTCCTTCTTGGCGGCTAAATGAACGGGGATTATTTCATTCTAATGGTTGTTGTTTCGCTCTGTATTGTTAGTGTCTCATCCGCTTTGTTGAGAAATGAAGCAGCCGCGCCGAGGTTTCTCTTCCCCCTTCTGTCTGTGTGTGTGTGTGTGTGTGTGTGTGTGTGTGTGGGCTTGTTTGTTTCGTGTCTATATATGCTTGCGTATGCATGTATGTGTGTTTTTTGAAGTTAAAGTCATTGCAAAAGGGAAGTTAAGAGATGTCAGTCAATGGGTGTGAGAATTTCTCCCTCCGCGTGGCTTCAAGGGCGTTACGTGACAAGCCTTGAACATCCCAGCCAAGAGAGTAAGAGTGAGGTTTTTTTTTTACAGCAAAGGAGACAGCTCAATGGCACAAAAAAAACTATAATGAAAAAAAAAAGCCCGCTACTTGCTGCACCTAAAAAGATTACAGAGTGGCCAAAAGAGGTCAATTCCGGGAGGAGAGGATATGAAGTCAGAGGATACGAAGTAATGGTCGCCTCTTTACGGTGTTTCCTCTTTGATTTAGATAAGGATAGTGCACTGTAGAGACGGGAGGGAATGGGAGTAGCTGGGCTGAAACTGGAGATACGTAGGTAGTGGGTAGGGGGGACTGGCTCTACCCACCCACCACCCTGGCTCTACCCACCCACCACCCTGGCTCTACTCCCCCCACCCTAGCTCTACCCCCCCCGGCTCTACCCACCCCCCACCCTGGCTCTACCCACCCCCCACCCTAGCTCTACTCCCCCCACCCTAGCTCTACCCCCCCCGGCTCTACCCACCCCCCACCCCGGCTCTACCCCCCACCACCCCTTTTCACCGCACCATTGTTTAATCCAAACCACGCACTCGCCCGTTCTTCACCACCGGCAACAACATTAAGCGGCTCTAATTAATTTACCCGACGAAGGAATTTAATCTCAAGGAAAATGAAAAAAAGAACAGGCCTTTCGGAATCCTCACTCTACTTGGGTATAAATTCATCTCTCTATAAACCTACCTCGCTCTTCCCCCGTCCCCCCTCCCTCCTGCCCCGCTTTCATCCCTCCATCATTTCCAAATTCTAGCGTGTTAGTGAACGGGGCCAGGGCAGGATAGTAAGGGAGGGGGTAGTGGTGGGGGAAGGGGGCAGTGACGGAGGTGGGACGGGGGCAGCGTGAGAACAGGGGCCGAAAGTGCAGGTGATGGAGGTGGTGGTGAGTCCAGGCCGAACCGAACGCTCCCAACAGGTTGCACGGCTTTCGTTTATTGGCCCGAGTTCATCAGTTTAGCTCAAATAATCCGTGGTCGTTGTTTTTTACCACCTCCCCTCCCCCTCCCATCCCCCCCTCGGCCGGTCCTCTCACCCCTGGCTCGGCCCACTCTCAGGAAAGCGCTTGATTTTATAATATTGAATTGAGCGTTTAAAAAGCTACTACACTTTTATACTCCGCTGGTATTTGGACATTGTAATTCACTTTAAAATTAGAAAACGTGAAGGGGTGTAAATTTTACCTCTCGTTCTTGATTCTGTTAGGCTCCCCGGCAATGTGAAAGGGTGGAGCGGAACGGACGGTGACGGAACGGCGGGAGTTGTGGCGAAATGGGAAGGCAGTGAAGGGACGGGAGGGTTATAAACGGAACGGAGGGAAAGGAAGCGGGGTGGATAGGTTGTGATGGGATGGAAATGGCACGGCAGTAAAGGGACGGGAGGATTATGGATAGGACGTAGAGGACAGTGAAAGGAGGCGGGGTGGATAGGTTGAGATGGGATGGAATTGTCAGTAAAGGGACAGGGATTTGGGAATTGATGGGACGGAAGGGGCATTTGCAGGACAGAAGAAATACAGAAAAGATGTGAAGTAGTGGCCCGTAACGGAGGACGGAAATGACAGTTAAGGGACAGAAAATATTGACGGAATAGAAGACAATAACTGGAACGTAAAGACAGACCGGATCCAGGCGAGAGATTTAACAACAACGAAGAAATGGCAGTGACTGGAGCTTCTGAAATTGGTATTAATTATGTACAGAGGGACAGTGACGAGCAAGGAGGGGGAGGAAGAGGAGGAGAAAGGGAAGTGAGTGAGGGGACGAGAAGAGAGCAAGTGAAGGGGCGGGAAGAGCAGTTACCTGAGCGAGCATCGATACGGCCAGGAGAGATTAAGTGCCCTCTAGTGAGTACCTCGTGAAGTATATTGAAACGGCTGGCAGAGAGGAGGAGGTAGCTAGATACCATACCAGACCATACCAGCGTCTCTTCCTGATCAGAGGAGCCTATGTAGCCCAGACGCGATACACGAGGCAGTACATAACGAGGGCTTGAATAAAGGCGGGTTGCGAACTAACAATAGAGAGGAAGAAAGCTGGATGAATTGGCTGTTAGTGGGCAGAGAAAGTGGTTCTCATTAACTTAACCGTCTGAATTCCTACCTTTACCAGGAAAGATAATGAAAGGGAGAGAGGGCAGGAACAGAAGCGAAAGGAAAGGAAAGGGAAGAAGGAACGGATGGTATGGAAAAAAAACGGTAAAAACAGCATGGGAGAGGAATGAAATTGAAAGGGAAGAGAAGAAAAGAAACGGGAAACGAGGAGGATGGAAAGACACGAAAAGGGAAGGAAACAAAGGGACAAGAAAATAGAAGGGAAAAGAAAGGAGGAAAACGGAAAAAAAGAGAGAGGAAAGTGAGGAAAAGTAGTTAAATGAATGGAAGGGAAGGGAAATAAAACGACACAAAACGAAGAGAAGAAATGAAAAGGGAAGAGCAGAGGAAGAAGGGCTTTACATAAGGAAACGCATCACTCTCCCTCCCTGTCTTAATGAAGAGGTGGATGGCTGGGTAGGTGGAAAGAGGGACTGGTTGGGTAGCACAGGTATGGACGCTATTGGTGAGCTACTGGCAGCAAATATTTATGTATATATGTATATCCGACAATGCACACAATTACCTGTATATGGATTAGTTTCTGTGCGATCCTGCGGCTCTGAATTACTCCCCGCTTCCTGCTCTTTTGTCCCTATTACAAAGGACCCCGTTTTCCGACTGTTGTGCGTTTTTTGAGTGTGCGGAGAGAGTCAAGCCCCTCCATTGATCTAGCTGTGTGTGTGTGTGTGTGTGTGTGTGTGTGTGTGTGTGTGTGTGTGTGTGTGTGTGTGTGTGTGTGTGTGTGTGTGTGTGTGTGTGTGTGTGTGTGTGTGCCTCCTTCCTTCACGGTCTGGACTCTTATTTCCTTTGATATTCAGTTATTCCGCTCAACACACACACACACACACACACACACACACACACACACACACACACACACACACACAGTACATTCTCACTTTTTCTCTCTCTCGTCCCTCCATCAACAGACCACTATGTAGACCTTAAATGTCCTCCTAAGGCGTAGTAATCTATCAAAACCATTTCCCGGGTCTGCTTAATCCCTCTTAACACGCCCTGAGCCACCGTGATCCACCCCGAGCCGCCCGAAGCAGTCCTGGGAGACGCTCTGAGCCGCCCTAAGCCAGTCACCCCCGGAACCCACCGCGCCGAGCCACGTCCTCGTGTCCACAAACCTAACACTTCCCCGAGCCTCATTCCGCCTCATTCCTTCACCCCCGTCCTGTAATCGTTCCATAATCAAAGGCATCTACAAACAACACTAACCAAGGTCTTCTTCCCTCCATTTCGGTCCTGGAATCGAAGACGTGAGAACAAAACACTTCCTCAGACCTGCATCTTTTCCCTCCGTGCCATAATCAAAGACATCTACGAACCCATCGGATATCTTAACTTTCCTCCATCCCCTAATCACAATAGTCTCCATGCCTCAGTCCAACATAGTGGCTTCGTTGGCGCCAAAAATAAGCATCACAGTGTTGCTGGTCTTCCACATATCTTTACAGACAACAGAAACTTCATGTAAAGTCTTTGGTGTCTCGTAGAGTTACAGAAAGAAGACTGAAACTTGGACACTGTAAAATGAATTTCTGAGGGCTTAAATGATTTACAAGAAACAAAGAAGCCTGGGAGGGTGTTTGGGCTGAGCGCTGCTATGGTGCTGTGCTGCGGAACCGACGCCACAACTCCGGCGCATCCCCAAAGCCACATCTTTTTCTCTGCGTTCCGTAATCAAAGGAAATGTCATTGAGTAGGAGCCCAAACGCACGTTCTGGCCGCGACTTGCTGACTGCCCACTGACGACACGTTCCTAGAACCTCAACCTATGCCCCTCCGCCCCGTAATCATAGACAATGACGCGGCCTCACCAAGCAGGGCAGTGAGTAGGAGCCCTAAAGCACCTCCTGCTCGCGGCCTGCTGACTCCACGACCTGCAGGGGGTGAGGACTCGTCTAGTGTGTATGTGTGCTGCGACAAGCCCAGCCACGAGAGGAGGCACAAGAGCGATAGTCTGGTTGTTGTTACGTGTGAGAGACGACCTTGCGGCCAGACGTACGTACGGACGGCGGTCGACGGTCACCGGAATTGTTAATTGGCCAATTTAGAATACTTTCCAGCCATTGCGACACAATTTACGGACCTTGATAGAAAAATATGAGGACTCCATCACGGCCGGTGGGAGAAGGGGAGGGAGAGGAGAGTGGAGAGGAGAAGGGGAAAGAGATAGAGCGGGAGGAAGAGAAGGACGAGTTAGAGGGCGAGGAGAGGAGGAAGGGAAACAGGGAGAGAGATGGAGGTAGGTGGTGGGTTAGTGAGCCAGACAGATGAGGCTGCGGACAGATGGCGTGGAGGGGGAGGCTGTGATTGCTGTGCTACATATTTTCTTATTAGTTTTATCGTTGTTCCTCCGCGTGCTGTGCTGTGCTTTAGTGTGAGTGGAGTGGGTGATATTTTCTCCCTTTTAGCCTTGGGGAGATGTGGAATTGCAGCACATGTTGGGTATAGTGAAGGGCGGGAAGGTAGCTGAGGAGAAGTTTGGAGGCGCCTAAAGCAGCGGAGACTTGAAGGGAGTGCTTAGAGAGATGTGGAGACGTGTGGAAACGTGTGAAGCTGTGACTGGCGTTCTGGATGGCCGCCGCGGACTGCTAAGACGTGACCGGCGAGTGGAATGAAGTTGAGGCCGGTGACGAGGACCTTGAAGACTGTGGAGGCATGAAGGGCAGTATTCTTAAACACTCCGGCACTCAAGCACATATTTGACAAGGCTTTCATAGGCGTTACGAGCGTTTCCAGGGGTAGTTTAATGACCCTGGTGGTGGTGTGATCCTTCTTCTGTGCCATGAACGTGAAAAAAACTCATAAAAAATAGATTAATCACCTTTTCGGCCTTTGGAGAATAGTTGATGTGAGAGAAACGTCTAAGAATACAAACCATAGAGCCGTGGAAATTGAGGGAGAGTTAATATTTTAATTTTTTTATGTCTCCGCCTATTGCGCCGGTAGGCTTGCTTGAGGAGCCTGGATGGTATTCGGCCCCAGCCCGTCATGGCGCAGGCAAGTGTTTATAGTGGCGCCATCTTCTCTGTGCACGTGGAAAGATGCTAAGACGTGTAGCTGGGGAAGGTGGATGATAAAAAGATGTGGAGATGGTGTGGCTTTGCGTGTGGAAGGATGTTAAGGCGTGTAGCTGACGCGGGTGGATGATCAAAAGGTGTGGAGACGGTCTGGGTTTGTGTGTGGAAGATGACGTGTGTGTGGAAGCCTGTGGAGACGCGGCTTGGTGGACGCATGTGGCTGGTCCGTGTTGGTCGGCTGGTTGGTTCTCGGTGTAGCTGCTGTAGGGATGCCGTTTGATCATGGGTTTGCCGTGAGTGGTTTAATTGGTTTAAATAAAATGTAATGAGTGGCAGCATTTCGAATTCTCTCTCTCTCTCTCTCTCTCTCTCTCTCTCTCTCTCTCTCTCTCTCTCTCTCTCTCTCTCTCTCTCTCTCTCTCTCTCTCTCTCTCTCTCTCTCTCTCTCTCTCTCTCTCTCTCTCTCTCTCTCTCTCATCATAGGTTTCAATTTTTAGCCACTATCGAGCAGCACACTGACTGGCCATGGCTGTCCCACTAATATTATTACGTCTGTTATTGCACTTTATAACGTGACCGAGAGGGAGGCTTGGCGAGGCTCGGGAGGGGAGGCAGAAAGGAAGAGCCGGACGAGGAGGAGGAGGAGGAAGGGGACGAGGAGGGAGAAGGGAAGGAGGAGGGGTAGGAGCATGAAGAGGACGAGAACGAGGAAAGAAGTGAGGGAATATGGATAGAAGTGAAAGTTTTTGTGAAGAGTTAGACGAGGATGATGGGAATGTAACAAACAGGAGGAGGAAGAGGAGAGAAGGGACGACGACGAGGGAAAAAAGAGGACGAGGGATAGTAGGAGTAGGAAGAAGAGGAGGAAGAGGAGCAGCTTAATTGATGGATATGAAGTTTTGTTTGTGGACTGCATGTTTTTGTTGTTTTTGGTGGTAGTGTGTGTGTGTGTGTGTGTGTGTGTGTGTGTGTGTGTGTGTGTGTGTGTGTATTTGCATGATTTTTTTAGTATTTCAATTATTTTAACTGTATTCTTTATTTATTCTCATTTTCTGTGTTTCTCTCTCTCTCTCTCTCTCTCTCTCTCTCTCTCTCAACTACAACGTTTATTTCCTCGCTTCCTGGACAACCTCTTCTCTCCTCTCCTCGCCCCTCGTGCCTCTGTTCCTCTCCCCTCGCCCTTCCACCTAACCCACTCCACCCGTCTTTTTCTTTCCCTTGCAATAATCCCTCGGCCCACTCTTTCTCTCTCTCTCTCTCTCTCTCTCTCTCTCTCTCTCTCGCAAATGTACACACACTCACACACACACACACACACACACACACACACACACACAGCCCTTCCTTACCATACCCAGTTCCCCCTTCCTTCCTCCTCTTCCTCCTCCACCCCCTCCTCCTCCTTCCCCTCCTGTCATTCCCAAAGGTGAAACAAGACTCTCTCCTCTGTCACATCTGCTCGGTCAGCTGTGCCTCGTGGATGTCGAAACACTCCGCCTGTCTGCTAGCGTTACTTGGGTGGCTGGCGGGACCCTTGCTTGCTACTGTCGCGGGCTTCCTTTCCTGCCGCGCTCCCGTCTAGCGTATTGAGGAGGGTTAGACACAGAGGCATATACAGACGCGTTGCCCAGGTCGACACTGGGTCATGGTTTTCCACTCTAACGGTTTTTCTTTCCGTTGTACCTCCGCCTTGTGTATATAGTTGAGGGGAATACATGCACAGACACGTTACAAGGTCATCAACGTACATATGCGTGTCGGATTAATGAGCAGTAGCCGCGTTACGCTCACACACAGGCATACACAGGAATTTGAAGTTTGAAATTATTGAGCAGGTGGTGAGTTGAAATTACGATGCAGGTGAAATATCCGCATGGTTAGTTTCCTTATTCTGGTGCAGTGCTGTGTGCGGCCGGCCGGCTCAGCGTTGTCAGCGCCGGATGGAGCGAGCCAGCTGAATGCGACGGTTCTGGTCCCGTATTGTGATCGGAGATGAGAGTCGGTGCGCCATTGCGATGCGGGAGTAAAAGGCAGACAATGGACCGCCGCCACAAAGGATCGCCGGGACCAAGAAAATAATCGAGACGCAAACATCTGCCGGGAAAGTCGCGATTACTGCTATTTGGGCCGTGAATGGGCTGCCTCGTTTGAAATTCATGCAAAAGGGTACGGCCATTAGCTGTGAGCACTGCATTCAGGCGGCGAGGCTGGGAGGCAGGGATAAGGGTGGTGGCAGGTCGGAGCCGCTGATGCTGCCCTTGGTTCCTCGCGGCAACACCTTGCCTTGTCCACACCCCGGCTAGGACACATGGAGAGGAACACACGCTGAAAGGCAGGGACCAGGGTGCACGGCGGCCTCGTTATGATTTCCTTAACTGATATATACATAACACGACATTGCCATAATATAGTATCCTAGAAAAAATACATTGTGCCAGTCATGTACTCCGAAGATCCAAGGTTACGAGATGTATCAATACAAGTGTTAATTCTGGGTTACATAAAGTTCCCTTCATTGACACTACATGCAGGTACGATATTTTGCTTGCCGTGTGTGGAAAATGTTCCGTCGATGTGCGTCTTCCGTTGACAGGTCTGGCGGAAACTTGTCTTCAAGAAGTTGTTCCAGACGCCAGACAACTGCCTTGCTACATTGATTTTCTGCGCCCTGTCTTGGTCTGTCATTTTTTTTCTCTCTCTCTCTCACACTCTCACACACACACGCACACACACACACACACACACACCACACCACACCACACCACACCACACCACACCACACCACACCACACACTCACTCACTCACACGAGGTTACATACGATACACCGAGTAAAGTCGCACGCCACAATCGAAGGAGAAGGCGAGCGTCGGGCGAGTGCGGTGACATGATAATTGATGGTGACCTACACATGGTGGTTGGGACTCGGTGCAGCTGACCAGATTAAAGTCGATGTAATAACGTAATTTATATGCGCGCTTGTGTGTGTATGTGTATGTGTTTGTGTGTGTGTGTGAGTGTGTGTGTGTGAGTGTGTGTGTATTAGGGTGGAGCGTTTTTCAACTTTTTTTTATTTTCCTTAGTGGCTAGTGCGGAAAAGTTGCCAAATGGGGAGAAAAAAATTGTGTTAAAAGCATTTTTTCCTAGAAGGATATCTTCTACCGCCCCAAGACCCTTGAAGTTGGAAAAAAGTGCTCTTGAAGTAGGCATAATACGAGGTGGGGCCCGTTTTGTTCCTGTTTGATAAAATGCTTACGGCTAGTGCGGAAAATTCTCGTTAATATGTGTATATTTAGTACACAAAATTTCAGCTTGGTAGCATTGTATCTTCTACTTCCCCAAATAACCTAAAAATATGAAATTAACCAATAAATTACACATATTTTTAAAAAATTGTCAAAAATTAAGTAAGCGATGTTGATATTATGGCTAGCCTTCAAATTATTCTTTAAAATGTAAAGAATTATTGTATTTAGTTTCATCCACTTATTCAAATATATTTTACTGCCCCACCAATAACGAAAAATTGGTATTTCAACAGATTATTATGGTCACTTATGATTTATGTGCATATGCTATCAGTAGTTTCATTTTGAAATCAATTAGAGTATTTGGTGTGAGTGGCCATATCTGCATTCATTACTAGTGTGAAACACACTCTCGTTCACCCATTACCATCTCTTAATAGTGGAGGGATGGAGGAAGGGTGTGGGTTACCTCATAGTAGGCTAATACCCCTCGTGAGTCACTGTGTGTGATACTGTGATATCGCTCACGCTCAGTGCTTGGCTAAGCGTCTTTGAGAGCGGTTGTGTTTCTCCCTCATTTGTAAGACATGGCAAAGCGAAATCACCCTCATCGTGATTGTACCAGACAGGATCATTTATGTCCTGTCTTTGGTAAACCTTCAACACTTGAGAAAAATTGTCTACCAACACTTAAAGATGTAATGAAAGCAATTCATTGGGAAAGAATTAACCGGAAAACAACAGGGCAAGAACCAAAATGGAAAGATGTGTGTATGTCTATTGTAACACAAGTGGAAGAAATCTGGTGCTCTGCATCAATCCCAACAGTGTCTACTAAGCGCATATCTGATATGCTAGATACATACTATTGTAAATTCAAAAACATCATGAAGCCATACAAAGGACGAGCACATGATCCACGATACCAAGAAAACTAAGGAAATTTGAAAATGATAGCGATGTACTTTTTGATATAGCAGCTTGTAAATCCATTGGACATAATTGTCAATGCCCTGCTGAGAAGAGAGTCCCTCAGCGTGAAACTGAATTTCTTAATGATCAGAGACATGAGAGGAAAATGAAAATAGGTCCAATTGATGTAAGAACAACGCAAGCTATCAGAAAAAGGAAGAACGGACCGAAAGCAGAGCATGTAACCAGCCGTCAACTAGCAGAAGTGATCCTAAGCCATCCTCCAGTCAAAATCTACACCAGATGCACCTAAGTGAGTCAAGTTCCAACGCCGAATCCACAGATGAATCAGATTTTGAAGGTCAACTCCGTAGACAAGCACAGAAAAGCCTATTCATATGTAAACAAAGTATCACAAAAAAGTTGCCATCACTTGCTCTTACATGTGATCGAACTGGTGTGTCAGATAGAGCAGGTGCTAGCATTGCCAGTGCAATTTTGAAAGATGTAGGCATAATAACTGAAGAAAACACAGCAGAAGTAATAGATAGAAGCAAAATTCGTCGAGAACGAAAAAACTAGAAAACAAGTGACTGAAGAAGACATTATTGCAACAGATAAGCTCCCTTTGTGTATATTCTTCGATGGTAAAAAAGACAAAACATTGTGTCAAGTGGAGAAAGGTAACAAAAAACTTAAAACAGAAATTGTAGAGGAGCACATCACAATTCTAGAAGAACCTGGCTCAAAATATATCGGTCATATTTCTCCTTCAAAAGGTTCTGGATATAGTATTGCACCATTGATTGTGTCACATTTAGAAGCATCTAATATATCAACAACACAATTGCAGGCTATCGGTTGTGATGGCACTGCAGTGAACACAGGTAGAAAAAATGGAATAATTTCTCTACTGGAGCAATCATTGCAGAGACCATTGCAGTGGCTCATTTGTCAATTGCATGCAAATGAGCTACCGTTGCGCCACTTGATAATCAAACTTGATGGCCCTACAACTGGTCCAAAAGGTTTCACGGGAAGCATCTGCAAGCGATTATCCAAATGTGAAGAGTTACCTCTCACTTCCTTTCAGCCAGTTGAAAGTGAAAACATTGATTGTGATGTCGAAAAGCTAAGCACTGATCAGAAATATCTTCTAAAGGTATATCGTGCTGTTTCTTCTGGTGAATGCAGCGAGTCTCTCCAGCATCGTTATCCTGGCAACATTTCACACTCAAGATGGCTCACTACTGCTAATCGTATACTTCGTCTTTACATGTCAACAGAAAATCCATCAGAAAACTTTCAACTTATTGTAAAGTTCATTATGTCTGTCTACATTCCCATATGGTTCAAAATTAAAACAAAGCCTTCAGTAATTCATGGACCTTGTCATTTTTTTGATGCACTTTCCAGAGTCAGGAAACTAGGAGAGAGAGTTAAAACATTGTGTATCCTGTTCTGCAGAGAAGTGCATTTACGCACATGCTGAAGCACTTATAGTTGCCATGGTTCACGATGAGGAGAAAGCGACTCGTATCCTTGGCTACAGAAGATTGCTAAAGGCAAGGAATAGTGAGATTACTAGAAGATCCTGCGTTCGTCATTTCACTTTGCCTGATGTCAACTTTGAAGCCAAAACATACATTGAAATGATAGACTGGCAGGCTGCTCAGTTGACTGATCCACCACTGCTGAAACACATTACCAATGATGAACTAAAGAATCTAATTCAGTCAGGTGACGTGCCTCAGTCTAATGTACCACAGATACCATGCCACTCCCAAAACGTGGAGCGCATGATAAAACTTGTGACTGAGTCTTGTTCAAAGGTATGCGGCCCTTCAAACAGAGATGGCTGGATACGTTCAGTTTTGGTCTCGAGGAGTACTATGCCCACTTTTGACACCAAAAAACAATTTGCAACTCCTATGTAAACAGCGCTCTAGCATTGGAAGGGTGGAAGGGCTGGAGTAGGGTGGAACTCGATATGCAGCCACCTCCACGTGGTGAGTTCTGGGTTGTTTTATAGCCAACAAGTTGGTTGTAAAATAGGCAAAGAGCTGCATCATAATTTTCGTTGTGTATAACTACTTTCCAATATCAGTACAATTTGTTTTATCAGTATTTTAAAATCACAAACAAAACCGTCACAATATCGTACTATTGCAAAAAAGCTCGTATCTTGGGACGGTAAAAGATATTTGAATAAGTGGATGAAACTTAGTACAATCATTCTTTACATTTTAAAGAATAATTTGAAGGCTAGCCATAATATCAACATCGCTTACTTAATTTTTGACAATTTTTTAAAAATATGTGTAATTTATTGGTTAATTTCATATTTTTAGGTTATTTGGGGAAGTAGAAGATACAATGCTACCAAGCTGAAATTTTGTGTACTAAATATACACATATTAACGAGAATTTTCCGCACTAGCCGTAAGCATTTTATCAAACAGGAACAAAACGGGCCCCACCTCGTATTATGCCTACTTCAAGAGCACTTTTTTCCAACTTCAAGGGTCTTGGGGCGGTAGAAGATATCCTTCTAGGAAAAAATGCTTTTAACACAATTTTTTTCTCCCCATTTGGCAACTTTTCCGCACTAGCCACTAAGGAAAATAAAAAAAAGTTGAAAAACGCTCCACCCTAGTGTGTATGTGTGTCTGGGCTTAGTCTGGTGTGCCATTGTTTAGTGTATGGCAGAGTTTTATAGTTTGAAATAATATACCAAATATATATTGATTCTGGGTTATGTTGGTGGTAATGATATGTTTCTTTTTTGTGGTGTGGTATAGTACTTTTTTTTTTACAGTATAGGAAACTGTTCAAGGGCAAAAAACAAAAAAAGAGAGAACAATAAAGACCGCTCAACGCTCCTCCTATTGAAATGTATAATGAAGTTTAATGTTGAGGGAATGTAATTGGCAACACCGTGATGATATGAAGTAGTAAGATGTTGTAATGTTTGTTTAAAGAATGATAGAAGGATAGTGTTATGCAGTGATACAGTTTTGGTTGCTCAGTTTTAGTACGAGGTAGCATTGCGGTGTAGCATAGTCTGTAAACCATTCAGTAGTGTATCCTTACTGTGCTAACTCCTATCTGCGCTTTGATATGTTGACTGCGTGTGACTTGGCTTCATAATGTGCATAGTATAGCCAGTTCCTCGGAGGTGTGGCGTGATATACATTGTTGGGTGACTGTGAAATAAAGGAAAAAGGAGAAAACTAGTGGTGAAAGGCGTGACAATGCAGGCAAAACTGGACCACCAATAGCCTGCATCCCTCCCTCGTTCATAATGTGCATAGTATAGTCAGTTCCTTGGAGGTGTGGCGTGATATACATTGTTGGGTGACTGTGAAATAAAGGAAAAAGGAGAAAACTAGTGGTGAAAGGCGTGACAATGCAGGCAAAACTGGACCACCAATAGCCTGCATCCCTCCCTCGTTCATAATGTGCATAGTATAGTCAGTTCCTCGGAGGTGTGGCGTGATATACATTGTTGGGTGACTGTGAAATAAAGAAAAAGGAGAAAACTAGACGTGAAAGTCGTGACAGTGCAGGCAAAACTGGACCACCAATAGCCTGCATCCCTCCCTCCCACAGCCCCTCTCTTCTCCCACCCGCTCCTCCTCCCTCTCTCCCTCAGCCGGCCAGCCAGTCACACCAACATTTCCACAGCGGCGCCTACAACACCCCGCGCCTCTCACAATTTCACAGCCTTCGGGCGGCCTAATGATTAATCTTGCAGCCTTCACCTCCAACACACGCCCTGCCTTTTCCTCCACCTCCTCCTCCTCCTCCTCCTCCTCCTCCGCCTCCCGTGTCACCTGGCCAGCTAAAGGTAATTACCACATCCGTTGGCCAGATGTAATTTGGTCAGCGTGCGGACTGAATATTTCCTTCTTTCTTTGCTCTGTTGATTGTTTCAGAAATTATGTATTAGTCTTAAAGGGAAAGGCTGAGAGAGGAGGAGGAGGAGGAGAAAGAGGAGGCGGCGGAAGAGGAGGAGTAAGAGGTTATGAAAAAGGGAGGAAGGCAGCGTAGGAAGGAAGGCAGGCAGGTAAAAGGGAGAGGAATGCCAGTGGGAATAGGGAAAAGGTAGATTTGAGTAGATAAAAGGGAACGGTAATAGCCAGGCTGTCAAAAGAAAAAAAAAGGAAGAAATGTCTAAAATAATATCGTTTGTACTCGTCCTCCTCCTCCTCCTCCTCTTCCTCGTCACCATCATCATTTCCTCACTCTCCTCTTCTTTCTTCTCCTTCTTGCCCCCTTCCACCACCACCACCACCACCACCCCAGGAACCTTTATTCACTATCGGCGCTAAAACTCCCAAGTCACGTATTTACCAAAGGCTCGTTACCTCGCGATAAAGTGCAATTGACACCTGTTTTCGAGTCGAGTTGAGGACGTTTTTTTCATGCCAAAGTGGCGCGGCGGAGCTCAGCGGAGAAGCGACTCGCACACACAAGCGCCGGAAAATAAAATTGAGCTGTGAAAACACGAAAGAAGATGCTATGACACTTTTGGACTCGGGACTCGCCGCCTCTCGTGTGTGTGTGTGTGTGTGTGTGTGTGTGTGTGTGTGTGTGTGTGTGTGTGTGTTTTAGCTGCAGTAGGAAAGATAAAAGGTTGGACGAAAGACAGATGGGTGGAGGAGTTAAGTGAAGGGAAGGTATACATAACCAGGTGGAAACGTGGAGGAAATATGGAGAGGTGGAGGAGATTGTAATGGAGGGCTAGGAAGGTGGAGGAGCTAGATGGAAGAAGTGTGGATGCGTGGTAAAACTGATTGGAGGAAAAAAATAATGAGTGGAGGAAAATTGAAGGCGTGGAGTAGCTAAAAAGTGGAAAGTTAGATAGGTGGAAAAGCTAAGTGGGGAAAATATGGGTACACGGAGGAGCAAAGTGGAGGAAAGAAAGATGGGTTGAGAATTAGGTTGATGAAAGCTTGACGATTGACTGAGTAGGTGGAAGTTGACTGTAATGAATAGATAAGTGAGTTAATGATAGATAGACGGTTGAACTAAGTGGAGGATACACAGATCGGTTGAGGAACTGAGTGGACCAGAATCCCCAAGTTTGCCCTGCCGGTGGAGGAGATCAAAGTCCACATTCAGGCCGGCATCCTCCTCCGCCTCGGGTCACCGACAGAAGGAAAATATCTGGAATGTCGAAATTTTTGTCTTGTGCTCCCACGCTCGTCAGACTAGGCATGCTGTTAGCGTTTTTCCGGGTGGAGATACATGACCTGAAGGGGTGAGGGAGGGAAAGGAAGAGGTGGAGAAGGAAGGGTGGGAGGGAGAGAAGTCTGTGTGAGAGAGGAGGAAGAGAGAAAAGGACCGTGTTAGGAGGGTTACTGATGAAGAGATGGGTGAGAGAAGGTGACGTAAGGAAGGGTAAGAGGTGGAGAAGGAAGGGAGGGAGGGAGAGAAGTATGTGTGAGAGAGGAGGAAGGGAGAAAAGGACTGTGTTAGGAGGGTTACTGATGAAGAGATGGGTGAGAGGTAACGTAAGGAGGGAAGGATGGGTGAGAGGAGGGGTGAAAGGGACTGCTAGGAGGGCTGCTGATTAAGAGATGGGTGAGGGAAGGTGAAGGGAAGAATGGATGAGAGAGGGAGAAAGGAAAGTTTGTGTTAGGAGAGTTGCTGATGAGATGGGTGAAAGAGCGACTAAAGAGGGAAGGGATAGGAAGGAAGAGGAGTGTCTGTCTAAAAGAGAGTGAGACTGTCATCAGCAACACCTCTCAATGAACAGGGAAATACTGCATACCAAATGAAACGTGAGGGAACGAAACTCACACCGAAGAGAGGAAAAAATAAGACTAGCGGAAACGAAAGAAAAAGATAAACTGAGCTGCTTCACCGAGATAATCAACACCGTCAAGACATCCACCCAAGTAAATCTCTTGAGAAAAACAACAACAAAACAACAACAACGAGAGAGAATAGCACGTGAGAGGGGTCTTGAGAAGCGACGAGGGTGTGTATTTACGGAAAAGGTGCGCGCGCATGTATCATTCAAATGTGACTGCGCGGGCTGTTAAGGGCTCAGCGCGTTAAAAGTCGTGGAAGTGTTTGATAAGGGAGGACGCTCAGACCCCGGCCAACTTTGTAACCCAGTAAGTTTGTCGGAAAAAATCGTTAGTCACTACAAGTTATAACAAGCTCGTTTGAGATGGTGTATGTTTTATGTTTGTTTCTCTATTTATTTGTTTGTTTACTTGTGTGTGTGTGTGTGTTCTTGCGTGCGTGCTTGTGTGTGTGTGTGGAAGGGGGTATGGGGAAGATTTTGTGTTCATGTTGACACTCTCTCACACACACACACACACACACACACACACACACACACCGTCATAACAGGTGGCCGTGTCTTCCCTCTGGTGGGAAATATTTCGCTTCATCGCTCTGAGGAACGTCCAGGAATATGATTTATCCTGTCTTTCTTCCATCTTTTTCCTCCTCCTCCTCCTCCTCCTCCTACTCCTACTGCTCCTACTACTACTACTACTACTACTACTACTACTACTACTACTACTACTACTACTACTACTACTACTACTTCTACTACTACTACTACTACTACTACTACTCTTCGCCCTTCTTGTCCTCCCCTCTCCCTAATTCCTGCTAATTCCCCTCTTTCCTTTCCTCCTTTACTACCATCCCCTTTCTCCTCCTCCTCTATTCGTCTCTCTTTGCCCTCTGTCTCTCGTTTCCTCCTCCCTATCATCGTTCTCTTCCTCCCTATCATCGTTCTCTTCCTCTCTCTCTCCCTTTTCCCTTGTTTTCTTCTCGTCCTCACATATTTCCTTCTTCTTTATCAGCTTCTTTCGCTTCATCTCTTTTCGTCTGTCGCATTCCTCCTCCTCCTCCTCCTCCTCCTCCTCCTCCATGTTTTCTCTCTCAACACAAGGATGGTGCGTCCAATGAGACCTCAATCCTTTCCCTCTTGTCCTTGTTATTCTTTCACCTTACTTTTACTTATATAATTTTTCATTGACCTTTTAACCTCCACTTCTCCTTCTCCTCCTCCTCCTCCTCCTCCTCCTCCTCCTCCTCCTCCTCCTCCATTTTATCTTCCTTTATTTTTTTTCCTTTTTTTGTTCCTTTATTTCTCTCTCTCTCCTCTCTCCCTCGCTGCTTTCCCTGTTGTTCTCGGACCCTTCTTCTGTGTTTTATGTGTCTTTCTTTCTTCTACTCCTCCTCCTCCATACGCTCTATCTCTCTCTCCCTTTTTTTCCCCTTTCTATATAATGGTCGGGGAGTTTTGTCGTGGTGGAAAGGCTGCCCTGTACGGTAATGTCTCTTTTCTACGTATCTTTATGAAGCGTTGTATTGTGTTCTCTTTGGGTATTAGGGTTCTTAGTGAGTGTGTGTGTGTGTGTGTGTGTGTGTGTGTGTGTGTGTGTGTGTGTGTGTGTGTGTGTGTGTGTTTGCAGGGAAATACATCGGAGTCGCCATCGGACAAATGTTTGGTTCGAAAAATCCATTGTTGTCCCACATTTTACTGGACACAACAATCTCTGAAAACTGGCAAAAAAAGGGATGAATAAAAAAAGACTTCGGACAATGAATGCACATTACAAAAAAAAAAAAAAAGCCCGGACTGCGCGCTCATATAAAGGAATTTTCAAGTGGCGTGTTTTACCGCGCGCCTCTCTTTTGTTTGCTGTTTTCGCTTCTCTATATATCGACTTTTGTTCCGATTGCATGATTTTCGCTTCCATCCTTAAATCGAAAAGAAGAAAAGTAGGAAAAATATATATAAAGAAAAGTAGGAAAAATATATACAGCAAACATTTAGTTATTTTAAAAAGCTTCTTGATACTCCCTCCGATCCCTCTTACTTTTGTTTGTGTTCTTTGCTGTAATGGTTTTATGGTGTTTTTTTCTTCCTTTCCTCCTATTATATACATGTTTTCTTTACTAACCTTTTCTGGCTTTCTTATTTCTCTTTCCTCCATATCTTTTTTTTTGTGTGTGTGTCCATCCCTCTTATTGCCTGTTTTTTTTTGTCGTTTGTTTTTTGGTGTTTCTCTTGTCTGTTTTATTTCGCTATAATATACATTTTTTTATACGTACAGAACCATATTGCTTTTCGGTTAGTTTGAGATGGTTGTTTGCTTTTCTGTTTGTCCACTTGTCTAGTAAATGTGTGTGTGTGTGTGTGTGTGTGTGTGTGTGTGTGTGTGTGTGTGTGTGTTTTGCTGGGAAATGAAACACACACACACACACATGCACACACACACACCAGAAGGAGAGAGAGGAACGCACACGGAATCAATAGAGAACGCTAAACTCAGCAACACATCGCATCGTTATTCTGCGGGTGGCTGAGTGGGCGTGGCCGGGAGTCGAACCCAGTCCCCGCCCCGCCCCGCCCCGCCCCGCCCTGCACCTGGTGGCTTTGTGGGGCCTTATTAGGGCTGAGTGGGGGCTTATGGGCTTACAGCAGGACCGGTGGACTTGGGGATCGGAACGTGGACTGGGTTATTTGGATGTTTGCTTTGTGTTCAAGGAGTTTTTCTTGTGTACAGGGATGTGTGTGTGCATGGGGGGGGTTGTGTGTGTGTGTGTGTGTGTGTGTGTGTGTGTGTGTGTGTGTGTGTGTGTGTGTGTTTATGGAAGGGAGGGGAGGTGATCATATGTGTATGGATGAAGTAGAAAGTGATTTTGTGTGTGTGTGTGTGTGTGTGTGTGTGTGTGTGTGTGTGTGTGTGTGTGTGTGTGTGTGTGTGTGTGTATTTTTTATAAGGACCGCGTTGATATTTTGTTGATGATTTTGTTTGGATCATTTCCTGACCTTTTGTATTTATTTATCTTTGATTTTTGATTAGTGTCCTTGTTTAGTTATTCAACACTATTTCTTCTACACACTAAACATCCTCGGTCTATCCTTAACTAAAAATCTCAACCGGAAACTTCATATCTCATCTCTTACTAAATCAGCTTCCTCGAGGCTGGGCGTTCTGTACCGTCTCCGCCAGTTCTTCTCCCCTGCACAGTTGCTGTCCATATACAGGGGCCTTGTCCGCCCTCGTATGGAGTATGCATCTCATGTGTGGGGGGGCTCCACTCACACAGCTCTTCTGGACAGAGTGGAGGCTAAGGCTCTTCGTCTCATCAGCTCTCCTCCTCATACTGATAGTCTTCTACCTCTTAAATTCCGCCGCAATGTTGCCTCTCTATCTTCTATCGATATTTCCACGCTGACTGCTCTTCTGAACTTGCTAACTGCATGCCTCCCCCCCTCCCGCGGCCCCGCTGCACTCGACTTTCTACTCATGCTCATCCCTATACTGTCCAAACCCCTTATGCAAGAGTTAACCAGCATCTTCACTCTTTCATCCCTCACCCTGGTAAACTCTGGAACAATCTTCCTTCATCTGTATTTCCTCCTGCCTACGACTTGAACTCTTTCAAGAGGAGGGTATCAGGACATCTCTCCTCTCGTATTTGACCTTGCTTTTGGACACCTCTTTTGTTTCTTTTTTAGGAGCAGCGAGTAGCGGGCTTTTTTTATTATTTTTTTCTTTTTTTTGTGTGCCCTTGAGCTGCCTCCTTTGTTGTAAAAAAAAAAAAAAAATCGTCCTTTCATACTATCTCCGGAGCCCACAACGAAGTATACATTTCAGATCGAACCGAGTATATACCATCTACCCTTACCTGAGTGATACATTAAAACACATCGCTGAGTAATTAATTCACACACAGTTATGGGTCAAATCATCTCTAGCTTTACCTCGCCAAAAAAAACCCAGAGGCGGTATATTTTCTCCGACATCAAAGGGAAAAAGAACATACGCATTTTCCACATTACGACACAATAACTCATCATGTGCTAAGAGGCAGCGTAAAGGCATGATATTAAGGCGCACTCAGGCGTACCAACGTGACCAAATAAACGCGACTTCAATCGAACGAATAATTCAGAAACTCATCGGACAAAGGGGTCGAGATACATATTGTTCTTTGATGGACGGTGTCACTACTATATTTGTGCTTTTACGAGTGTGTGTGTGTGTGTGTGTGTGTGTGTGTGTGTGTGTGTGTGTGTGTGTGTGTGTGTGTGTGTGTGTGTGTGTGTCTGTACATTTAATTTCTTCCTCCCCCTTTCCCTCCCTCTTTTCCTCCCTCCACCCGTCCCATCCTCTCTCCTTCTTATGTACTTCTCCATTACACGCTCATGAGTCTGTCCACACACACACACACACACACACACACACACACACACACACACACACACACACACACACACACACACACACACACACAGATATTGCAACACGCCGGGAGATGGACCCGCCGTCGCCCCCTAATGCGCGCCTTATTGCACATCAACAACCGAGTGAGGGACGCGGAGTACTTTTTTTCACTCAATTTCCAGGCCAAAGTTTCATTGCTTGGAGGGGCGACGGAGGGACGGACGGAGGAGGGAGAGAAAGAGGAAGAAAGGGAGGGAGGGAGAGAGGGGGGAGAAGAGAGACGGTCAGACAGATAGACGGGGCGAGGAGGAGAAGGCCGCGAGGGAGAAAGGAGCGCTGAGATGGAGGGAGAGAGTGACAGACGGGCGGACCCAGGAGAAAGAGAGGGAGGAAGGGTTGGGGGAGTAGAGTACAGAAGGAAGGAAGGAAGGAAGGAGCGTGTTAGACAGACAGATGGAATAAGGTGGGGTAGAGAAAAAAACGGAAGGAAAGGGAGGTGAGGGAAAGGAGGGAGGATTGCAGGGAGGAAGGAAGGAAGGTAAGCATACTGAAGGAAGGAAGGGAAGAGGAGGAAGGAATGGAGTAAGGAAGGGACGAGTTAAAAAAGGGAGGATAGAGGATAGACTGAGGAGGAGGAGACAGACGGGCTGGTGAAGGAAGAAGGGAGGGAGGAAAGAGTAGACGGGCAAACAGAGAGAAGGAAGGGACTGAAAGAACGAGAGAGAGAGAGTGAGGAAGGAGGGAAGAGTAATCGGTGTTTTTTTTTTTTTTTTTTTTTTGCTTCTGTCATTTCGTCTCCGTCACGTGGCCGCCCATTGTGTTTTTAAGGTTTTATTGTCGTGATGATGGCGCGGCGGTGTGCTTCTTCCTGCCTTCAATTTCACGGTCTTGTGCTTCTTGTTTTTCTATCACACTGAGAAAACGTTATGAGTGTGGTTGTCCGGGGTCTGAACTCTATCATGTTTTTATTTTTTACCTGTTCTGCCGTTCTGTTTTTGCTCCTCATGTCACTTCGAAAAAAAGGTTGAGGTAGCTATTATTGTCATGGTCTCCGGTTGTCTTATCTCTAGAGAGCTTAAAATGGAGGCTTAAACTATATATCGCAAGATCTTTTTTTTATTTAGCTTATATACGTTGATAGATCGTTGGTTACTATCGAAGTTGTTGTTCTTTGTCATTACAGGTATGCTGGGGACATGTATGGCTAAAAACGGGGCAACTAAAGGGTAATGTTTAACCCGTTGACTGCGAATTTCCTAGCAGACATCAACAAGCTACAGGAATGGATCAAAAAGTGGCTGCTACAATTCAGTGAAGAAAAATATAAAGTCCTGCACCTTGGGAGGGGAAATCCAGCACACCAATATCACATGGGAAACACTCCACTATCCACCACAGAGGCAGAGAAAGACCTGGCAGTATATGTTGCCAGGCTACCAGTGAAAGCCAAAGTCGTTCCAATCGCAGCAGACGGTTTAAAAGACATGTATACGGACCATTATCACTGAACACAGGTAGCTAAAAAGACACAGGGACAGACATTTAGAGAGGTACCCAGATTGACACATATCAGACACACGGAAAGGCGTTCAGATAGATAAGCAACACAGACACCTCATAGAATTTGTCGCAGATAAGGAAGTGTATAGACAGACAGACAGACATACATGCACTCAAACAAGCAGGCAAACAAACACTCACACAAACAGAACAAATCATTCGCCTCTCTCTCTCTCTCTCTCTCTCTCTCTATATCTGAGAGCACTCTCTCTCTCTCTCTCTCTCTCTCTCTCTCTCTCTCTCTCTCTCTCTCTCTCTCTCTCTCTCTCTCTCTCTCTCTCTCTCTCTCTCTCTCTCTCTCTCTCTCTCTCTCTCTCTCTCTCTCTCTCTCTCTCTCTCTCTCTCTCTCTCTCTCTCTCTCTCTCTCTCTCTCTCTCTCTCTCTCTCTCTCTCTCTATCTCTCTCTCTCTCTCTCTCTCTCTCTCTCTCTCTCTCTCTCTCTCTCTCTCTCTCTCTCTCTCTCTCTCTCTCTCTCTCTCTCTCTCTCTCTCTCTCTCTCTCTCTCTCTCTTCATTGTGCCTCGTCCCTCTCCTTCCTCGCTCTCCCTGCCTCACACCCTCGCCCCTACACTCGTTAACAGCGGCTCTCCCTGCTCGGCCCGCACCTCGCCCCTCTCCCCTGGCGGCGGTGGTGTCGCGGAAACAAACACGGCTGCAAGAAGGCATGGCTGGGAGGGTTTTCATGCTCGTATCGCTTAGTGTGTGTACGTGTTGGTGTGTGTGCGTGTTCGTGTGTGCATGTGCGTGTGTGTATTGTTGCCTCCATGACTTTTCCTGGCCAGCATCCTCCACAATTTACATCTTTCTTTCTTTCTGTCTGCTCCACCGCGAAGGTAGCAAGAAAACCACAACTGGAGTCTGTATAAATGAAAGATGAAGGTGGTTGCGGCGGGGTGGAAGGAAGGGAGAGGGAGAGGAAAGGGAGGGAGTCGGAAGTCGGGCGGAGGAAGAGGAGTAAGGAGAAGGAGAGGGAGAGAGACAGAGGGGGTTCTTTCTGTCCGCCCTAATTAGCATATGACATTTGTTCGAGTGACTTAAAAGAGCGGGGAGACAGATGGAGGTTCGTTCCAAAGCCAACCGTAAATAATACAGCAAGGAATCCACGAGCCCGTCTGCGACACGTTATGACAGATTGCCGGGAAGAGAAGTTGGAGGAGGAGGAGGAAGAGAAGGAGAAGGAGGAAAAGAAGGAGGAGGAGGAAGTGGAAGAAGTGAAAAAAAAGAAGTGAAAAGTGGAAGAAGAAAAAAAGAAAAAGGAAGAAGAGAAAGAAGAATGGAGAGAATATGAAGCTGAAAAAATATCATGAACTTTACTATCGCATCGACACACCACCAAGGCTGCTCCTCTCATCCAGCACTCCATACATAATCAATTCTTGCCTAGGTTACTGATGCGTATGAGGTTTTGTAGCTTTAACCCATTATTACGTTGCCATCGCCCTTATTAAAACCCTTCAATCGTTTGTATACTTTAATCAAGTCATAAACTGAAGGAAAGGAAGAGGGAAAGGATTGGGTAAAGTAGGAGCATGATAATTATAATGTCAATGAGGAAGAGGAGGAGGCAGAACAGGAAGAAGAGGAGGACGAGAAAGACGATGGGGGGAGAAAAAGAAGAAAAAAAAGGAAAAGTGGAAGACGAAAAAGAAGTATTAGAAGAGGAGGAGGAATATGACAATGAAGAGAATGAGAAGACAGCAAGAGGAGACGAAGACTTTGATTCCCGCCTCTGAATAAGATCTAATTAGCAGTAAACAGCATCCATACCACCCTCCGATGAGCCCTTAGGGATGGATGACTCGGGGGAGGGATCAAGAAGGGCGGGGGGAGTGGGGGGGGGGAAACTGTGGTAGACCTAGGGCGTGGATGAGGAGATATGGAGGAAGAGAAAAGAGAAATGACAGCGAAAGAGGAGGAGGAAAAAGAGGTAGAGATAGGGAAAGAGGTTGAGAAGACTGATGAAAAAAAAAGACATCGGATTCTTAACTTTTGAACGTGTTGATTTTGGAAGAGTTCAAAGATATATCAACCGTCCTTTCCCTTTTCCTCCTCTTCCTCTTCCTCCTCCACATCCTCTTCCTCCTCCTCCACATCCTCTTCCTCTTCCTCCACATCCTCTTCCTCCTCTTCCACATCCTCTTTTAAGAACAGCTAACATTTTTTTTTTGGAGCATATGACAGACTTACTTGCTATATCCGGAATGTAAGTGTGTCTGTCTAGCGGCCGTCCTCCTATGTCATGTATTACCAACTCAAATACCAACAGAAGTTTCTAACCTAATTCTCACTTTCATTAGATTCCGCTTCCTTCACCTCCAATTATATCACCTTGGCCTGTTTACCCCATAATGACAGAGAAAACTAATACGTTGGAGAGGTCTGCCACACTGATAATGATTGTTAACCCGGTAGCTGCGGGGATCATGTTTCTTAAAGGGAATTAATGAGAAAAAAATCATCACTCACACAAACCATTTCATAATATATATCAACGCATTTGTGATCAGTTTATGCATCATCTATTTTAGGGGGTTTATATCATAGCAAAAATTTGGCCCGTCGCTGGTACACGGTAAAGCCACAAATTTGGCCCGTCGCTGGTACACGGTAAAGCCACAAATTTGACCTGTCGCTGCTACCGGGTTAACTGATCTCAAGGGGAGGGCCAAAGAAGGGAGGGCTAGTATTAAGGGCGTACCTAGATATTCCTATTTAACCCATGAAAATATGAAGCCATTGTTACTCCTGCAGACTGATTGTAGGATTTGTGAATGCTCCTTCGTGTCCATGATATATTATTTTATTTGCGTACCAGGAAACGTGATCAGGGAAACAAGGTGAAGGAGAGCAGGGTCAGATTTCACCGGCAGGAAGGAAAGAGCAAGAAAGATTCCCAGAAAGCTTGAGTTCAATTAGGTTCATGAGGCAATTTGATGCTCGCCCTTTGAACGAGTCTAATTCACAGTTGAGGTTGTAATGCTTTTAAGAGTAAACTTTTAAGGGCTCATATTCGTTGCTTTATGTTATCTTGGGCTTTTTTTATTTTTTATTAATGTCTTCCTTTCACTATTCATCATTTTCTTTCCAGCCTTCAGCGTATCTCATTTCTCCCTCTCTTCCTTTTTTTTTTAATCTCGTCTCGTCTTTCTCTTCCTCGCTGCTCTCTCTCTCTCTCTCTCTCTCTCTCTCTCTCTCTCTCTCTCTCTCTCTCTCTCTCTCTCTCTCTCTCTCTCTCTCTCTCTCTCTCTCTCTCTCTCTCTCTCTCTCTCTCTCTCTCTCTCTCTCTCTCGTCATTTCTTTTCCATTATTCCGTCTTTCTCCTGTCCTTTCCTCTCCCATCTCCATCCTACAACCTTCCTTTTTTTTCTTGCCTCCTCTCCCTCCTCATCTCTTTCCTCTCCTCCCTCTCTTGTTTTCTTTGGCTCGCTCCCTTTACCAACATTCTCCGTCCTTTCCTTGATCCATCTATCTTTTTTACTATTCTTCCTTCCTTTTTCTCTCCCTTCATCCATCTTCTCCATCCGTTTTCCTCTTCAGCCAGCCTCTTTGTCCTCTTCCAATCTGCCTCATCTTCTAGTTCTTCACCTCTTCATGTCATCTCTTCCTCCCCTTTTTGTATTTCCTTCCTACTACTTATTTTACTCTTACCGTCTCAACACCACTTCTTTCTCCCTTCCTTTCTCTCCTCCGTTCTCCTTCCTCGTTTCTTCTTCCTCCCTCCTCCATCCCCACCCCCCTTGTCCCTCCGTCCCATGTGACCCTCCTGATCACTGGATTGTCATGCTTGGGGGCCCAGGGAGTCTTCGAGGGACTGATGGATGACCCTGAGGAACCCCCACCCCCACCCCCACCCACCACTCCTTTCCCGTCCCTCCCCTCAGCCCCATCCACCAGTCCATCCCCGCCCACCCCCACTCCACCCAAGCCCATTCTCGGCCCCATTAATCACTCCGCTAACCAACAAACTCCCGTAAAATTCACATAGCTACTGAAGGCGAAGGAGAGGACGTAATCTTCGGTGTATCCTCGCGTTTTTATCCGCCTCTTTTTTTTCCTTCCTTCCCTCCATAAAAATATTCTCCTCCAGTAAACTTTGTGGATGGAGGAGCCGGGATGCTTCAATGGCGTGAGGATGGAAGGATGGGATGGTGATGATGGAGATGTGCAGAGGAGGGATGGGGAAAAGAGGGGTGATGGAGATGAAGGAGGGATGACAAAGGTGATGATGACGGAAGGGCTATGGGACGGGATGCTTTAGTTAAGAGGCCCATCAGAATAAGGAGTGTGAGGGGTGAGAGGTAGGGAGAAGGGGATGCTGCAATGAGAGAGAGAGAGAGAGAGAGAGAGAGAGAGAGAGAGAGAGAGAGAGAGAGAGAGAGAAGGGGAGCTGGACATCGCTTTCTGTTGTTTTTTTATGCACGGATTGATTACTAGGCATCTGCTTATTTTTGCCTGTCTTATTTCTCCTTTCCTCCCCTGTCCTCTCTCCCTTTTCCTCCCCTCATCCTCTTACCTCCCTTCCAATATCTACCTCTTCTTAATCGGCATTTTAAATTATTCTTCCTTTTCCTTCATTCTCTCTCTCTTTGTTCACCTACTTCTATCTCTTCCTCTTTCCAACTCTTTTCCCTCTCTCTGTCTCCCCCTTAGTCAATCTCCTCTCCCCTTCTCTCCCTATATATTCGCCATCTTTCCCTCGTCCTCTTCATTTCCCTTGCTTTCCTTTTTCTTCTCTTATTTCTCTTTCCCTTCCTTTCCCTCTTCACCTTCTCCCTTTCTTCCGTTCCTTTTTCGCTTTTCTTTTCTTTCCTCTCACTTCCTCCCTTTTCCCCCCCTCATCTCCTCCCTTTTCTTCCCCTTGTCTTCTTTTCTTCCCCTCATATCCTCCCTTTTCTTCCCTTCATCTTCTCCCTTTTCTTTCCCTCACCTCCTCCTCCTGCTTTACCTTCCCATCATCATCTCCCTTTCCTTCCCTGCATCTCCCTCTCTCTCCCCTTTTCTCCCCTCCCTTGACAAGCAGATAGTACCACCTGTTGGCTTGTTGACTCGCCGGTGAATATTGCAATGGGAAGAGGGGAAGAGAAGGGAGAGAGGGGGGGGTAAGGTGTGGGGGTAAAGGGGAAGGGAGAGGAGGTGTAAGAGGAGGAAGGGAAGAGTAGGGTCGCTGTACAGGATTCCCTACATGATCGTAACGCGTATTCTTGGTTTTATTTTTATGGTTGGAGATATTTTGTATGTCAGTGGTGGAGGTGATGGTTGTGTGGTGGTGATTGTGATGGTACTTGTGGTGATGGTGATGGTGCTATGAGTATTTTTTAACTGTGTGGTAGTGGTAGTAGTAGTAGTAGTAGTAATAATAGTAGTAGTGGTAGTAGTAGTAGTAGTAGTAGTAGTAGTAGTAGTAGTAGTGGTGGTAGCAGTCGTAGTAGTAGTAGTGATGGTGGTAGTAGTAGTAGTAGTAGTAGTAGTGGTAGTAGTAGTAGTAGTAGTAGTAATAATAGTTTGGACCGTCGTAAAACTTTTTCTATTAGTATTTACTCCTTGACATCTGCTCCTCTTTCTTTTATTTCCATTTGTTGATTTGTATTTTCCTTTTCTGTATTCTCTTTCGCATATAATCGTCACATTTTCTTTCTTCCGTTCCAGTTCATTTTCCTACTCATTTCTCCGTTTTCCTTCCTCCCATTCCTGTCCCGTTTCACTTTCCTGTACCACGCTTTACTTTTTTTCCGTTTTTCTCCTTTTTCTGTTTTATCTTTCCCACTTTTTCATCATCTTTCGTATCATTTATTCCTCTCCTTTTTAGTTTCCACGCGTTTTGCTCTCCTTGCTCATCCTCTCTTTGCTACAAATTCTTTCCTGCGGTCACGTTTCATATTATTCTTCGTTATTTCTTTTACATCCAATTTGTTTACCTTTTGCGCAATTTTTCCTTCACATTTCATATCTTCATTTTTTTTCTATCACCTTTTTTTCCTTCCTCATCCACTTTTTTTCATTTTTCTTATGTTATTTTTTTATATCTTCTTTCTCGGCTTCATTAATTATTTTCTTCTTTATTATATCCATTTTTGTTTTTGTCATTCCGTCCCTTGCTTCTCCTCCTCTTCCCATTCTCCTTTTCCTCCTCCTCCTCCCCTCTTTCTCATCCTCCGCTGCCCTTCATTATCCTCTTTTTATTGCTTTTTCCCTTTCCTTCTCTTCCGTCTCCTCATCAACCATTCTTCTTCGTCTTTCTCCTTCTCTCTAATTGTTTGCTCTGTAAATACTCCACATTATATTCAGAGTGTTTTGGCGTGGTCATTAATGTGTATATGTGTGTGTGTGTGTGTGTGTGTGTGTGTGTGTGTGTGTGTGTGTGTGTGTGTGTTTGTGCGCTCATGGAAACAAAAGACGAATGCTTCAGAAAAAAAAAAGTTTGCAGTTGACCACTTCGGGGAAAAAAATACTCATAAAAATATGTATTGAAAAAAAAAAGCTTGTCCAGCGCGCAAGTAGTTTGTTTGGTTTGCGGTCCCGTGTTTGTTTACTCTAATCACACACCGACAGCACCATAATTTTCCTCTTCATTTATTTGTGGTCTCGTCCTTCTCTTATTCTTAATCACTATTTTTCCTGGGGTGGAGATGAGAGTTTCTCTATCTCTCTGGCGCTGGGGGAGAAGGCACTCCCCGGGTCATGACGTTTATGGCTTCCTGCAGGAGGCTGGCGTCATCAACCTCCTGTAGGTTCTATTAATCTCTTATTGAGTCCTTTTATCATGTTTCTAATTATTCACCATTATTATTATTTCTAGTTTTATATTATAGTTTATTTAGTTTACGTTCGGCGCCATATGACCATGCAGTTGTGGCGCCAATAACAAAAGGCCCCAATAATCATCATCAACCTCTTCTAGTTCCTGATTTGTCCAACTCTATCGTAATTGTCATGCAAGGAGGAAGAAAGCAAATACTAAATCACAAAGTATGTACTCCCGAGAAACCGGAGATACAGAAGATTAGGAATAAAGGGGAATAGAAGATAGCTGATTAAAAGGTTAATTCTGGCAAACCGAGATAATCAAACACGAAGTAAGTAGGAGGAAATAGTGACATTCTCTTATCCCAATGATTATGAGAGCAATAGCCATCATCACTACCCTCACCTTCATTTCTACCACACCTGCCATCACCATCACCACCACCACCACCACCACCGCCGCCGCCACAACCACCATCATTCATTAGCTCAGTAGTTCCACCATTTGCGTATGAACTAGAGGCTTTATGGCATCCCAGTCCCTCTATCGATCCCTTTGTTACTCTTTTCTTCAGGCTTAAAATTGTCATGTGATTTGAATTTGAACCAACGCTCGCAAAGTTGTTAAATCCTTTTCGTTGTTTTTTTGGGGGGATGTACTTCCTGTTTATTTATCTTGAGAGAGAGAGAGAGAGAGAGAGAGAGAGAGAGAGAGAGAGAGAGAGAGAGAGAGAGAGAGAGAGAGAGAGAGAGAGAGAGAGAGAGAGAGAGAGAATTTTCTGTACCTGCAATGCATCCCACTCCCATACTTTATCTATCTATCTATTTATCTCTCTTCCTCACTCTCACTTTCTCCCTCACTCTTGCTCTTCCTCTCTCTCTTCCTTTTCCTCTCTCTCTTCCTCTCCCTCTCTCTACTTTTCTCTACCTCTCTCTCTGCCTCCTTCAAACCCGGGAATTTTGAGCGAAGGAAACAATGACCAAACATTCGAAGCGTTTGAAGCATGTGCACCGCTTGGCAGCCGAGGAGCAGAAGGGCAGCAGCAGGAGGGCGGGAAAAAGGCGGGCGGCGAGCTCTTCAAGTTAATATCATCCGGATTGTTTATTTCGATGAGGAGGTGAGGCGACGCGGCCATGTGGGCAAAGAGGGAGGCTGAGAGGGTGGGAGAGGGAGAGAGAGGGATATGAGGAGAGAGACAGAGATTGATAAAGAAAGGGAGGAAGGAATACAGAAAGAGAAAGAGAAACAAAAGGAGAAAAGAGAAATTTGAAAAGAAAGGTAGATAGATAGATAGATAAATAGATAGAGAGATAAATAGCGAAAGTCCAAACTGGATGACCAAACAGGAATAGATTGTCAGGAAAAGAAGTATAAGTTAAAGGAAAAGGCCTGAGTGATCGGTTACTGAATTTATTGTAATGTCAGAAAAAGAAGAGTAAATAAAGTTCAGCTGGTAAAAGATCATTTGCAAGGAAAAAAAATATTAATGATGGTTTTGTTAGTAATAGAGATGTTTGATTTTTCTTTTTTTCCATCATATTTAATTTCACTTTTTTTCTTCAGTGTCGAAAGTAAGTGGATATCCATACATGCACCCATACATACATACATACCAACATACATACATACAGACATACATACACGCACACTGTATTTCCATTCATCTAGCCGCCTCGAACAAAGATTCAAACTTTTTTTTACATCCCAAAATGTGAATGTTTGTTTTTGGCATTTATGTAAAAGTTTAATGTGAAAAAGTAACTTGTGAACATGGAGGACTGAAAGAGTGTGTGTGTGTGTGTGTGTGTGTGTGTGTGTGTGTGTGTGTGTGTGTGTGTGTGTGTGTGTGTGTGTGTGTGTGTGTGTGTGTGTGCGTGTGTGTTAAGCAATTTTGATGTTTTTTTCAGGTTTTCAGCAGTGGACAAAGTTTAAGTCCGGATTTTTTTCTTCTTGTCTGATTGAAAAGAAAGTTCGTAATCAAAAGAAAAGGAAGTGATGATAAATGTGATAATGATAAAAATATACAGAAGAATAAAAATGTTAATTCACCAACGGAAGCAAAAATAATAAAGATGCTGATGATAATAATAATAATAATAATGATAATGATAATAATAATAATAATAATAATAATAATAATAATAATATCATAACCATAAAAGGAGCAGTCGCCGAAGAGCCTCCCAGATGGCGCTAAAGAGACTCAGTAAAGCGCTCGCGAGTTACGAGTCTCCGAAGTTGGCTCGTAAAAAAAGGTGAATACGAGGAGAAAAATACTTCGTTCCCATAATTTGAGAAGGAAAGTAAATTCAAAGTTTAACAAAAAAGTAAAAAGAAAGAGAAGTCATATTTTTTCCCGGCTCATCATGGACGATAATCGCTTTATAAAATCCCTCGTGATTCCGCTCGTCAATATATGAATAAAAAGAGAATTATTCCGCGTAATCGATGCCGTGATTGGCCGTTTCAGGTAATTGGCAGCCATTACCACCAGCGCCCAGGTAGTTTATGGTGAAGAGAGACGCCGAGCGAGTCACCTGTTGAGGCTAATTATACAGTTAATTAGGGCAGCATCAGGTGTCTACAGGACGCATATATTATTGCCAACGTGTTTAATTTTAACCATGGGGGGGTAGGTGAGGGGATACAACACACACGCACACACACTGCCCCCCCCCCCCCACCCACCCCACACACACACTCACACACCTGTACATACACATCAAAGCTTACCAGGGGGAGAGAGAATAAAGTCGCAGGGAGTCGGGCCGCACACACGCACGCATGCACAAAGGGAAAGGTAGACAGAGTAACGCGCAGGAACAGCTCAGCGTGGCTATTGTTCACGGCTCAATGCGGAGTGGCCGAGGAAAAAGTTTTAATATTTCTGACAGTGAAGAAGAGAAGTTACCAGAGAGAGAGAGAGAGAGAGAGAGAGAGAGAGAGAGAGAGAGAGAGAGAGAGAGAGAATTGACTTTAGAAATATGTATTGTAGTTTCATGTCATACTTTCGTCATATTCTTTATCTTTTTTTTTCTTTTTTTTTAGCTAGTTTATTTATTTATCTTCTCCCTCTGGTTGGATATCTTGTTGTTAATGTTGTTGTATTTTGCTGTATTTTCCGTGTGACACATTTATAGCACTCCTACAACACACACACACACACACACACACACACACACACACACGCCATCTCAACATGTACTTTATTTCTTTCTTCTCCCTCGTATAAAAATGAGATGCCTTACCCTCAGCGGCGGCGGCATTTGCATAGCTCAGGGAATTAATTAAGGGACATGCATCACGGTATTTGCCAGATATTAAGTACAAGTTCCTCGATAAAGCCGGGCCGCGAGGTGCTGGCGGTGAGTTATGGCGACGTGAGGAGCAGGAGGAGAAGGAGGAAGGGAGGGAGGAAAACGAAAACAGGAAGGAGAAGAGAGGAAAAAGATGAAAAGAAGAAGAAGCAGCAGAAGAGGAGGAGGGGGAGGATGATTAAGAATATACTTTGTTGTAGTAGTTGTTTCTGTTGTAGTAGTAATAGTAGGACATGAAGTAGTAGTAATAATAGTAATAGCAGTAGGGAAAAACGTGGATGTAGAAGAAATAGAGGAGGAAGAAAAGGACCCGAAGGACACAGAGAAAAAGGAAGAGGAGAAGAAACAGATATAATATAAATTGTAATAGGAGGAGGAGAATGTTGGGGAAGAGAAAGAGGGGGAGATAATTGAAGAAGACAGAGAAGGCATGGATGAAATTAAATGGAGGCTCAGAACTAATGCAAGGAAAATGTGCAAAAAAAGTGGAATGAACAAAAACTGAACGTGAGTGAAACTATTGGAAGAGAAAAGAGAATAAAACTAGTAACAAGAAAAGGAATAGCCATGTGCACGCTGAGGGAAAAAAAACATGAAAATAGCAACGGGAAAACATAATGAGTTTGGAGATATTGAGGAAAGTAGGACAAAAGAGATGGAAAAGTAAAGGAAGTGAAGGAGTAATACCATCTGCAGAAATAGTGGTATGGTAGTAGTAGTAACAGTAGTAGTAGTAGTAGTAGTAGTAGTAGTAGTAAAATAGTAGTACGAAGAGGAGGAGGAGGAGAAGAAAAATGAAAAGAAAGAATTGATTGAGAAGAAAAAGAAAAAAAAAGAAGGTAAGAAGATGTAAAAGAAAGTTATGAAAAAAGATTAGAGGAGGCGGAAGAGGACAAGATGAAAGAATAAAGAGGAGGAGGAGGAGGAGGAGGAGACCTGTATGGTAATGTAACTGGTGCCAGAGGCTAATTAAAACTGTCCTCCGGCTCAGGGTCTTGTAATTGTCTTCGTGGAGAGAGAGAGAGAGAGAGAGAATTTGCCTGGCTTATCCTTTTCGTGTAACATCTATTTTTCTGCACCCAACCCTCAAGGACAAAATATCCCGTTTAAATCTCTCTTCTCAACCTTCCCCTCGTCTCCCTTTTCATCCTCAACCCGCTGCAGTTTCGTCTCGCGCCCTTCTCGTCCTATCCTATTCCTCTCCTTTTTCCTGCATTCCTGTTTCCTTCCCCTTCGCTTATCACTTTAAATGTTGGTAATCAGCAGAGACCTTATTTTATGATTAAGTTGCATGTGATGTTTGAGAGTCAGGATCAGTAAAGCGTTTGATTGTGTTCTTAAGTGTTTTTCTCTCTCTAATTACGAATCGGCCTTCCCTCCCATCTCCACCCCCCTCGCGTCGCCTCCCAGGAAGTCACCGCCGAGGCAAACACCTGTAATGATCAGATGATGGTTCGTCAGATTATTTTTATCCTCGTGTTTGTGAGAATGAGCGATGAGACAGGACGGAAATATCTCCCT
This sequence comes from Eriocheir sinensis, assembly GCF_024679095.1. Classification (NCBI taxonomy): domain Eukaryota; kingdom Metazoa; phylum Arthropoda; class Malacostraca; order Decapoda; family Varunidae; genus Eriocheir; species Eriocheir sinensis. Next base: position 8,765,660 of record NC_066543.1, read on the forward strand.
TGTCTCCCCAGCCGCGAGACACACACGCACAGCACTCCGCCCAGTCGTTGCTGATGCGTGGGTTGGCCTTAAGAATCAATTTCCCTCGTATTGTGTTTTTGCGCGCCTGTGTTTTCTTCTCATTCAGTGGGAGGTATTTTTTTTCTCTACGTATTATTTTTAGTTTCATCATTTAACGCTTCAGTATTCAGTACAATGGCGTATTATACTTTTTTTTCTATATTTCCAAGCAGTGTTGTAGCCTTGCATAGCGAAACAGTACAGTACAATGGCGTATTATACTTTTTTTTCTATATTTCCAAGCAGTGTTGTAGCCTTGCATACCGAAACAGTACAGTACAATGGCGTATTATACTTTTTTTTCTATATTTCCAAGCAGTGTTATAGCCTTGCATAGCGAAACAGTACAGTACAATGGCATGTTATACTCTTTAAACAGTACAGTACAATGGCATATTATACTTTTTTTTCTATATTTCCAAGCAGTGTTGTAACCATGCATAGCGAAACAGTACAGTACAATGGCATGTTATACTTTTTTTTCTATATTTCCAAGCAGTGTTGTAGCC